>NW_006263366.1:539193-540245 GCF_000469605.1 Apis dorsata
TGATACTAATTTATTAAAAATAAACAAAAAAAATATATTGATTATTTTAATTATCAAAAAATATTTTTTTCCAATATTTTCTAGTTCAAACAATCCTATGATCTACACAAATATTTTGCAAAATTATCATCTATGAAACTTACTATAACGATCTAAAGAATATCCACCTCCGCCACCATTACCACCACCACCACCGGAAGTATCTTGATTTTCGCCTCTGGCTTCTGCTGCAAGGGCTAATTCAACACCTCGTTGAATTTCTGGTGGAATCGGAGGTGGAGTCGGTAAGTGCGCGCCTTGGGGATGAAAACCTTCTTCGTCCGCGGTATAGGTGATGCTATACTGTACACCATCAGGTCCGGTATACGAGTATGATCCACTTACCGCTTCCGCGTTACCTAGAGAAGTGAGATACATGAATACTTAATGCAATGGATGTTTGGCCATATATCAAATATTTTTGCGACTTTCTAACTTGTTAGTAACGTTTGGTCATTGTTTGGTAATCATTCATCATTGACAGAAATTGGGATTACTTGGTTAGTTGTAACTATTTTCTGTGATCCCTAATCTTCTTCAAGTTTTACAATATATGTCAAATTTCTTTAACATTTCTTTTACACAGATACAGAAATCTCTTTTTTAAAAGTAAAATATCAAAAAAGAATGGAAAGGAAAGTACTGAGTGGAAATTACATTTGAGAAGTTGTAGTGCTATTGCATTCATCAGTGCGATTCCATTGTAAACGAAAAATGATTCGAGGTCGTGCACAATGATGGATAGGAATATTCATAACGGCAAGAAATAGTAGCGACGAACCGCGAAGAAAAGGAACGTAAGGAATATTGGGAAACGAAAGTGGCCCTGATCTCACCTTGCAGGTGACCTGTTTCTTGCGCACTGATACCATTTCCTGTTTCGTAGCTGAATTGGTAGTTGCCGTCACCACTATTCTGATTGTTAAACGAGACGATAGATATCTCTTGACCTCCTCCGGGTCCTCCTCTTGGTCCACCGCCGCCGCCGCCGCCGCCACCAGCTGAAATATAAA
>NW_006263366.1:540473-558354 GCF_000469605.1 Apis dorsata
TTTTCAAAATGTTAGGTAAAGTGATTTAACTCGGATAAAGTTTCGTTATAAAAATAGCCGAGTTACCACAGACTTTGATTGACTCTAGTACCCTTTCTCTACAACTGACTTTTAAGCACTCCTGAGAAAGTTGATGATCGACTAGTCGCGGCGAAATCAAAAAAACTAGCATTCAAGCTAGCCAGAATTTCAAGTGATTCGAATAGAACGTACATCTCCCATTTTGTCGCATATAATCGACTTTTTATCGATCAACATATCTGTGCCTTACACGAGATTACGACACACGAGGTGAAATCCGCGAACATACTCGAGATTAATGCATAAGTGAATAGAACCTAATTACTCGGTCGGTCGCGACGAGACTGTACAAAAGACATAGAGACGAAACGCTTTGATGTTATTTTCGCAATCCATCGAGAATTCTCACCATCGTCGAATCGTACGTAGATTCGAGAGTCTCGTTACTGGAATCGTGCCGGGTATCTTCATTAGAGAAGCGCCTCAAGGGATAAAGTGATTAAGTGTTTCGCGTTGAACCGCGATTTTCACTTTTCTTTCGTCTCCATGACACGAAATGAGCTCTGGTTTCACAGCATATTTTACATATTTTTATGCAATTCGACCGACGAAATGTGTTTCATCATTTTCTTTCTTTCTTCGCTTTTGCTATGTATGATGTGATACAACAGAATTTTATAATCATTTAAATAATTTTCTCTATGCGCGTATTGTTGAAACAATGTATGATAAATGTCTCGATAATTCCCTTCGTAAATTAAATAATTTGTTATATCGAATTTTTTTACACATGCATCAAGATTTCCTGCGCAAATTTTATTAATGTGTAAAATGTTCATATTAATGATAAGTAATATTTTTAGTCGGGAACTAACAAGAAAAAAGAATTAGTAAATGGTATCAAGGTGCTGAATTAATATTCCGTTTAAGTACATATTTTCTCTTAATTGCATAACAAATATGCAAGTACAAAAAATTATATTCCTACGTAGATTAGGATGACATCAAGAATAAATCAAAGAAGAAAATAAGAAAGTTTGAAAACTTAAAAATTTTTGCTTAATAACTTGTTATAAAATTGAAATTTATTTGAAATTAAATTAAAAAACGATAAAAAAATATTGATTTAATAACAGTAATTGCAATTTCATTTCATCAAAAAATATGAAATTATTATTGCCTTTCACTTAAAAGAATCTGCTATTAAGAGTAGATAATAAAAAAAAATAAACGATAATCAAACTCAAAAAGTCTTCTGATGATAGTCCTCATGATATTTTCAATAAATCTTAATATCATTATATAAGAAGACATTAAATTCTAACATGGAATAATGACCGTATTATTATACTATTATAAGTTGCAATTTTAGTTGTTATGTTCGTGTTAAATATAGTAATTTGTTGTAAGGAAAAATCAATAATTTTGTCTGTTCTATTGAAAATCATATTTAAAAAAAATATTTAACGAAGAAAATTGCAATAATTAGCAAATTTTAAAAAAATATAATATTTTTGAAAAATAATTCAAACGATTTCCGAATTTATTATTTCGATTATATCGAACAATCGATTTTTCCGATAGAATCGATTTCATTTGATCATTCGATAATAAATCGAATATTCTATTCGAAGTCGAGGTAAAATATGCAACTAGTAAATATTTTGAATGCATTATATTTATAGTTTTTACATTTTAAATTGAAAACTAATTAAAAAATAATACTTACGACCTCCACCGTAGACACCTCCGCCTCCGCCACCACTGCTATATGCTGCAAGTCCTCCACCACCGTTGCCAAATGCTCCAGGTCCACCTGATCCACCTGGTCCACCAGGTCTACCAGGTCCTGGAGCACCAGGACGATTGGGAGCTTGTATTAATCCTGCACCTCCTGCACTGCCTGCATTGCCCGGGGGAAGGTAAGTGTTGTCTAATCGGGCTGCGTAACACGTACCAACAACAGCCAATAACGCGATAGCGAGCTGTTAAAACAATTGTCAATACTTTGACTACTGAAGTCACAAGGTAATGAGTCAATTTTTTGGAAAACTTAAAATGTTTTTAGATTATTGCAAAATTAAAATAAAACATAATTTTTATCGTAATATCACTAAAAAATTTTCGTGAACACACTATGTCATATTTCACAGATTCTATTCAATATTAAAAAAAAGTATAAAAATAAATTATTATTACTAATTTTTTTTAATATTATAATAATCTATGCTAAAAAATATAGATATAATAAAACGTTGATTCGCATTTGATATCACTAACATGCGATTCTTCGAGAAATCGATATCAAAGACCGAAAGCAGTGATGAGATTCGTAAAGACACGCCATCTATCGCGGGAAAAAAACAGTTGTACTGTTACTCGTACCGATTTCATCTCGTTGACGAAATGCTCGATCTGTGTGAAAAACGAACTTCCCCGTTGATACTAGTCGCACAGTGGAACGTTCTATCGCCAAACGATGGCAATAATTGGTCTGTGCAGATTCAGGTCGGAGCAACCGTGCTTATATACCGATTCGTGGCCTCAGGATCGTCTTCCTCCCACCTAGGAGGAAGACTCTCAGAAACAGCATCGAGTCTGGTGAACACCCGGTGCAGCGTCCCTCAGCGAAGTTCGCGAACTCGGTTAACAAATGAGTGACAGAGAAAGAGTTTTAAGAGAAAGAAAAAGTAAAAGAAAATCGAGGGAGAAGGCTGAAGACGAGCTCTCGGTGAGAGATGTGGGATGAGAGGTTATTGCGCAAGCTAAGTGATATAGATCGGCGGGCATCTCTCGTTGGACCTGAAGGTCGGCTAATCGGGTCGACATGAAAGTGAACCGAGATTGTTATGTATAAAAAGTATAGACAGGCGAAGGTATGATAGTTATGTCTGTTAGAAAAAGAGAGGTTACCATGAGGTGCCATATTTCGTTCGGTAAAAGACAATCGAAAAAGAAAAAAAAGATAGAGAATAGCGTCTAATGGAGATGACCGCGACAGTCTTTCTGATATTGAAGATTGCGATTCAACTATGATTTAAGTTGCGTGTGTTCCATCTTTATAATTATATCGGTTATTTCGTGTTCGATATCGCAACAGCAAACACGGGGTCATGCGACATCGTCATCAACATCCACGATAGATGGGATGGCTTATAGAGAGCAACGCATGCTCTGCAACCGCGCGCGATTATTGCGCAACCTGGTGCGTTGCGCATCAACCGATGGTACGTAATTTCACGTAGGTGTGCGAGCGTGTACATATATAAGAGGCCGCTCCAAATCGTTTCTAGTGTTACTGATCAGCACGTAACTTTCCGCTTAACGATTCCTCGGGTCACCGTACTCACGCTCTAAGGCAGACGCCTCGATGTGATCACTTCCCAATAACCATCTTTTACCTCTCTCGTCTAAGTTGCTTCGATTTTGCTTTGGAACGGATCGTCGCGAATAGTTCCTTATTCAGATTTCAGACTTTTACCAAGTTGATTCGAAATGACGTGAACAGAGATCTCTTTAATCTTTGTCAGAGAAAGATTTTTGATTTCTTCACGAACGATATTGTGATTAACTCTCTATGATTTATTGTACCCTCTATAGATGAATCTTATTATTTGAATCATCTTTTTGGTTCTTTTTACGAACATAGATCAATGATATTTTTAATCGCTTTTATATAAATAATTTTTGAAGCTTATAATTAGAAAGCTTTCCATAGACGGTCTTCATTACTGCAATATAGAAACGTTAATTGATGTTGCGTTATTAGTGAGAAACATGTATTAGTGAATATGATTGCCGTGAGAATATGTTCATTTCTTTGCCGTGTAGAGCATGATAGCGAAGAAAATCACAAAAAAAATTGTTCATTTATTCAAATTTACAGTGTAATTCCAATTGAGAGATCAATATCTATTTGAATCTTTCTAAATTGCATCCTTTCGAATACAATCGCTTTGACATCGAATCTAGTTATAGTACACGTGTATTGCCTAAAGGGTGAGTGAAATGCTTTGCGTAATCGGTCATACTTTCTTTCTATGATGCTTATAATAAGTTTGTGGAAGAAAGTTCCTGAACTGATGAGGTAATCTATCTCACTCCCCCAACGAGTTATCTCAGTGTGTTGCTTGCAGTTATGTAAACTCTTTAATTTCTAAAATCGATTTATGTGCCTTTTGCAGACTCGTATTGATGGTTCGACAAACCGACTTGTACCGAAGCAGAAATAAAATCAGTCCTATGGAAAACAATAAATCACATCGGTCTTTCCCATGCATTTCTCATCTCATTGGTAAACAAGTCAGTCTTCGCTCCACTAGCTTCACAATCTTGAAGGATAAACGGAATATTATATTTCTCAGGTAATTTCATGGAAAGCAGATTGTGATCCTATTTCTATTCCATATTATTCCATTTATTCGGCTAATTTTTTAAATTCGATTTCGATAAATGATTGTTACAGCTAGCATTGGAAGAGTTAATACGCTTAATAATACGCTTAGTTATCAATCTCAAACGGTAATAAATTCAATCCATGCTATACGGATATCTGATTTCTGGAATCGGATCAGATAGAGAAGATGTCGGAAATCGAGGAGACATTGGACAGAAATCAATATATATTTATAGAAATCAACATGATTTAATAATCGATAGGATCGGTGAGTTGTGAGTCGATTCGAATTAACTGGTATAGGGGTGCGGCTCGCGCAAAAAAAAACGGGGCAATCGTGAGTCTCGATAATAGGATACTATGATCGTTCGAGACAATGTATATCTTAGCTTGAGAAGAATAAACTGAAAAGAATAGACTGGGATGCTTTCTAAACGGATCGAGTCTCCGAATACACCGATACGCTTTGAGAAGACCCAGCCCTTTGCCGCGCTATCCGTGCATTCATCTATCTTGCTGCTCGTGTTATGCCAGAGGTGAGGTTCATCGGTGAAACACTTTATCGAGAATTGTTCCGCCGCAATCTCGACGCTCGTCGAATCGCTCTAACGGTGGGCGCTGTCTCCAAAAAAGGATCGTGCATGAGAAGACAGGATCTTAGCCGAGTAATAAGCGATCTATGCTCTAATCCATCGTTCTTCTAGTTGAGACACTTGATCTTCTCGGTAAAAGCCGAATATGGTGATAGTTTTATAGGAGAAATAAAATTTTTTTTTAACCTTCTTCTTATTGTTCCACTACCTTAGCAATAGATTCTACTACATTTTTGTTCTTGTGTTTTCTTCCAATGAGAAAATTGAATTCTTTAGAAGATTGGATATTTTATTTTGTTAAAATATTTTGTATGATTAAAGTACATTGTGAAATATCATTATTTGTTCATCTGTTGCAGTTTAATGGATTAGGAAATATTAGGTATAGCTTTGATAGGTTAGTTAATTGCAGTTATGAACACAACATGGCATATGCATGTGTAAAGAGAAATAATTTCATACTCTATTGCCGCGAGGATATTCCCGTAATCAGAATAATCAGACGACAATTCCAAATCAACTTTCTCCCCAGTAAGAATTCTAAGAGAATAAGACATGAACGAAAATTGCGGAAGCGGCTCACACGTCGTTATTGAATAATGATCTCGAACGGGAGGGACTGCACGCATAATGCCTCCCTACTATCATCTCAAATCTTGCTTTGTTACGATCTTACTAGATAGATGATTGCACCATTTCGAAAGAACCACATAGAGGTCGACAAAGGAGGAAAATATTTTTGCGGTTTAGGTAGTTCTTTGAATGCTTTGATGCAACCATGTGGACGCAATGATAACAGGGAGCATGACGAAGTAGATGAGCACGCGTTTCCCGCGACTAAACTATCTTCTCGCAATTCTATGCAACAACCTGATGCAATTGATGGAGAATTCTTGTGTATTGGAATTCTTAAAATACGTATTAGTATACTTTCATCCGGGATACCGAGCGTACTATCGTGATGATAATCGTTTCTCGTTCACAGTAATATGTAAAATTTAAACATTTCTCCTTTTGCTTAGATGCCTTTAGGCTATAACCAAGTTGAACGATGTAATTGATCAGGATAAAGATGGTAGAAGGATTAGAAGAACAAAGGAACGTTAGTAAAATTATCTTTTGTTAGAGATTACCACTGATGAATCTTCTTCGATGGAATTTGAAAATATATCGCAATTATTCGATCCGGGATCCTCCACGATCGACGCGATCGAGACTAACCGAGATGTCGTTTTCTCGATTTAAAAGGGTCATCTCCTGAGTGAGCGAGTGAATGGGTACTCACGGTAGCACACTCTGAGCCTTCTCTTTGTGAGCTGGCTCATGGTTACGGGAAAAGAAAATATAGTTCAGTCTAGTTGCATAATGGAATAGAGGTGCATCACATTGGTTCGACTAAGGTACTTTGAGAATCTATAGTAACGGCGAATATTTCTTCTTTTAGCCGTCAATGCTGACCTTTGAAGCTGAAGGCATAGCTGAACACTTGTAACACCGCTGTTCGCTGAGGGTAGGGGTGCAGTCATGCTGTAACCAAGATGAAAACCATTAGCCCCGAGCTATGGAGTTAGATGATCTAATTTCTATAGTTTGTATACCGACACCCGGACTCGACCTGTTCACCTTGGATGCTGAACAATATAAAAGCAAGCCCTTCGACTCATGAGCTTAAAACGATGCTCGACTGCATCGTCAAAACATGAATTAATATAAAAATGAATTCAATCGGTTTGTATTATGTTTAATTTTATAATAAATTTAAAACGTCAATTTAATTTTTATAATTTTCATAATTCAATTTGAAATATAAAAAATATGTTATAAAAAATAAAAAAAAATCAATTTTTTTTATTATATTTATTTAATGGAATATTTTTTTTTTTAAATTTATAATAGTAATTCTATTCTTTCTTACATATTTAGAAGATATTTCACGAATATATGCTAATTAAAATCGATGTGATCTTAGATCTAATTAATAGTGATGCAGATGATTAGGAGTCACATTCGTGTTTAATTTAATTGGAATGTTAATTAGATAGTAAGTTATAGCGAAGCTCAGCACTACATTCTTTTCAGTGTAACATATATTTTTAATTTTTTTCTCATTAACCATTTCTACTATTCATTTTGAATAAAATGTTCTTATATATTATTAATTTTCAGAAATTATGATTTCCTAGAATATTTCCTATAGAAAATATATATTTTTTAATATTAATTTTTAATAAAACAAAAAAATTGTATATGAAGTTATCTTTTTTTTTTTAACTTTTTTATGTCTTTTGTCTGTGTTAGATTTTTTTTTAAATTTATATATATATGAATTTGAAATAAAATATTGATAAATAATACCGTACATGAGGAATAGTAACTCGTCCATGATATGAATGAATAGAAAGTTGTTCTTCCAGTCTGTTATCTACGAATGGTAAATCGCATGTTTTTTGGCATAAATGATTGATCTATTTTTTAAATATATTTTAAATATATTTATAAAACTTAATAATAAATAATTTTTAGAATTTTTTCAAAACTATAAAAACATATAGAGACTAAGATTTCAAACACATAATTATAATAATTATAAATTATAATTATAAATTATTCAACATTATAAATATAAAATTATTATTTTATTCTATAAAATTTCAAAATATAATATAAAAATCATTTTTCATATTCATTTTCCAACAAAAATTGTTGGAATATTTATCTTAGATTTAATCGTGTATTAAGTTTTTATTATTGTAAAGAAAAACATTGCTAAATATAAATTACAAATAAAAATCTAAAAATTGTTATATTAAAATAATTTTGATTTAATTGAATCGAATATAATTCTTAAATTTACCATTTTAAATTATAGAGGGCATTGTAAAACGTCTGATTTTTTAGACGATCGGTATTTCAGAACATGGGACACGAAGTTTCTCACAGTATGATAGGTCTATTCTATAGCTTGTTTGTGGTAGAAGTTTGCATTTTGTAGAATGGAAAAACCGTTATATCCAGTTTTTGTGAAATATTCAGTTATTGAAATTCAAGAATTTAGTAATTATACAATATTATTTAATCGAAATGGAAGAGGATCGAGAGCAGCAGCATCCAAATAACATTTTTCTATTTCAACTTGGAGTTTCAAATAGCTTTAAATGCATTGCAGAATCAGTGAGGTAATTAATATTATTTCAATATTTAAATTAAAAATATCATTTTTATTGTCTTGTTGCGCAAACGAAAAAAATATTTATCATAATTAAAATAAAATATATTATTTTTATATTATAATATGTTATTAGGAAATAATGTTTAGAGGTTATGTAAGCTGTCAGCTTGGCGTTCCCGGTTCTTTTAGATACACATATATGCGCATGCGCAATTAATTAATATTTAAATCCAAATTATAAATTTTTAATTATAAATATATTAAAAAAATGTATAGATAATTATGAAATAAGAAGACTTTCACTGATTTTTATAATTTTTGAAAATGTTTATAAAATTAATATTTTAAATAATTTTTTTTTTTTTATTATCGCTGCTCAGTTTTTTTTTTAAAAATTGCTAGAATTTCTAAGAATGTATACATTCGTAGTTGCGCATGCATAAGTATATGATTTCCATTTATTTTCTGTTAATATAAACACAGCAACAGCAAACAACTAAGATGTATAACAAGTGAATTAATAAAAAATCTTAAACTAACTTTTTTATGAATTATAATGAATTAAAATGTCTCAAATCCAACATCGAGCTTAAGCATCGTTCATATTTTACAAAAATAAAATACAAAAATAAAAGAATTTTTGAGCCATCGAAATTACAACGATAAATATTAAAAATGGTATTCATTGTAATTTTAATCATTGTAATTTCCCAAAAGGATGAATTTTATTTTTGCATTTCGCAGATCTGAAGAATGTTCAAATTTGGCATTGGATTTGAGATATTAAATCCACTATAATCTATAAGAAAATAGCTTTTTGACTGCTTTTTCTGTTATACATTTTGATATTTGATATTTTGATTATTGCAATGTATTTATACAAACAATAAATAAGTAGTTATATATATTTATGCATGTACAACTACAAAATATATATGTATAAAAAAAATTCCATGAAATAATAGCAATCTCTTTTTTGCAAGTATTTCGAAAATTAAGGCTGATAATATATAAAGGAAAAAGTTGTTTAAAATTTTATTCTGCAACATTCCAAAAATTATTTGTTGAGGACCTTGTTATTCCGAATAATTACCAATATGTTTATAGTATTTTTCTAATATTAATATTGAAATATAAATTATATTTTAAAAAATAAAATTGTAAAATATACAGTAATGGAAAATTTAAAATAAATATATGTGGAAATGATTTATTGTACGAAAATCAAGCTTGGTTATATTATCGTTGAATTTCAGGTTATGTTTTCGCGTATGTTTGCACGATAACAGTACTAGCAATGTATATAAGTATGTCAAGTACGAGCCGCGGTTAAGAATGCTATTTTAATTAAGAAAACTAAAGAGAATACATAATCAGTGAGAACCAAGTAAGATGTAGTAATATATTTTAGTGAGCATGATACTTCGTTTATCGGTGGTAAAAAGAGGAGGAAGAGGTGATGAAAGAGAAGGAGGGATCACCAATGACCCAAACGAACGATGGTGTTACTCGATGTCATTGGCCTCTCTGGAAGTCGTATGTTAATTTGTCGGTGTTCACGTGGCTAAACAATTGTCCATTGCTATTTGGTAGTTCTGTGGGCACAAGTCGATTTTCAAAATTGGTTCCCTTCGATTCTGGCTTCCCAGAATTTGCCGCTCTTTGAAACCCAACACACTAGTTGACCTTCGAAGAATTCCACGAACTGTTCGAGGAAACAAAGGGTCCCTGGTGTGGTCACCATCGTTCGGCTCCATCATTCGTATAGTACGTGTCGTGGGGATCGTACGGGTGCTTCTGTTCGTCCGTTATTCTCACGTTAAAATAGCTTAGTGATGAACGTGTTTTACGACTGAAGTATTCATTATTTTCATTATTTACATGCTTTCTTTTTTTTTGGTTAATTTTCTATTCTGATGTGAAGATTTATGGTAAGATTTTTTTCATAATGATCTCATAAAAGTGATCAAATTAAAATTTGGCGAAATGAAGAAACATATCATGAAGCGTATTCAATTAGGTCAGGACTAATGCAAATATGTAGTGTCGACATCAAATTGCACCCGTCCCGGCCTGATTGAGTACGCATAAATCAACGGAAGAAGAATCAAAGGTGTGGTCTTTATGTTCGTAATTTCCTGCATTTTCCACAAGATATGTAATATTGTATATTTAAGTGTATCGTTTATAAATCTATAAAATTGTATATAAATTATAATTATTTTTATGTTTAAATTTTCTTTATAAAAATATTTAATTTTTTCTAAAATTTTTCTAAAGTTAAATTGTATTAAATGAATTAAATAATCTAATTTTTTATATTTTTATAATTAAAAGCAGTAAATTTTATGTTTATAATCATTTACGGAAAAATTTACGGAAATTGTGTAATGCGATTACGAATTGCTATTGTATGCTTGTAATACTACGAAACTGGATTGGCTTGTCCGAATACTGGTTCTTCCCCCATTCAATCGCGCGAGCCTTTATGGACGGTAAACAAAGAAAAATTTGATCTCGGCAATAGTAGAGCCACGTCATAATGATTATTAAATGCAATTTATTTAGTATTATTTCATTTTATTTAAAAAAATAATATTATTATTTTCTTTTATTGTTTTATATATACACAATAATTTATACACATTTTTGTATCAACTAATAATTATATGTACCAATAAAATTAATAAATAAAATATAAACAAGATGTATTGTTCTATACATTATATGTTTCTATATATGATATTTTTAATTAAAATTAACACTAACTAACTTTAAGTAGATTAATTAATATTCATAAAAAGTACAATTAATTTGTTGTAAAGTTTAAAATTAATATTTTATTTGAATGGATATTTAAAAACTATTTAAAAATATTTCAGTGAAGATGCTTTTATAAAGATTCTAACAATTTTAAAATCAAAACGGAATATTGGTCAAAAATTGTATAAAGCGATGTGCAAAGAGCTTTTTGATAATATGAACGACGATTTGGAGGATATATTGAATGAAGGAAGTTTAAAGAATGGATTAGAAAGAATTGCGAAGTTATCGGATGAAGATGCTTCTATGGTCGAAGATGCTTGGTAAGTCACAATCAATATCTAATTATTAATTTATAATTGATAAATAATTTTATAATTGATAATAATTTTATAATTGATAATAATTTTATATATATATATTTCATGTTTATTTCAGGAGACCACCTGGCAATGTATCTTCGCATTTACGTTCATTGGATGCACAGAAGATTAAAGAAGAAAGCGAGTTGTTGGAAAAGCGTGTAAATGAGATGGAAGAAGAAAATAAAATTTTAATGGAAAAAATTGCAGAAAAGAGATCAAATATTGTGACTATGAATGATACTATAACAGAATCTATAAATAGAACTCAAATTGCTATAAATTCATTAGAAGAAAGAATGGAAGTATTGCAAAAGTGTCTAATATTATTAGATAATGAATAAATGATAGAATTGAAAAGATTAAATAGATAAAGAATATTGTAAAAAATAGGTAAATATTGTTAAAACTGTAAATAGAAGAAATCTTATTTTATAATTTTATAAATTATACAATATTAAATAGATAAATACATATATTAAATAATATATAGTTTATTAGTTTATTAAATTATTAGTTTATTAGTATTAAATTATATAGTTTATTAGTTTATATTTTATAATTAGAATTTTTTATGTTAGTAAATCTGGAATCCATTAAAATCATATTTACTCTTCTTCTTAAATCTGGTGTAATATATACATTTTCTGTAATTCTTTTTAATTTTCGTATTAATGCAATATTTTTCTTCTAGAAATAAAAATATAAAAATTAGTTTGATTATATTGATTATATCGATGTATATATATATATATATATTATATAATGAAATGTACCTCTTGAATTATAATCATATTTTTGATTTCTATCAATTTTTTATTATTTTCATCTGTTGTTTTCTTTAATTCATCTAATTTTTTTTTTAAGTTATCTCTTTGCATTGTTAACGAATTAATTCTTTGTTGAATAGTGTCATTATCAGAATTAACTTTCTCGATACATTTTACATAGTTACAATGAATTTGTTTTAACTCTTCATCTAAATTATTATAATTTCTTTCTACATTATTTAATACATATATTCCTTTATCTTTCAATTGATTGACATTATGTATTTCTACCTCTGTATATTCATATTCTTTTTGACATTCGAATAATTTTGATTTAATATCATTTATTTCTTTATTCATTTGATGTAATTCATTAGAATTCGAGTTTACTTGAATCTTATCATCATATTGTAATTCCATTTCTATCATATTATTTATAATAATATTACATTAATATTCATAATAATATTACATTAAAAAATATAAAATCATAAATTATAAAAAATAAAAAATGAATATAAATTTTATATTACCAGATAATGATTGATCAAGATTATGAATATTACAATTCATTTTTTTTTGACGTTACAGTCAACTTCTAATTCGAATGAATTTACAATATGGCTGCGTAGCGCCAAAGCATTCCCGCGTAAATTGAAACCATATCCTGATTGGAGGAGACGGACCAATGGAAGATGTCCTTTTCGTCAATAATTTGGCGAAATGCTCGACAGATGGCGAGAGCATTAGCTCAGTCCCTGCTACGCACCCGCTGTTCGCCATTGTATCGTGATTGCTGTTAAGTTTCGTGTTTGTGAGTGAGAATTCATCCGGTTTATATCAAGTTCTGGAGTTTTTTTACGCATCGGGTAAGTCGAAATTCTTATTATGCTTTAATACTTTTTCGTTAAGGTTTCTAAATTCTATATAATTTACGTATAATTACGATAGTAAAGTGTGTTTCGTTCCGAAAGGACGACGTATACATTTTTTTGGGGGTTAGTTTCTGACCCTCGCGCGTCAGCCCTCTTCCGTACGCGTGGTCAAGCCGTAAATGATAGTTCGAACCATTTGTGACTCCAAATTTTATAAAATATTCGAGAATAAAATTTATAAGGTTTTTGGAACGTTAATAAAGTTGTTGAGGTTATATGTCGAGTATAATAACCAACTCGATGTTTTTTCCAGTAGTGATTCTACGCCATGCGTTTTTAGACGCTTTGAATCGACAGTTAAGTCAATAATTTCGGCCATGCGACCAGGCATAATATGTCTGTAGAAATTTACGTATTTTGGAATAACATGAACGTGCGAGCATATCGTATTTATGTACCGTTTTCATTTGATCAATTTCTTCACCATTCACTATCATATAATGACTAATTAATTGGATAAAACTGAACAATGAACATTATCTTACTTGATAAGAGTAGTAAGTTAATGAATTGTGCTTACTGTTTTATGCCATACAATATAATCCTATATTACTTATAATGCGTGAGTGATTACATGCATTTTCTTTTCAGAATAATATTATCTATATGCGATTGTTTGTCACGTAATTTGAATCCGGAAGAATAACTTCGTATTATTCCTTCAACGAATCTTTGTTATCTAACTGGTTATTCAATGCAGGGCGTAGCGTCGTATAAAAAAGTATTCCATAGCCAATGACACAATAGTTTTTTTTCATATCACGTGTTTGCATAATTTTTTGTACGATATTTTTTGCGTTCATCATTAAGTAATCCCTAAATTGTGATTATTGTCTTAAGAATGCTTTTATGTATTAATAATTTTGATTCAAAGCATAGATGCACGATTAATTTATTGCGCGAAACTGTAGTGGAATTAGTTTTACACTGTTTTTTACAACGAAACATACTCCATCTGTGAATCGGAAACGATGTTATCCGATGGGAGTTGGGATTAATGTTTTTGCATATGACAAATATAGTCCTCTTATGTTGTAATGATTCGATTAACGTTTCGTTTCGATTGAGAATCTGTTCGATGTAAATTATTGAATCGATATTGAATTATGCGTGTGTACGGACTTTTATCTTAGAAATATTTACACGGCAATGTATTGCTTAACTCTAAAAGTAGATGGCGCCATATTAAATTAAAATTAACAGAAAGAAAAAAGTTATTCTGCATATTTAATAATTTTTTTTAGAAATTTCATTTTTTACATTCTCATTATATAAATAGTTTATTTCATAATTTTATTATCGATAAGAATACAAATTATTAAATTAATTACAAAAATCGATCGTTTACGTTACAATATTCATGTTGAGTAATTGTTACAAATTTCATGTTGTCAAATTAGAATTTTTATTTATTGTTTTATCAATTCAATTAATATAATCATTTTCATTTAAGGTATTGATTATTTTAATAATAATAACTTAATATATCTAGCTAATTTTTAATTGATGATGAATAAATGATTTAAATTAACTTATTTTATACAAATATTTAATAATTTTACACTTAATAATAAAAATTTGACGAATAACTTCATCGATTTTTGTATATCTTTATATTCGCTTCATCTGAATTGAACTTTTTCGGTTAATAACAATCGTTGAAATAATTATCAAGTATATAATCGACATATTTAATTTTCTTAATGCTGCTAGCTCGTTATCGAATAATCCCACGTGTATTAACGATTTCCTTGTCTTTAGCTAGCGTATCTTCTGATCATTCCACCATGAACTTCGACTCTAATTATTTCCTCGTAACGCTAACTGCTTCTGACAATGTTTGCCAGACTCTGCAATTAATTCATCGATTATATTGTTAAATATTCGATCATACTATTCTAATCGTGATTCATGCATATGTGTATCTTTCAATTAGTGAATTCCTTGTGGTTTTTTTGGCTAGAAAATCCTCATGAATGAATCAAACATTCTATCGTTTATATTTTCGTAAAAGAAGCTTTTAATTTACATGTATAATAGTATATACAAGTTCGTATAAATCGTAACCAAAACTTTATTACGCTACATTATCCTTTAATAAATTCGCTCATATTACTATATTTTAAAGTAATAACAGGATTTTTGCTACTCTTCAATCTTGATGATCTATCCTTAAAATCTTTAACAATTTCTCCATTGATAAGCGTCTTTATTACGTTCTGCCGATCCACTTTTTCTTTCATTCTTTTAAGCTGTCATCTTAATTTTTTTCTTTCTTTCTTTCTCTATTCCTTCTTGTCTTCTTATTCCTCATTTGGGATTTCTTCTAACCACGAATGATAACGATACAGTACGATCATTCTTATATTCTTTGTTCTTATGTTCATATGTATAATATATTTATAATTTAAGATTCTTTCTTTAATTATTAATATTTTAATAGATTACACTGTTTTTATTCTCTTTGCCTCATTTGACGGAAACTCTTATCCCTTCTCTCTCATATATAAATCCTGAGTCGTCGATAAGGCAGTCGATAAAGATATCGACGGGTCTCGCAATAATGATATCGCATGGATATCATTCATAATCGTGGAATCGAATATGATATAGAGTACTCTAGAAACGGAAAAGTAACAGCGAGGAACGGTTCCAAAAGAAATTTAATCTTGCCGATTGGTTGTTGGTACTATAACTAGTTTGGGCTAGGTCAAGCCGAGTTAGGTTGCGCTCAGGTAGGGGCATCGTAGCTACGGTAGGGGTAGTGGACGGGGTTCGGTCGGTGAATTTCTGTCGGTGGGGTTGAACACAATGGCACAACAAACCGTTTCCCTGGCAACTGTTCGTTCGGGGTTGCCATCACAAAACTTTCCAACTTGTGACTGCAAACATTAATGCTGGCACACGCGTTATCAAGAGAGAAAAACGACGAGGCGCGGAGGTGGCCGCGTGAGTTCACACGCACGCCCATAGTCACGCGAGCGCGCGTGCTCACGACACGCACCGGCGTGTGTCCCTGCGCGAAACAATGGGCCATCGGGGAGGAGGATGCCCGCGGACCACCCCTCCTTCCACGTTTCATTATTTTCGCTGGCTCGCGCCCTTTTTACTTTTTAACGCGCGCTTATTTTGCTAGCCCGTATGGTGTAATCGCGGCGTAAATTGCCTTACGCACCGCGCATTGTGTAGGGGATATTGTTTCTGAGAGATTACCAACTTGTGGATCCTCTATCCCCTAAAAGGGTCATTGCGGTTATTTTTAGTTAGGAATTATTTTTATCGAAAATTTCGTTGCAAGGATTTTTATCGCTCATAGTTAATTAATTTAACGCTGCATAATTTTCTATCGACTAGGAACGTTAATTTTTATGCAAATACAAAACATTTTTGTAAGATGAATTGACTATTGCAAAAGAAGAAGTCGTTAATTATGCGTGATTAATTGAAGTTATTTTTGTAGGAAGATTTTTATATGAGAATTTTAATAATTATTAATTATTTATTAGTTATAATAAATTTTCAGAAAATTTTAAGAAAGCGGTTAAATATATATATATATAATGTAAAATGCAGGAATTTGTGGAAACAGAAAATTGTTCAATTTTATCATTTTTTTTTCGCTAAAAATTTTTACAAATAAAATTTTTTTTTTTTGTATCTTTTTTTCCATCTTGTTTTTTATATTCTCATTATTGACCTCGAACAACATTACGTAACGTCGCGTTAATGTAATTACAGGCAAATTAGTTATGCCTTTTATCCATTGCAATTAATTGTGCAAATATTTTTGCGTCTTTTCGTCCGTATAATAGATTGAAATACCTGCAAATTTTAATTATACATGAACGCCAATACGGTGCAATTTAATTTATCGATGGAACTCGTGCTCGGTCCCAATGTAAATTTACGAGGATTCACGCACGAGAAAAATAGGGCCTCCTGTTTTCGATCAATTTACCTCGGTACCGCGGATCCATAAAGAAAACCTCATCGTAATTGAACGCACGAATCGAAACGATTTCCAAATAATCGTATGTATGAATACGGATCATCTTTCGCGAATTAATTATTTCGATTAATCCGTTTCTACGAAAGCGCGAACTATTTTCGATCTCGATATACTTTCCAGTTTTTCTCCCATTCGTTATTCTCGATGCTGGTCGTACATTTCACAACGCGCGTCATTTATTTTTAATCACGAAATTTTCACGTCGATGAAAATCGAGATCATAAACGACGTAACGATTCGACAGGAAATGCATTGTCGAATTAAACTTATACATTGAACGATATAAGTATAAGCTTATGTGTTAAATTCGTGTAATAATCTTCGCATATGCGTGTGTGTATCTCTCTCTCTTCCCCTCTCCTCCACAGAATTTTTTGGGATTTAAGATTTATTTCGACGTAGGTAACGATGCTCCAGGGTGAAATGAAATAAATTCCCTCCCTCTCCCTCTTTCTCTTTTGTTTCTGTTCGTTACATTGGACAATTTATATCTTTGTTTGCCTCTTTTTTTTCGTGGCCACATTTAAATGAAATATTTCAATTTGCCCTTGGCTCTCTGTTCGCGCACACGTCCCATGGTATGCTTCATCCCGTTTGATTAATGCCACTTCGATGTCGCTATACTTTTCCGCTTGTTACAAGGAGATTCCTAAAATACCTTTTCATTCGTTTCATTCGTTGAATAATAGATTCAGAATCATTTTTTTTTTTCTTTTTTTAAACTCCAGTCCAATTTTAAATTCATTCTTGTCAAACTTGGATAAATTTTTGTAAACATGCATAATATAATATAATCGATAGAAAGAAGCGTATTTATCAATCTAAGATTGAATGCAAAGGGCGCAAAGTAAAGGAAGGGGGGG
>NW_006263366.1:558663-563101 GCF_000469605.1 Apis dorsata
TACGTTAGGTTCGACAATCGCGCGAGGACTACGGGAACGAGGACTCGGTTCGCAAAAATGTGTCATCGATTCGCTGACTTTCGTCGCGTTCCAGTTAACCACGTGGTTCGAGGAAAATACACTCGGCCAGGTGGAGTGAAACTCGCGCGCGCGTCAAACCGTGTAAATGACACACATCCAACCTGTAATGGGAAAGATCGAGCTAGGTGTTCTTCCCTGATAAGGCGTGGAAACGATTAGTCGGCTGTCTGTTCCTTTCTCGCCTTTCCTTTTCTCGTCCAATTCCAATTCACATTTGTGGAACAAATACAATTTTTTTCGTTTTTCTTTTTTTCTTTTTTTTTTTTAAATTATTTTATTTTCACGCCATAGAAATTTACGTCAAAAATTATGGAGATATTATTATCGACGCGAACAGTGTCCGATCTATTTATCAACGTTTATTAATTGTAACGATTCCACAAATTTTATTTGTGAATTTTGTACGAATTTTCTTTTACCTCGCATCGCCGATGCTTCGATTGATATTTCAATCCTGGTGCTATTTTTGTCCATGTATTTTCCATTCGTCGATACGAAGGGGGAAAATTTTACAGCCACCTGCTTAGTCGAATTGTATCGCATTGAATCGAATTGCGTCTCATCGATTCGCGGACAACCAATTCGTTTGGCGTGAATTCGCGTCGATCGTTGTTTTGTAACCGGCTAAAAGCAATTGAAAGAGGATACAAAGTACCGAATTCTATCCTATTGTATGCGTGCGCTTTTTTCAATATCGATTGTAGAAATAGTAAACGTTACGTAATCGGATGTTCTTGCGGAATTACGTTGCTCAGCTTGCTTTGACGCCTAGTGAAACGAAATTTAGATAAGATTCATTTAATAGGAATTTTGTGACTGTACGGGCTAATAGTTTTCTCAGAAAGTCAAATATAAATTGGAAATATTACTTCATTCAACGTTTATTTTCAATAATCGAAAATAGAAGTCGTCCTTGTTGTTTGTCGAATAAAAAAATGCAATATCTACAACTCAAAATTTTGCTCTTCGTTTCTCGATCAATTTTCGCGCGCGCGCGCAAAAGAAAAAAAAAGAATGAAACTCCATTTGTCAGTGACAGAACTGGAAACTTCTCTCAGGGGAAAAAGTTGTTTTGGAATCGCGCCAGAGACAACAAATCATAGATCTTATATTTAGACTCAGAGATCGACTTGAAAGAGGAAAGAAGAAAAAGATAATAAATAAATAAATAAATTTATCAAGGAAACTAGGAAGTTTAAACATTAGAAGGTTTATACATCAACGGTTGTGCATCATTTGTTCAGAAGCAAAAGGCTATTATCGAATGCCACGGGTACTTGTCGCTCCATTAACAATGCGAATCCACAATCTAATTTAAACCATTCAGTAGCACGAGTCGTGTAAAACGTTATTGCTCTCGGAGAGGACGTACCGCCACTTATAACATCGGTAGCAATTAGTTTCATAAGTCAAGCGTGATAAGGACGACACGGTTATTCATTGGAGAATGAGACCCGATCGACTCGAAGTTTTTCCAAGAAATTCTATTCCTCGCCATCTTTACCATTAACCAATGTGACCAGAAGATATTCAGGGTATCGTGCATTAACTCTTAACCGGTGAACATCGAATCGTCGGAAAACGCATTCCTTGGATCTGTTTTATCTCTATACATTTTATACTTCTCACGAACATTATACAGATCGTGAATTCCTAACTGGTCGATCCTCAAAGAGAGAGAGAGAGAGAGAGAGGCAGAATAATCTTTGGGAGGTCGCCAAATATCCTTACTTTTTTCTTTTAACTCACTTCAATTATCCGTGTAGAAAATTTTATTCTAAAATTTTTAAAATCGCGTTCCAAATTCAATTTGCGGAGAGAAATTTGTGATTCAAGCCTCGATCTTCCATCGTGAAACGTCGGGATAGGATAAACAATCTTCTGTTTGTTTAATTCCCAGTCGTGTCCGTGAATATTCAGCCTAAGGAATCGCGGTTGCTCAAGAAAATTGCGACATTGCATACCAGAGGTTGCCCCTCTGCCGCGGCGGAGTTTCCCTTTTCGACTCTTGGCCACCTCTTCCCTCGCCACTCGTAGTCCTTGGAGGCAGCCATTGTGTACTTTTACAACGGTGGAATGCAGCGATTGCCAGCGGTGTCGGTGATCTAGGCCTGTGCCCGCTTCGTGAGCCACGCGTGGAATTGAGCTTCGCCTCGCGGCCCGCGCGAATGGAATCTCGTTAATACGTACGTTCTCTGTTGCAAATTGCGCTTGCCTCGTGCATCCACACGGTTCCTCCTTCATGGGAATCGTGACACGTGGAGTGCTCGTGTTTGACGACACGTATCCGTGGCTTTGTTCTTATCCTCGTGCTTGTTTGTCATTAATTCGATTAACGCGATCGAAATTTTCGAAAGAATTAGGATATTGGTAAAAAAAAATTTATAAAAGTTATTCATAATCTTGAATAGAATAGAATCTTGATAGAAAATTTTGAGACAAATTTGTATAATTTTCTATTTTGTATTGGTAAGATTTTCATCCAGATTTAAGGATAATCAAAGTATATTCAACGTAACGCGATATCGAATTAATTGTTTCTTGATTACTTCCTTAAAGAGAAATTAGCTTACGAAATTTTCATTGTCGATAGATCGTACGACAATGTTAATTAATTTTTCTATCCGAGAGTGTAACAAACGTGTTTGCTTTCTTGCGACTTCCGTTCAATTATGATTATTTTCTCTTCTCAAATGTTCGTTATCCTATCGTTCGATTGAATAACGTTGTTTTCTTAGCTTGTTTATGACGGCCGAGTCGTGCGTCGCTTTGATTAAATTTATCCGTGTTTTCCTCTTCGTATCGTGTTTCGCGATTGACCGACCACGTTTTCTATCTTACATCCGAATTTTAATTTTCCTCCAATTACCATTCCGCGCCAACCATTCGCGTTATATATCTCGACAGATAAAATATTATAGCGCCAAGCGATTTAGCCGATTCAATGTGTCGACCCTTTTTGTCAGACGCGAGTAATTAAAACTAATTAGCGAACAGACAAGCTTTTTGCGGGAAAGACGCAAGAAATTGCGAGTCGGTTGAAACGCACCATGTTTTTACCGTTCCTCGTCGACAAGCTCCAATTAAAGGTTTCCGACAGTAATGACTGTCTGGGCATGTTTATCGAATCGATGAATGGGATGAAAAGGAACAGCCTTGAATGGCAACCGTGCATTTCATGATCTATTTCCTTCTCGTCTCGATGCTCGTCTCGTTGAAACTATTCCAACCGATCTCGAGTAAAATCTCGATTCTTCTTACCTAATCTTTTATTAACCAAACGATACTTTCCTACTTCTGTTTATATAAACACTGCGTAATGTAGTGTAGTGTAAAAAAAAACATTTTTTTTCTTTTTTTTTTTAATTATATTAAAATCTTTGAAAGCACCTTGATAAATATATATATATATATATATATATATATGAAGAGACGAGGTAAAAAATTGTTGTATCTTTGAATCCAAGAGTTCTTAAGAGTTTTCTCAAGGGTACATTAATTTTCTTATAATCGGTCTTTCGACTGGTATCGCCAGTAGAACCTGAATTTCATTTCATTCACGAGGATAATTAAGAAATATTCGCGATGGTACGCCTTCTCGGTTCTCTTTCTTTCTCCCGTTTTATTCCTCGTTTTCTTTCGTGCGTGTATCAAGAGAAGGACACGCGGGCAGGGGAACGCAATTGAAAGCGAAAGCGAAAGTTTCGTAGCCACGAAAGCGAGAGAATCCCTCCTTTGACAAGGTCGTGCAATGGCAGGTTCAAGGTCATCCGATAGACAGAGAAAACAATTGCGAAATGGGGACAGTTGCATTTATCCCACTCGCGCGTTAAGCCGCTGCAATTACGATCAACGATTTCAACGATTCGCATTCCTCGCGATCGAGATTTCGAAATACGAGATAATTCGAACGGATCGAGGTATGGTAGATCAAAACGCGAGAAGGAGGCCAATTAATTTTTTTCATTTCTTATTTTTTTTTCTTTCTTTTTTTCAGAAAATTCCATTCCTTCCGTCGATCAATTTCCATGATATTTGAGAATTTTTGAAATTCTCAAATGTCGTTTCACATGATTGCTATCGTCACTAAATATCTCATTCGGTTCTTCGTTCGAATTCTCTCGTAGAATGTGTAGAAATTTCGAATTATTATCTCCTCGAGTCGTCGAATATCTACTCGATCCAAATATATTCAGATATTCGGTATTCGATTTACATCCGAGTATCCGAATACTTGCCGAACTCTCGCTGTGCGAATATCAGAATGCAACCGGTTCTCGAAACGGAATTCGTGTTATGACGAGTATTTCGATTACTCGGATACTCGATCGCGGTAAGTTCTCTATTTCTCTTATAT
>NW_006263366.1:563357-569916 GCF_000469605.1 Apis dorsata
CGACTGAAGAAAATCCCGCATTTGAGGCACAGGGTTGCCAAGAAAGTCTTACTTATCGATTCCTACCAGTTGGCCGAGAGACAAAACGTCTTCTCTCCTCTCTTTCTTTCCTTCCTTTATTTTAACTTTTTACATAACGTCCTCCTCTCGTTTACAGCGTACGTAACGTATATAAATTCCGAGCTAAGAGCGAGAGGGATATTGTCAATTTCAAACCCTTCTCTAATAAGGATATTGTGCGTCGTTGTACAACGCGGCTCGATCCATTCGCTTCTCTTGCGATACGATGCGCAATAGTCGTATCTCACGTCATAGTTGTGTGTACACGCAATATATATCGCGTGGTCAAAAGCAAGTGTACAATGCCGTCTATTAACAATAGACGCGTACCGCCTGTAATAGCTTCGACAAGGCTGGTCGAAACTGTTGCAACTGCGACAACCGGTATCATCCTCTCCGTGTCTTGAATGAAAATATTTGATTCACAATGAGCTGGCATCGACCTTTACCTACCGCTACTTTCCCACCCGGTTCTAGATCCTCATCTTTGAAATGTTAATTCGGGATCATTATGCGTGTTCTTGGCACACTGACCATTTCAGACCTGACTGGCCGAAATGAAACGATGATTCTCCTCTCCCTATCCCAACAACCGGATTTTTGATCTTTGAGTGAAACTTTTCTCGAAATTTAGGCCAGAAAAAAATTCCAAGATTTTGGTGATTATATCGAAGTGTATATTTTCGAGATATTTCCTGCCACGATTTTTCTATTTCTAATTCAAGATTAAGCGGAATTAACGGAACGAGAATAATTGGGATGATTTTTTAACCAATTCGTCAGCCAAGTATACGAATTCAACTTGGTTTATCCACGATTTTTCAATTGTTCGAGCAGTAAATAATTGGATAAAAAGTCCCTTTTGCCACGAGTTCCCAAATGAAAATTCCCCAATGGAATTGTTTAAATTTCTTTCTTTTCTTCGCGGGAATAGTTGCTTCTTTGGATTTCAAGAAACGTGACTCGATAATCTCGATTGTCGAGATATCAAATATTTCCTACTTTTTCTCTCGATAACTTTTTCACTCATATTTTAAAAATAATAAAAATAGATCCACAATTTTAACGATCTTTCTACCATTTCTCCTTCTCAATTCTTTTGAATTGATCATCCAAAAGTTTTCCTGTATTCAACCGCGTATATATTATAAAAATACGTAGCGCGTTAAGAAAAACTTGAAATGCCAGGAAAAGGAAATATATTTGATTCAGTCTCTGCGCGTTTCTCGTTATTCTATCAAAGAAGAAGCCTCGTTTTTCCCATGTTCGCGTAATTCGACATATTGCGTAGACGCGAAACTCTCGAATGCTAAAGGATCCTCGATGGTTATATTGCGTATATATATACACACATCCTGGGATTTCTATTTAAATGGCAGAGTCAATCGACGGGAATAAGGCCACGGATTCGCATGCGTGTTTCTAACCGGTTGATTTTAATTCCTTCTGCCCTTTTGCCCGACCCAACTCTCTCCACCGCAATTACACTCCTACTTTTTTATCCTTTGTTTCGCAAATACGACATCCTCGTGTCGAACTGCGAAATATTGAGATGAATTCTCCTCGAATTATCGCGCGAAATATATTCTCTCGATCTGGGATATCTTCGAATTAATCCTTGATACATCGCGCGACACTATTGTTCTTTTTTTTTTTTCATATTTGCTTTGTTAATTAACGGATAAGAACAGAATTTTTCGCCGACGATTTTTCTCTTATCCAGTGGTGGAACAAGGACGAGCAGTTATCTATACCTTTAGAATTTAGGTCGGTTATGTGCCGCGAGTGTCTGTCTTTTAAGCCGTCCCGTGCCACTTTCGTTTCGTCGATCTCACTCGAACGCCCAGAGGTGCATCCAACCGCAGAAGTATCCTGACTTCGCAATAATTCCACCATCCCCAACCCTCGTGTTATCGATCTGACCGCGATGAAACATCCCTCCACGCATTCCTCGATGCACAAACCTCAATTTCCTCCGTCGTTTCGCTGCTTCTTCTTCTTCTTTTTTTTTTTTTCTTGGAAAATTTTCTCTCCTTCTTGGCAAGCATCTCATCGATACTTGGATCGTTTTCTCCTGACGCTCTTTGTACGATGCTTATGTACGTATGCAAACGAAAGACACGTAAAAAGTCTTGGATATGAAGA
This sequence comes from Apis dorsata, assembly GCF_000469605.1. NCBI lineage: Eukaryota > Metazoa > Arthropoda > Insecta > Hymenoptera > Apidae > Apis > Apis dorsata. The sequence continues at coordinate 565,563 of NW_006263366.1, forward strand.
TACGATCCCATAAATCGGCAAGCTCGATTCAAAGCTCCCGTTTCTATCGTCGAGATCGTGGCTCCGAGTAATCCTTTCGTCTCATGGCGAATTTATTTATCGTTACATATATATATATATATATTTCAGTTGACCACCTGACTCTGAGGTATATGTACACCTCGTAAAAATCGTTCTTTTTCATACAGTTATCGACCGTGTTCGAAGGTGGTGTGCGAGCTGTGTCGAACGTCTCAAAATAGATTTAATGCTCTTTCGAGTACTTATTAAAGCAATCCAATCGATAACTCCTGAACCCAACAGGTAATATACTATCCTACGAGTAATGTCACTTTAGAAGCCCAATCTTAACTTTGTTCATCGAATGAACAAAGAGTGTTTATCGAAGAATATACTTATACCCTCATAAAATCTGTTCTCTTAAAAAATAATCAGAGTTATCCCAGAGGAAACGGGACTTCTAGAACGGTTATTACTTTACGAAACGATCCGATATTTCCTTTCGAATTTCAATTTTCCGTTCGATCGAAATCTCATCGAACGATCGGTTTCCAATTCGAGATTTCCCCGTTGCGCATTCTCGTGCATCCTCGACGATTTATCCGTCGATTCTTCCCTCCTCTCCCCTCTCTTCGAACGATTCTCGAGCACACATCTCTCGCTCGAAGAGAGGACACGGTACGAATGAGAGCCGCCGTGAAAGATGGAAGGTTCGTTGAATTATTGAGGATGGCGTGCAGTTCGTTCCTGTCCTCGCAACAGAAACAGCCCCTTCCGTCTGTCTGCTTATTTCCAGCGGGAATAATGTTACGTTAAACGATCAGTTTCCTTGCGAAACGAATCGAACCGTCACGGGTTCACAACCATTGCAGCGACCGGCGTCGCTTCCTTCTTTCACGATTTTTTCCGCGTAACCGCGCCCCTTTTTCCGTTTCCTCGATCCTTATTTAGAGAAGGCCAGAGTTGGCTTTCGGCATCCGAGAAAAGATCAAATGGAAAACTCTTAAATTCCTTCCTTTGGATGCGCGTGGTAATGGGGGAGGAGAATCAGTGGGGGAAAGTATAAAAAGGGATGTTTCCGCCTTCGTTTTTCTTTTCTTTTATTTTTTAATCGGAGTCTCTGCTCTCCTTTGGTTAAGGCTTGCAATAGATCGTAGGCAAAGCGCGAGCGGATACGAAGAGCGGATAGGAAGCGTTGTTGCTCGTCAACCGAGCGAATCATAGCGGTTTCTTGGGTCATTTTTCTAGGCGCTCGTATTATAGATATTAATTCGAATCGCTCGTTAAAACGGCTACGCCTATTCCACTGCACGCTCCAATTTTTTCATTCAGTTCTAATTCGATTATTCGTTAAAACTTGGCGAATGTACAAATTCGTATCTTCAAATTTCTCTTGCACCACGTTCGGTTAATCCTGTTCTCATACTTCTCACTCCGACGTGTTCCGACGTTTACTCTCAGATACTCTTAATTCCACCCTTAATCGCGGGGTTAAGGGTTACAAGTTTGAAGGGATTTGTACGTCAATGAAATTGTTTGCCTGTGTTGAGACAAGATTCTTCGCGATTTCCGTTTTAACGTGACGACGTCCAGGGAAGCGTCGTTGCAAAGTTTTATTTCATATATAAAAATAATAGTTCCATTTGTCTTTTAGCGCGAGTTAATTTCTCTCTCTAATCGAAAATAAACTCGATGCAATATCGAAACGATCCTTTCGCGTTTTCGATTCGATGAACCGATCTTAAAGACCCATCAAAAATAATTCAATTCGTAACGTAGAGTTAAATAAAGAGAGGCTAATTTTGAAACTCTGAATTAGAATCCACGAGAGAGTTTGCACGGAATTTTCGTCGGAATTTCTCGCCTCGCGAGGAATCCTTTTCTTTCGAGGAAAAAGAAAAAGAACAAAAGGAAAATTGCAACATTGAATAACACGGACGCACAGGCGGCAAAATAAAAAAAAAAAATGGTCAGGGTTTCGAGTTCTTCCTTCGAGCCCATCTGCATTAGGCAATCCTCGTATTATATACGCTACACCGTACCACTTAAGATGAAAATGGCGATACGTACGCCGCGAAGAATGTTTTTCTCTCTTGGCTAACGTTTCGTAACGGGGCGTGTGTATAATCGTGGCAGCGAATGAATCGTTTCACCGGAGAACGGGGCGATCTCTTGAGTAATAGCCTGTGTCGATATGCCTTTGATTTACCGCATGTTTATTAGTAGATCGTTGATTATTAATGGCTCGATGCGTTCTCGAATAGGTATAGACCTAATTACGAATCTTATTTCATCGTATCGATCGCAAGTGTTTGTGGTTTCATTGTATCATTTTTATTTTTCAGACAGATAATGATATAATAACAGCGTTCACACTTATTCGTGTCAGAAACACGAGTAAGAAGAATGTACAAGTTGTTTTTTTTTTTTTTTTTTGATACAATCACTAAATTTAGAATTTTATTCGCAGAAAATAGATAGGAACGGGATGGAAGGAGGAAGAAGGGGTTAACGATAGGTAGATTCGTTCCATTGGATGTTCACATAATCAATGATAATGTGCCCAATTGCCATTCGATCATTGACACCCTCTTTGTTCCCGTTCCATCTCTCTAATTAACCAGAGAGCCGCTTATCGCGACTTGTTTCTCGTGATTGCGCGCGTCACCGCGTTGATAACAGGGGACGCTCCCCGTTTCACCTAATTTATCATTAATAGATCCAGTCGGACCGTTTCTATGCCACTTACCGTAATTTCGACTATGGCGTACAAGTATAGTGTATGGCGTTGTACTCGATGTTATACAAACGCGTAAACCTGCCGTGTTATTACGCGGCATCCTCGCATTGTTCGCCCTCGTATCGATCGAGCCGTTCGCGAGCATTTAGCCGCCAATTGGAACCTGCGTAATCTTATTTCGCTCCTGTATTTCGCCTAATTATTACCCGTCCCATAATAGATCGCTTGCCACCCATCGAAACGAATTATTTTCACGCGACGATCCTCTCATTTGCCGATGTAATTAAGAACGATAAGTTTTTAAAACTCTTCTTCTTCGTAAAACTTAATCCATAAAAATAGAATATATATAAAAGTAAAAAAGGAAACAAAACGGAAGGAAAGAGACGCAATTTTTCGCTCGATTCGGTTCGATTTCCAACGGGAAAGAAAATTAAAGTTTTCCAAGTTTCTTTCTATCGTTGAACCGCGGCCACCCCCTGCGCAGGACCCTGCGAGCTCCTCTCGCAGTATCGTCCTCCTCCCCTCTAAAATTACCCCCGATACATTTCTATAACTGCTACTCTCCGCTTCGGGGAGTATTTCGCGACAGAGTGACGCGGACTTAAGACAGATTGAGGATGTACGTATATATATATATATATATATATACACATTGTGGATACTGGGAGAGAAGGGAGGAGGCTCGAGAGAAAGAGAGAGAGAGAGAGAGAGAGGATGACAGGTGAGGGGTTGCATAGGCGGAGGGGAGCGAAGGAGGAAGAAGAGGCGGAGGAAAGTCGGAGGAGAGAGGAGAGGGTGGATATCAAATATGCTTGGACAGATGCATCGTCCCACAGTAGTTTGCCATTCTTACTCCCGTCCGTTTCCCTCTTTCTCTTTCTCCTTCACCTTGTTTCTATCATTTCCCCGTCTTTTATTCTCGGCGCCGGTTTTCCCTCTGTATTCAAACCCTCCCCTCCCCCCTCGCCGTTTCTATTCGGACCTGCTGGCTCTCTCTCCTTTTTTTCCCGCCGTGCAATTAGCTCCCAGCGTGTTGCACGCTCCGCAAGAGTTCACGTACTCTCGAGTCCCGGCCAGGCTGGCGCACGGCACTCAGCCGACACCTGCATTAGACCCCGAAAGGTGGTAATCTAACGTCACGGGGACAACCAGTCGCGAGATCTCCTCCCTCTCTTTTATTTCTTCCAATTTAATATTGAAACCTTTTTCTCTTTCTCTCTCTCTTTCTCCCCTCCTTGTTCAATCAATTTCGTTTCGAGACCGATAATTGGTTCTCGACTACCTTTACCCCTTTTTTTTTTTTTTTTTTTTTTTTTTTTGTGAAACGGTACACGTGACGTTTTCGTGAAAACGAAAGGATCAAATAGAGGCACACAATGGATACAATGTATTGAATTTCATATCATTACGAAATTATTTGTGTAAACGTGTCAGAATCGAGGGGTGACGCAACGATGAATATGCAGATTGATAAATATATTATAGGAAGGGATTATCTCCTCTTATTGTTGCACGTTGAATTTTGAATTGTCGCGTAAGGGTAGTGGTTTCGTCTCGCAAAAAAGAAAAAAAAAAAAAAAAAAAAAAAAAAAAAAAAAAAAAAAAAAAAAA
>NW_006263366.1:569921-574638 GCF_000469605.1 Apis dorsata
AAAATAGGAAAAGGGGTTATTTGCAAGAGAAATCAACGTCATCGGTAGAAAATAGAATCGTTGTACTCGGATCGATCCGAGAACGCGCCCGAATCCTGGAACGATCGAAGCCTGGAATCCAATTTATTCATTGGTTTTCGTTCGGTGGCATCACTCCTTCAGAGGAAGACCTTTAGAGTCTGTGCATCCCCCTTTCGGGTTATCCGCGTTTAAATATTGAACTTCGGCTTGCGAAAACGCCTTCCCTACATCCTTTCGATCAGCACTTTCTTCCTGTGTCACGTTCCTCTATCGACTTACGACTTCCTTCCTAATTCTCCTCCTAAGCCCTTCCATCTCTTTTAATCCCGCTCTCCTTCTTTCTTGTCAATCGTCCGATTCAAATTCCAGGCGACTTTTTAATTTATACCTCAACTTTTAACAATATTAGATCTTGATTTCTTTTTTTCTTTTAAGAAGAAGAATTTCCTAGACGATTCTCTTCGAAACGAGAATCGATCAGAATTTAACGCGCTATTATTTCGTTGCTCGCATAATCGTTGCCGAACGAAAGTGAATTTTTAAGTGAGTCAAATTTTATTTCGAAAGATCCAAGATGAATCGCATTCATCGGACATTCTAATTACACGAATGTAACAATGTCAAAGTTATCGCGAAACTTTGGAAGAATTGGAAGAACTCGTTCCGATACTCGCGTAAACTACTCTTACCAACGTACCTTTACAAAGTTTATAATACTTTAAAGCGTTATCCCGTACGCAAAAGGAATTTCCCACGGCCTCTACGTTGTTGTGCTTTGTGCATTTGCAATAACGCGAATTAAGTTGGACAAAGGACGATACGGCGATCTCTATATTCGTCGTTCGAAAAAAAGAAAGGAAAAAAAAGAAAAAAGAGGAAAAAAGGAAAGAAACCGACCGACTGTCCCCTCGTATTCGAGGAGGAGGGTGAGTGTTTAGAATCGATCGAAATCCATTTAACCCGCGATGGAGGATTATTCGATTCGTAAGATTGGCCGCGGCGGCGTGCGGCGAGGGAAAATAAAAGAAGCGGAGGGAGGGAGGGGAGGAGAAGGTGGGTGGCACGAGCGAACGGATGAAGCGCGCGATTAATTATGCAGAGAAGCTGCGATCGATGGAGGAACGTGCTCCCGTAAAATATTGATACCACGAATAGACTCCGCTACCATAACCGTTCTCTATTTTCCACCTTCGATCCAACATACAACATACAACTCGTATTTCGTTATTTCGTCGTGTATTCTTTTGCGCGTGCACGCGCCTTTGTTTCGAGATTCTCGATTATTCTGCGCTCGAGGATAGGAAGAGGTGGGAAGAATTCGACGAAAAAAAAAAAAAAAAAAAAAAAAAGAAAGAAAAGAAAAGGAAAGGAAAGAAAAGGAACGCATTGCGAAAGATTCGATCGATGAAAATTTGCTTGCTGATCGTATCGGCGTATTTTGGAATGTCGGAGGAGGAAAAGATAGATTGAGGTAAAGGGGGATGGATTCCGGAGGAAAAATCTGGGGTGATAAGAAAATTGCTTTGAAATCTGGGTGTAACTTTTGCCTCGAATTCTCGGACGATTAATGCCCTCTCGGGGAAGAGAATTAGGGGCGGCGAAGAAAATAGAGGTCGGAGATGGAGAGGATCGAAAGATTCGGGGTGGCAAGGATCGGCGGAACGCCGAGGAAATTGACTTAAAACCTGTACAAAGTTTCGGGAGGGGGTGCCGGTTGGTTAACTTTTCGGCCGCGACAGAAATGCGATTAACGAACGAGGCTCTTTCACGAAACGATTAGGAAGGATAAAGGAGATGCGAGAGTCGGGGGATTGATTCGAACATCGAGTGTTATTAAGTAATCGTTTCAAATTTACACGTCATTTAACATTGTGTGAAAAATTCTTTATTTTTACGATAGAATGGACAAAGTAGAAGAAAAAAGGGGAAAGGAATTATAGGCGAGTAATGATCTCTAATGATTCTCACCGTCCTTGACAACACACTTTTCCACGATATCATCGACGATACGTGCGAAACTTTCGTATCGTATCCTTAAAATAACTCGGATGATTTTACAAGGATGGAATTTCTAGTACTACTATCGAGAGGCGCGCAAAGTGAGAACAATAAGCAATAATAAAGAAACGGAACCAGTGGAATAGAAATAGCGGTCCTATCTCGTAATTCTCCCTCTCTCGCCGTACGATTCTCCAATCGTACGATTCTGCGGTCGAAGGATGGGTTTGGGGCCGTGAGAGAGATATCCTCTCCACGGTTTTCCTTCCACTGGCCACCACAGAGAGCTAACCACGGCCACTATTTCTTCCCTGTCGATTCGTCCCCACCCCCGCGTGTAGCCAAGATTTTTTTTTCAACTCAGAGAAGAGAACCGGCTCTACGAGAACGACGACGGACTCTCCTCGCAGGACAATAGACCTGTTCGTCTTTCCGTTCGTGTAACTTCACGCTCCACGCGAAAAACTGCTATCCACACACTCTCTTCGTCGTCTCTTCGTTCTACCAAACGTGTGCGTTGCTTTTGAGCGTCGTCTGCGTATCGCAATTGGATGCTGGCAATTTTCTTTCGCGATTTTTTCTTCTTCTTCTTCTTTTTTTTCTTTTTTACTATTCTCGTACGCGAAGATGGAATATCGCGATAAGTTATGACGAGTTATGACGCTTGTAAGGTTTCGCTTTAACGTAGCTTTTAATAGCGAAGGGGATGGAAAGATGTTTACCGAGAGATGCTTACAAGTTGGCGGGGAATCTTTGCAAGATTTGTTCAAATTTCAATTAAGATCTCTCGGATCTTACTTTTAAAAACTTCTCCTCGACCTCCATCGTGCATCGCGCCGCTTCCCGAGTTTGTCTCCTTTCCTTCCTTCGTGTTTTACGCTTACGGCGCGACCGAACTAACTATAAATTCTTCTTCGCGTTCTTCCTTACTTTCCTCCTTTTTCCTGCTTTTTCGCCTCTCTCTTTCTCAATCTCTGCCTGCCCTCCCTAACTCGAACCCTTTCTCTCAGAAGTAACTTTAGTGATTTCCGTTCGTTCACCCTTTTCCGGTCATCAGCCTCTCTGCTCTGCCCGTTCTTCCATCGCATTGTTATCCCTTCGCGGTTCGCTTCCGCCATTTCTTCTCAGGATCGTTTCCTCCTCTCGGTTGAAAAACACGCCGCTGAAAAACCGCGACGGGACGTCGTCGCTTTTACGGTCAAAACTCCGTGGCATAATTAATTTGATAAATTTTCTGCGGATCTTCTCCAAGGTGGAAATACGGCAGATGGTTTAAAAAAATACGAGAAAACTTGTTGCCGAAGAGATGGAATTCCATTTAAAGATAAAAAAAAAAATCCTCCCAGTTTATCCCAGTGAAACTTTAAGGTATTTTTATTTATCGGATATCGTTTTTTTAGAAATTTAATTAACCCAATTTACGTTGTTACGCGATTATTCCACGTGAATGGAATAATCACGAATATCTTGTTTGTTTGTTGATCTGCAGAGTACAGTTTTGATCAGTTTCATTTTCGAAGAGAAACGTTGCTCGATCAAGGAAGACCCACTCCGCCGAGCTCTCAAATTTCTCTGTGCCACAGTTATTGGTAATTGGAAACTTATTCTCTCTCGTAATTAGGAATTCGATCGCTCGTTCGACTTTATACTCTGTAAATCGAATCTGCTATACTGATTTGAATTTTTGTTTTATCAGGGTTATGGAAAAGAAGAAAAACGAGTTATTCTTTAATTCATCTTTCCAGAGATATTTCGAGGGATTGGAAATATATCTCACGAGTTATATATTTTTCGAAAATTCGACACCTTCTTTCCGGAAATAATTTCGATCGATGAATCGGAGGGATCGGTCGTGGGGGAACGAAGGAGTTTCGAAACGAAACGAAGTCCCTACTTCGACGCCTGAGTGGATTTTAACGAAGCGAACATTTTTTTTTCCGCGAGCGGAATCGTGACAAATGGGCTCCACGGGGATTTTCAGCTCACGAATCGCAAGAATCGAGCCGATAGATCGGTCAGACGAAAATAGTCTGCGGCCGAATATAGAACGATATGGTTCATGGTCATGGATTCGACTGACTACTATCATGGGATAATTTATCACGCGAACACGGCCGAATTTCAATGTACTTATCCAACGTCTACGTGAATCAAGGATCGTTTCCTACTTTTTGCATCCTCGTTTTCGATGAAATTAAATTTTATAGAAACGAATCTTACTTTCCATCATATTTCATCTATCGATCGATTGAAATCTTTTTAAAAAACGATCAACGTTTTGTCGTTGGAGAGAGATACTTGAAATTCGAAGATTCTCATAATTTCTTCTTCTCACGACTTCCTTCCTTCCTTCTCTTAAAAATAATTATCTTTCTCAATTTCAAATTTTCCAAAGGGGAGGGATCGAAAGAAAAGTATTCGATTGGCGAAAATGTTCTCCAACCCCTCCTCTCCCCCCTCCCCCACAGGTCACAAAGGTCGCGACACCAGAGGGTTGTCGACGTGGTCTCTTACTCGTCCCCTTCGCGAGAGGAGGGGGAGGGTGACAGCGGAGAAAGAAGAAGCGGTTGCCCTCGAGGATTCTAGCCCGAGGTTATAGGCGCTAATCGCGGCGGGTGCGTGAAAGGGGTGAAAGGGGGAGGAGGGAGGGGGAGGCGTGCTGCGGGCGAGACGGCGGTATAGCAGAGAGCGGCGGCGA
>NW_006263366.1:574891-579448 GCF_000469605.1 Apis dorsata
GCGAACGTAAGGGAGAGAAAGGTAACGCGCGGCAGGCCAGGGTAGTCAAGGTGGTGATATCGACCGTAGATATTGTTGAGGCAAACGGTAACCATGGGTGACTCGGCCCGATTGACCAATTACAGTGTTCACGGTGGCCGTAGTCGACCAATCGGCGTACGGTGTGCTGCCGGTTTTTTGATTGGGCGATACCGGGGATAAGAGACCAGTTCGAGGCCGCTCGGACCCAGAAACCACCGCCGAGAAACATCGAGCAGACAGCATCGTTCCACGGTTCTGTAAAGGAGAGGAGGAAAGAAGAAGAAGAAGAAGAAGAAGTTCTCTCTAGTTAGGGGGGCAGCTGATAATCCTTGTGTCGTCGATGTGATGTCTTCCTCCCCGTCGTCGTCCATCTAGTCGTCGCCAACTTTTGGATTTGGATTCTTTCTTCCGTCAGATCCTCCTCTGGTCTGGTCCTCTGTGTAAGGCTCGCTTTCATGCTTTCCTCTCTGTATCTTGCGCACCTCAAGCAAACAACGAACGATCGCACGGCGTGCTCGTCTAGATCTTGCACAGTCCAAGTCTCTCTCTCTCTCTCTCTCTCTCTCTCTTCTTTCTCCTTCTCACAGATCTTTATTACCAGCTTTTCGTCGTTGTCGTTGTTGGATACGTCTTATTGTTAGTCGACCATTTGGCCATGCTTATAGCCGATAGATAGATATTCCCTCCTCCCGTTTTCGATGGGAAGTCAATTTTTTTCCGCGGAACATTCCTCGTCAGGTTCCACTTCTTTGAGACTCGCGCAGCTTTGTCTAGGCGCCTTTGTTATCCTGCCTCCATTGTTCCATACGGTCCCCGGTATTTCCATGCCACGCTGGCGTACAACTCTCTCTGGATTGTTCTCCACCCGACGAATTTCAACGACGAGTCGTCCAATTTCGCGACTCGTAGACCAGTAACCCCGCGGGGGAGGAGGGAGGAGGGAGGGAAGGAAGGAGGGAGGGAGGGGAGAAGGGGGTCGAAGCGGAACTCGCCTTCTTTGCTTATTGCACTCGCTATTCGCTCGAGACCCTCTTACGCGTAGGAGATGCTCGTTTCGTTCGTAGAATCGTCACGGGACGATTCCTACTCTCTCTCTCTTTCTCTCTCTTTCTTTTTCCTTGGATTTCGCGTTACTTAGGTTTAGTTCTCGAACGAACGGTTTGAATTTTTATTCAAGTCACGACAACTTATCGCTCTTCTTTCAAACATGGAAAAATTCGTGAACAATATCGTCACGTTTCCTCCTCATTCCTATTAAAATCTATATTTACCGCCATAGAGGAGTAACAGTAAAACTGCAATTATTATGCAGCGCGTTCAACCTCGACAAGCCTTCTGTGCCAAGTCGTTAAACGAGCCAAGTATCGATGAAAGCGATAGAACTCTTCCACAATTTATCATTCGCGCGATTCAAAACCGAACAACTTGTTATAGCAATAGCAATAATAATTTAAATAAAAATTTATGAATTTGCTAATGAGTCGTACGAATCGTTTCGAATTGTAATAATTCCTTAGGGAAACGAAATCTATAGAAACTGAGCGACGATCCCTACGAAATTTCTCCATTTCTCCATTTGGAAGGAAATCACGCGAGCTTTTGATCGAATCGAGTCGATCGAACTCCTCCCCTCCCCTCCCCTTCGAGCTCGTTCCACGGAATTCGAGCGGAAAAAAGAAGGAAAAGAAAGGAAGGAGGAGAGGAGCAGGATCGAAGAATGTTATGTAAATGAAGAGTCCGCCGGAAGTCGTCGAGTTTGATTAACTATTCATCGACGTTTCGGGCAAGGCACGCGAGGTATCCTCCCAACTTGGAAAGAACGTGCTCTCGCTGCCAGATCAGACTCGACTCGGCAAAGTGAATTACAAGCTTGTACCCCCGTAGCTTCAACACGCTTTCAACGCGTGGCTCGGTCGCGTATTTTACACACCGGACAATCCCCCCTCTCTCTCTCTCTCTCTNCTTTCTCTCTCTTCGAGACACGCGTTGATCTATGTGTTTGCTCGAGGNAAAATTAAGTTATCTCATTATCGCGCACCACCGCGACTCGGCCCCGCGTAGACAGATCGCTATTTTGGCGCCAAGAAGTTTAGCCGAGTGACGATTCACCGCCGTTTTTCGTTACGGAAATTCAAGAAGCGTTTTCTTCGAACGACCAAGTGTATATATATCGAAAGAAGATTCGATCTCGTGGAAATTTATCCAACGATTTTGAAACAAGGAATCGGAAATAATGGGATTAGAAATATTGAGTGTAATTGAAATTGGAAAAGAGTTAATTTTGCTACCCTTTTCTGTCCTTTTGAGAAATTTAAAGTACTATAATTGTTTCGCGAGTTTCAAAAATCTTTGGTTTTGAGCAACGAAATTTCACCGATTTTCTAGTTTTCTTCAAGATTGAGAGTTCCAGTTTGTTAGCTAAAAAAAAATTACTAGTTGTCACGATTAGGATGTTTTAACCGTGTACGATCCTCTTTCTGTTGCAGAGAGTTCAAGTTGCAAGGGAGACGTTGTGAGAGCGAAGCGCAGGCAGTAGCTCAAACAGGTGAGTACGAAGAATCGATTCTTATGTTTAAACAAGTTGGAGAGAAGGCGCGATGATAGTGGTGTAAAGAGTGAGAAATCTTAATTAACGAATTCGTATTAGGGGAAATTCTTCTCTTTCTTCCCGTGTCGTTCGTCGAAAGATAAATTGAATTACGAGGAATCGCGTGTAATTGAAAAACGAGGACCTCGGCAATTTGCCTGCGCGATCGTTAATTAAATTCGCTCTTGAAACGATACGCGGAAAGGTTTGTCTCTCTCTCTCTCTTTCTCTCTCGGGTTCTCCCAAGATTGCAAACGAGTGCCAGTTGCAACGATGCCAGAGAGACACGTATCTCTTTAATTGTTAATTACGTGCCGGTTTCGCACTCTTTCTCATTTATGGTGATCCCTCGATAAGAACGATTAACGTCTCCATTGTTTCCAAGAGGCAGAGGTTTTCAACTCTTTCCATCCTCGCGAGCATCCTCCCACTCTTCTTTCAGAAGTTTTTTTTTCTAACATTCATGGAAAATACGAGATAAACGAGATTCAGTCAAGAAAATGATAAAAGTGATCGAAGAATTATTATCCCGCTTGGATAACCTTGTCCTATAATGAAATAATTGAATATAATACAACGAATAGTGAGATTAAATTTTTTCTTCTCGCCTATAATTATATCTTTCGATCGTTATTTCAACCGTTTCTTATTTTATCTTTTAATTATCGTTCGCTTCTATACGTATTTATACTCTCATATAGTCATATATAATTTATAGAATTATTCGAATTATTCCATCTATCCCCGCAAATTTTAACAATTTTTTCACATCGTTATCTTTCAACAAATATTTTTTTTACACGAGTTAATTCGTCCACATCGTGTCGCGAATCGAATGATATCAGCATCTCGATTAAAAGAAAAAAAAAAAAAAAAAAAAAAAGAGGTCAAACCTCGTTCATCACGATCCCTCGATCGCGGGAACAAAGAGCGAGAGAAGAAGGATAATCTTCCTGTGGATAGGAATCACGGCCGCCTGTTAGGCGCGTTAAAAAATGCACAAGTTGCAAATGAACTTTCTAACCATTCCATTCATTGGTCGGTTGCCTGTTCGTGAGAATACGATATTGCACGTGAAAGAGGAAGAACGTTATCTCTCGACGTGGCTCTCATTTTTCCGTTCATTCGAATGCAGGTTGCGGGGCTTGACTAACGGACACGTTATCTTTACGTGATCGGCAAACGAGCGTTTCGAAACGAGCGGCTCTCGGCGTGGAAACCGAGAAAGGAAAAGCGCGGAAAACATCCAAAAAAAAAAAATCCGCCCGATGGAGGAAAATCGGACAGCGTTCCGCCCAATTCCAGCGTTTCTTCGCCCAATTTCCATTTTTTCATCCCCGAGAAAGAAAAGAGAAAACGTTTTCCTTCAACTCTATTTAATTTCGATTCGATAATCGAAATTATTTTCGCAGAGATTTTAGATTCGGGGAAGGGAAAGAAAAAAAAAATTTCTCTTTGTTTGAAAAATTATTATACGTATTTTTTCTCTCACGATGATAAAATGGTTAATAAATGGAGGTATAGCTCGACGGGAAATACGGCAATTGGAATTGGAAGGGGGACGCGTGTCGCATTGCGATCCAATTCGTTGGTAACGCGAAACGGGGCGAACCAGTTTCGGCGTGAGAGTGAAACAATGCTTTCCGTTTCTTTCCCCGTGAATCAAGAGGCGAATCACGATGCGTGACTGTGAATCCTAGCGCGGGTTTCGACCATAAAATAACAACCGGCTCCTTTTTCGCCGCTTGTTTTACGAGTTTGTTTCGCCTCTGCTCCGCCATGTTCTTTTTTTTTTTTTTATTTGCCCATCTAACGATCCGCTATTCCACACACACGCGTCTCAACAAAATGATAGAGAACTCGCCGCGTTCTCCATTTCGTAAACCCCTTTGATTCCCACGAAAAGCTTTTTAGACACGTACGTACAATTCTCACCGATTTTTTTTTTT
>NW_006263366.1:579456-584794 GCF_000469605.1 Apis dorsata
TACCCCTCGTATTCGACGGGTTACTTGAAAATTTCAAAATATTTCGAATCTACNTACGGAAGACTTTTAGATCTTCTTTGCATTCTCTTCTCTTCGAGGCATATATGTTGTGAAGTTAAAATCATGTTTAATCGTGTTTAATAAAAATATACGAGCGTTGAGATTGATCGTCGAAATTTCATCGAGAATGGCAAATCGTAATCAACCCTCGCATGGTTCGTTCATCTGACGAACGGTTAGAAATTTCGCGAAACTTTAGCAAATCGTCTTTGTTCCGTACGGCCGTTCGTTTCTTTTCCAATCGACGACTATTATTCACCTGGTATATTCGTGCGGAGACGACGAAATGATTCAGGTAACGAAGCTTGGCCAGAGTAATTTGAATGTGAAAGGAAAACAGCGGATGGTTAACACAATTCCGATCCTCGAGGCCCGAATATTCAGCGGGGACGGTGCTGGCGCACGTACGTTTGTCGTTAACGAGGCTCTTTGATCGTGGATTTGTGTCACAAGTTCGTTCGCCGAATATTTTCCGACAAATGAGACTCTCTTCGAATCGAGGAATCGACGATCTTTTTCTTCTCTTTTTTTCTTTTTTTTTTCTTCTTTTTTCGAGGATCATTGAACGTAGACACGCTTTCTTCTCCATCCGCGTCGAATATTTGAGTTTGGAGTACCGTGATGTTTCGAGAATTTCACCGTGAACGATGATTATTTTCTTTTTTTTTTTTTCCCTTTGAAATCGCGAAAGAAAAATTTTTCGTTGGCCGTAATTTTGTAATTAATCGTTTCCTATTTTTGGACGCGCAATTGTTCGGACTTTTACTTTCCAATTAACGTTATTTCGAAATTTTTCACAATTGGCCACTCGACTCGTTTTCCATTCTTCGTGTTACGGTGTTAAAATTTAGAAATTTCTAAAATTTCACGGCATAAAAATTTTTATGGCAACCCGCTGCAATTTCCAATTGCAATTTAAAGTGATTTCTCTAAATTAGAGAAATAATTTCTTCGAAATGATCCTCGTTCGAATTATCATCGTCCGTCCTGTTCTTATCCGTTTCGCTTCGTGATTATCGAACTTGGAACAATATTGTCCGGTTAAATAGAAACGCGAAGTTATGCCGAAAGTAGGTTACGAACTCGCGTCGCTTCCAAGTTCCACTGGCTTCGCAGGATAGAATTATCTTGTTAACCTTTCGGTTGCCGTCGAGCTAAATAATTCCCTTATCGAATCTCTGCGAAATTCTTTGCGAACGGATGAAACCGAAGTGCGGTTAATTCGCAAAAACCGAAAACCGACAAAAATGGGAATTCATCGGTCGAACGATGAAAATCTGGCCAACTCAAAATTCGCCTCACGATCCACTCGTGTTTTTCGCGAGGGAAGGTAACCTCGCGAGAAAAAAACCTATAATTTTCCTAATTTTAAATTTAAAATTCATTCGTCTATTGTATCATCGTAAAAAAATTATTACAAAGTCGGGGAAATGAAATCGTTTCTTGAAAAATTGCCAAAATTTATGATAAAAATATTAGGTTCTCGTCAGAGATCAAATAAGGTCAATATATTCAAATTGAAGATATAGATATTCCTTTCGTTGAGAGATTAAAAGCATTAAAAGAGTATATGTTTAAAATGATGAAAAATTCACTTTGCATAGAATACATAGAAAGAGTAAACTTTGCATGAAAGAGTAAACAAATTCATAATGCGATTCGCTTCGAGATGAAATTAGTTTTGTAATAGTATCGAAGAATATTAACCATCTAACGAAACGAAAAGTTTGTTTTGTCGCTATCCGAAGATTATCGTTTTATTCGATATTTTCGCGTTGAAAAAATCGAAAATCGAATCGGTCCTTTCGCCAGTTTGGCGAAAATCACCAAAGAACGAGATCTACAGAAATCGAGTATTTTTTTTATGAAATGAGAGAGAGAAAAATCTTCGTTTTTCTCGGATAAAGTTTATTACGAATCATTAGAGACGAGTGCCTAAAAGATTTTTATTGCATCGTAAGAACATGATTTCCTAAGCGGTTCCAAGCGGCATAAATATAGCTAGCACTTAAGCTTTCGCGGATTTAGAAAGCGTCATAGATATGACACGCACAATACTCGCGCCTTTCTCCGATAAATTCCTGCACATTCAATTTTCACATTTGCTAGTTTTACCAATCGATGGAAAATTTGATGTTTTTCTTTGAGTTCCACACATCTTTAAAATCTTATGCATATATATATATATATATAGCTCGACAACGCGATTAATCGTTAAAACATCGTTGAAAAAGAAAACTTAACAACAATAACGATGAGTTTTATCGGAAATAAATACGATGTACATTGGCTTCCTTCGACTTGGCTTTTTGTAATCACCCGGAAATCGAAAGTTTTCAAAGTTGTTGTTGAGGGCTTTCCTGATCCTTCGACTGGCCGACCTCGTCCAATATTTTAAATCGACCGTTTTCCAAGATCGATCTAAAAAAAAAAAAAAAAAGAATCAAAAATACTCGATCGAATAACAAATAACAACTCTAGAAGAACCGATAATTCTAAACGTTTAACTTTTATTCTCAAATGTATCCTCATATCGTAAAATTAATAACCTCGAATACGCCTTCGAACCACGGTTCGCGGGTTAATACTTTCGCTGTCGGGGGGCAGCGTATTCGCAAATTCATCTCCTCAACCCCGTTACGGGGCAGCCCGTTGACCCTATCACCGTCCTACTCGTTTTTCCTCCCCCCAGAGAGATTTTTCCATTGAAAAGGAGAAAAAGGCGAAAGAAAGTGCGGCGTGCCATCACGGTCTGGCAAGGGTTATCGTGAGGTGGAGGGGGGAGGCGCACACGCGAAAAGGGTGAAACGAAGGGACGAAAGCGAGGGCTCGGCGCATGCGCGCTGACGCAACAATATGGTGAATTCTGCGAGGCAGCCCAGTATCCACCCGACCATCAGCTGATCAATATACTTCCGCACACACGCCACGTCATACGCGCGGCACACGCATGTCACGCATCGTGCGAACCGTTACGCGTGTAACACTGTGCGAACGTGTGAACGTGCACGAACCGCTGTGCACGCGGATATCGGGACGGATCCAGGAATCGGTCAACTTCACCTGGAACACGGGAACTCGCGGTGGAGCTGTGCACGCAAGAAGTACGTTTCGCCTCGATTTGTGCTCTCTCTATTTCTCTCTCTCTCTCTCTCTCTTTCTCCTCGTCCCCAATTTTCTTCAGTTTTCAGTTTCTAATCAGTTTCGTTCCTATCTCTGGAAAAGTTGGAAGAATTCGGTATAGTATCTCGACCATCCTTCCGCAACGATTCCATATAAAATATAATAATTTCTTTCCACCGAGTTTCTTGTCACGAGGAATATGAACATATATCGTGGAATCGGATGGATATATATTCGTATACACGTATAGTTTACGAGTTAAATAATTTTAAATAATATTTAGTCAGTTGCTACGATACGATGTGAATTAATTTTAAAAAGCTTCTTAAAGTATAGCTTCTCCGTATAGTTGGGAAAGAATTCGTGTTTATCGATCGGTTTACTCGACGCTCCGTTGGATCGATCGAAGGGAAGCGGATACGTTAGCCGATCACCCTGCTTATATCATTTTTCTTCCTCGCGCAGGCATATTCGAACTTCCAACTTCCAAGTCGAAGAAACATTTCCATCGCAGTGTCGGTTATTTGTCGTTCAACCGCTAAAAAAAAAATCGAGTTTCGAGTTGGCGACGATGAAAAGACGACGTAAAATCCTTCACGAGCAGGAGTGCTCGTTCGATACGTAATCGCGTTTCATCCAGGACTGACCGAGCATCGGTCGATCGCGAATTTCGCGACGATCCCTCGGCAACCAGGTATCGCTTCCGCGGCCTACATTTTTCTATGCGGTCGCAGTCACCGCAACCGAGCCGCAGTTTTCCGCGTTGCCATCGGATATTCTCGCGTGTTCTTGGTCGATTCGCCGTGCCAACAACCGAGTCTAGCTCCTGGAAAAAAGAAGATCGTCGAGAATTTCCTCGAGTTGCACGAAGAAGAAGAAGAAGAAGAAGAAGAAGAGAAGGAGGAGTGTCCCATTGTCTCGGGGACGATGCACGTGTACACGAATGTTTCTCACATGCGCTCTCTCTCCCTTTTCTTATCCTGTTGGTGTTACAACAAGGTAGACGAGAAAGTAATTAGCGAGAAACGTTAATGGGAGAAACAAGTTTTCGCTGCGAATGATTAATCTCGTTCAATTTGTTCGACTTGTAAAATATTTTGAGAGAATCTTGCCTTTCAAATGGGTTTCGATGTGTTTATTACACAAAGAGTATTTACATTTCGCGTCCGTGCGAACGTTTTCGTTAATCCTTGGCCGAGGACTGGATTTGTTCGAGCAACGTGTTGTTTATTGTGAATTTCGTAATTAAATTTCGAGGAGTGAAATTTTTAGAAACAAACCGGTGTTCGACCGGTTCATTAGCAGTGGGACGGATTAAATTTGCGAAAGGGAAGGCATCGTTTCGAGGGAACGCAATTAAAAGTTGGCCCCGGACGATGGGTCGATACCGCGGGGCGGATCAAATTATTCGGTGATCCTAAACACGGTTCCAGATAATTTCTCAACTCGTGTGCCCGCGAAAAGGCCGGCATTAACGTTTTCGTGGCCGAGTGGGCGAGGGAAGCGTATTTTCGGTGCCCGGTGTTGCAACATCCGCGACTCGCCGCTGTGAACGGTAAAGTTGAATGAGATTTAAATTTAATTCTGAAATTTCGACCGAGTTCATTCGGTAACGAGCTCCTCCTGTTTCTCGCCAACTCGCGATCCTCTTGTTGATACAACGGCGCGAGTGTTAATGTTATTCGATATTATCGTGCATGTACGCCACGAGTCCCATGCAATTACAGAAAAATACTTTTATCTTCGTTCTCTTCCTTCTTCTTCCATGTCCGAATGCACGCGAAACGAGGTAAAACTCGGTGGTGACGAATAAAACGATTTGTCAAAGGAATTTCCAAGTCCAAATCGACGTATCTATAAAGCATCTATAAGACAGAATTATTTTTTAATCGCTCTGTATTCAGTAAAAATGAAAAATCATTATCGATATATTCTTTTTTAAGAAAAAGAAAAAAACGAATTAAATCGTCTTGAATCGTCTTAAGCGCGATTCTCAACTCGAACAATATCTCGAAGATATAAAAGAGGAGCAACGAGAAATTTAAAGCGTAAAAGGAAAGGGTGGAAAGAAACATCAGGTAGTCGTAAGAAGAAGGAGGGGGCGAGAGAGAGAGAGAGAGAGAGAGAGAAGCCCGCAACCGTGAAATTCTCTCGC
>NW_006263366.1:584961-586919 GCF_000469605.1 Apis dorsata
GTGGCGATTGTGGTGAACTCGTTCATTGACTTCGCTCCCCCTCCAGGCCTCCCACCCGCCCCTCCAGATGCATCCGGATTATTCGTTCACGTCGTAGCATCGCAACCGGAGTGCACTTACTACTTATATATACGTACGACACATGTGCGTTTTCGTTCTCCGACAAACATCTCCCCCCCTCTCTCCTCTCGCCTCTCTTACGCGCTACATTCCGCCCCCTATCTCCCCCTCTATCTCACTCCTCGGTCCTCCCCACTAGACCCACTCTCTTTACACATGCGATAAAGAAAGAGAGGCCGAAGTGTTGGAGGGGGGCCGTGGAGGGCAGGGAGGGGGAGGAGGTTAGTAGACAACGACTACTCCGTTGGAAGAAGCGGGTTCACCATTTCGCGAAGTAACTCGTGTTCTGTGTTCTCTACCTTAGCGTCGATTATTCTTCCGATCCTACACGCATCCTCCTCTCTTTCTCTCTCTCTCTCTCTGTCTCTTTCTTTCTCTTTCTCTCTCGAATCCTTGATCGTGATACACGCGGATCGCAGCGGATCGAAGGATAATTCAAGGTACGGCCGACTCTGGCCATGACCTAGCTCGACCTCTCCCTCTCTCCCTCCCTCTCTCTCTCTCTCTCTCATATTCTCTCTCACTTTCAGTTCTTTTCCTTTCGCTCTGATTTCGCGGTATTCCGACCTTGACGGTGTCTCGGTGTTTCGGGCCTCGAAATCGGGCTGGGCCGGGCAGACAGACGCAGTTTGCTCGGCCGCTTCTCAGGGAGAGGATTAATTGGGCGGCGATTGACG
Source organism: Apis dorsata (assembly GCF_000469605.1). Classification (NCBI taxonomy): domain Eukaryota; kingdom Metazoa; phylum Arthropoda; class Insecta; order Hymenoptera; family Apidae; genus Apis; species Apis dorsata. The sequence continues at coordinate 585,759 of NW_006263366.1, forward strand.
AGAGGAACGCGTTGCACCGCGGCGGCGACCTTGCTCGTTCACCATCTTGTCCGATTGGCCGGTTAATTAGCGGGCGTGCACGTGTTTGGTGACTCGTTGGTGGAGAATTTGTGAAACAGTGCGCGTTGTATCAGTGCTCGATTATATATATATAGATTTATATTTTCGAAGGAGGCCTCTCGAATCGAGATCGAGTCTCGATCGCGTTGTACTCACTTAATATAGTATATTAACCGCGCGATACGAGAAATATCTGGATGATCTGACGTTTTGCCGATCCGTACGTGTGATTTATTCCGTTCGAACGAGCGTTGGATACAATCGTATCCGACGAAGATCGCAATTTGTATCCGTTACTGCGAGCAGATAGCGCAAGGAATCGACATCGTCTGTGACGCGTGATAGAGAAACGTGTTGATCGATAATTGATAGATAATTCGAATTATTGCCCGGAATGGAATCGTGGGTGAACGTGTCAAGGATGAGCGAAGCGTTCGAAGGATGAGAATCGGTTGTCTAGATCGCGAGTGCACCGCGTGTGAAGATAAGGGGCCAGTACGCGGTGGCAACTTTCACGGATGAAACGAGCGTAGTAGTATTACGTCAGTAGGCAACAAAGCGTGTTTTGATATAGAGGTCGGACAAGCGTGTCGTGTGTATGCGTGTGCGTGTGTGCGTGTGCGTGTGCGTGTGGTGCGCAGTTGGAGAAGAGAGGAGAGGCTCGAAGGAATTGATATTTGGTTAGAGAGAGCGTGCTTCGTAATATTTACGCGTGGATTAATTGGACGCTTGTCCTTTTTTTCTCTGTGCAGGGTTTACTGCCGATCCATTCCGGAGGGAACCGCGGCGAACATCGTTATTGGTGAGTAACAGTTTTATTATTTCGACGCGGCAAGAATGCAACCGCGCTCTTTATTCCGTATTCGAAGCACGCGGCCGCGTGGAATTCAGTGACGACACGCGGACCAATACCGGCCTCCTTGCCTTCGCGTTTCGATCCCCTCGTTGGCTAACGTAAGCTATTTACAAGCCATAGGCGATCCGTATAAGGGTAGCCTGGAAAAGAATGAGGAATCGGTTGCGTTTCTTTTTAATTTGCTTAGAGAATAGAGTGGAAAGGGATTATGTGGACATTGATCTTTTTTTTTTTTTTTTTTTTTT
>NW_006263366.1:587098-598407 GCF_000469605.1 Apis dorsata
AAAATATTGTAAAATTTTAACGAGAAGATAATTCAGAAAAATTTATAGCGTAAGATAATTATGAAAATTTTATCGGAGTTAAACAGTGACATTTTGTATGAAAATGTATGTTTATCGTATACCTTTGTCCTTTTTTTTTTGTTTTTGTTTGATTATCGGTAAAGCGTTACTCGTTACTCGACTGCGAGATTATGCTGTTTGTACGTATCTTTTTTTATCATCGAGAATGACCTAGAATTAGAATATTTACAAATCATTCTAGTTTATTCCAGTTCTCTCTATTAAATTTTTCTATTCTAATTTTAAAATAGAATTTTATAGAACGAAATGATAAAAAAAACAACAATAAGAAAATTATTATATTATACAAGATTCCATGTACTATTATCCGGTCGTAAGAAACGGCTAAAGAACAGCGCGCAGTCGCTTTATCACAGTTCTAAGTTTAGAAACTCAATTGTACGTTGCATCCTGTGTGTTATCTACCACTTTGATATCGCTATTCGTTATGTATTCGCGATACTAGCGCTATGTCTCGTAGCGATAATCGTGAAATCCCAAAGCCTGAATCGCGAAAGGATTTGGGTGACCATCGACCAAAGAGATACAACTCGTTACTCGTTGTGGCCATTTCTCTTGCCACGAGAACGCAAACAAACCGAGGGTCGTCGAGTTGAATGAAATTCAAATTGCTCGACCTACTCGCTGCTATTTTTGCTCTAGTTTTCAATTTTCATCTATGGAGATACGCGTCATCAAACTACCTACCTACAAACCTACAACGTTCTTCTATCCGACCTCGAAAGTTCCTTCCAAGTAAGACATTTTTCGACGTCTAACGAAATCAAGATCGAAACGTTATCATGGTGTAGAATGCTGCTGCAATGCCCGAAACATAAAAATCTCTTTATGCATTCAGAATTTTTATTTTCTCAATCAACGATATCGAATCAGCAATCAACAATTTAATAAATAAATAATTTCGAAGAAACTCCAAGAGGGGAACTCAATACAGAAAATTGTGTTTTCTGAAAATTGTTGGGTTAGAAAGTTTCGCGATACGGGTACGAGGAGAAGAGTACAGGCTCGTTCTAAGGAGGCGAAACGATGGCTCGGGAGGGGAGGAAGGGCAAGGGAGGGTGGAAGGGAGAGTGGAAGAGTGGTCAGACTGGTGTATCGGGACGTTACACCTTGGTAGCAAGGGCATGCTCCGTGCAGCAGCGTTGCTCGCTCGCCTCTCCTCTTCCGATCCTCTTTCCACGAGCTCTCTAAGGCTAAGCGCTAAGGAATGCCGCGGGTAGGGGAAGGGTTAGCGCACGGATAAAAGACCCTTCTCGGCGTGGCCCGCGCTCGAGGGTTCTTCTCGTCGCAGGGTCAAGGAACGCGAGTGATACCGCGCTGTTTCCCCGATGTTGTTGTTTATGCAAATCGATCGTACCGTTAAGGATAAAGATCTCGGCCCCTCATCGCATCCGGATAATTTATTGGGGCAGTTGGACTGGTTTTTCCAGCGATCGAGATGCAGGATCACCTCGAAACGTTCCTTTTTCGGGGGCGATTTCGTCGTTGATTTCTACTGTTAACTGTGCGTTAGTTGTTTCGTTTCGTTTCGTTTCGTTTCGTTTCTTATTATTTATAGAAGAACTCGATTTTAAGATGATAGAAAGAGAAAAAAGGCAAATGAAAATGGTAACAGGTTATTGATCGTGTAAGAAGTTACTCTCTCTTTTTTTCTTTTCTTTTTTGAAACACTTATTACGCCGTTTATTATTTTTTTTGCTCCTCTCTGGTTCTGGTTAGACATCTTTTTTACACGTATCTTTTTATACGATACGAAACTGGGATACTATTACGCTGCAAAACTCGGAGTCCTTGAGAGTCTCTTTTCACGAGATAAATCTTGCGATCTTTGACGTAACGATACGTTTTTTCTTTTTTCTTTTTTTTTTCCCTATTCGAAACTAGAAACACCTTGCGTTTAGGCGTTTTCACGGTCTACATAGGATTACGTAAACTTCTTCTTTGTGTCACTTGTTCTGTTTCTTTGGATTTCTTCCATGACATTGAAACAGATGTTGTCTCAAAGGAAATTAGAACGGCGTCGCTTTTAAAGATAAAATAATGAAATCATGGGAGGAAAATGCAGAAATTACTGCGCCTATGACGTGTCCAAGAGTCACACGTCCACCGCAGTGCATCATGCTTTGACGCATCAACTGCGGTGGATATTTAAAGATCCATTTCAAAATCTTACTTAATTCTTACAATAAACTTAATTCTTATAATAATAATTGTTTTTTTGTGCCTCGTATCGTGTCGTTTCGAAATGTCTGGTGGAAATAATAATTAACCGCGATATCAATTCTTGTGTCGTTCGAAGATAATTCCGATGTTGGGCAAAATTAAAAATAGCGATCACTGGATATGACACATGCTCAAAGATTCTTAGAACTCGAAATCGCGCTATTCAATACAATTTCATTTGAGGAATTTTCATTTGAATTTTTCAATGTCTCTATTGTCCACTATTGATTATTTTATTTAAATATAGAAATATATATGTATTATAAAAAAAAAAGTTTAATTCCATAGCGTAGTAGGTCAAGGATTATCAATCTGTCTTTATCTAACTTCGAAACGTGATTAGGTTAGCCCGAGATTAAATGAATAACAGAGTAGTAAAATATAGTTCTCACTTTGTACGAGAAATCAGATAATTTTTAAATCTGAATTAAAAAAATTATCGGAGAAAGAAATAGGATTTTTATATTTTCAGAGAATTTCAATTTCGAACGATTCCTGCATACACAAATGTGTTTAAAAGATCCGTATCTTTTTTTTATGCTTCGATAAAAGATATCTATTCAAAGAGTTTCTGTATAAATTCTAAGAATGGCGACTGATGCGAAATTCCAAACAAAAATGTGTTCCATTAAGATTCGATTTGTTGAAATAACTAATTATAACGAGATAAGTAAGTAAACGTTTGGCCGCTCTTCATTCTTGGAAACGTAATTCGTTCTGGAAAGCTTTATCTGGCCATTCCCTATCGGAGAATTTTCCATTTATCGAAGCTTCCACCCAATAGAATCGGTGAATGTTGAATTAGTCGTGCCTACATCATCGATCGTTCCCTTTTCCATGTTTCGTCATCGGCCAGAGATATACCTGTTTGCTTACACCGTCCTTGTGCTCATACGATTAGAGGCGCGATAATATCGTTCGAGCTAGGTGACATTTCAACTTTGATAATTGTAATCAGAGTTTTTAACTTGTACAGACTCGAATCCTCGAGTTCCTTTCCGATCGAAAATTTCGAAAACGAAAAATCTTTCTCTTAAATAATCCATCCTCCCTTTTTCGATATATTCGAAAATATCTCGAAACATAATCCGAATTAATAAGAACGAATACACCATATTTTGAGTGATCTTGAATCCTTTGGAAGAAAATTTTTGAACCTATTAACTTGATCGAACATTTATTACAATTTTTAATCCTAATTTTATCTTAAATCCGCAGAAGAATTCCGCGAATCCGATTTAAAAGCTCGTCCGATGATCGATCCGAAAAGACAGAAGAAATCCGATTGGGCGAACGCCGTTGCTCGTTCCACGAAATTCTATTCGAGCATCGATCGATTCTAACTTTGGCGACAGGCCGAGGAAAAGTGGGAAAATACGAAATAATCTTGGCCAATCTCCTCAATTGGTAAACGAGAGAAAGAGGAGAGGGGGCGCAAGGCAGAATATCAGAAGGAGCTCGAGAAGAATCGGCGTATTACTTGCTCGCTCGGCTGTAAATTGCTGGCTCGGTGAACAATCCCATTTACACGAATAATCCGCGCGAAGACGTGGAGCATCGGATATTCGTACGGCAACGGCTGCTACGGTTGTGTCGACGATGTAAATGGAACCTCCTTTTACGAAGTGGCTCGGTATCAAAACCGCTGGGGCGAGGTTGCGTTCACCCTTCTTTTCATAGATCGAGTTATCTAAGGGAAGATAAACTATATACAACTTTCGAGAAAAGGAACGGAGAGAATTTTTGAGATTTTTTTGAAAGTTGTTTAAATTGTCATCGATGGAATTCTGTGAGAGGTTAATAGAGGGAAGGGAGATACTCGTGATCTTTTAGCTTCGAGATATAAAAGGAGGAAATTAAATAAAAAAAAGAAGAAGAGAGAGAACAGAATATCCTTTCGTTTCTCTACTGTTTCAAATTTTTGAATTCGATGGTTAATCCTTGGATTTGGAATATAGCTTGGTTCGAACGGACAACGAATTTCCTCCCTTCGATTTACGTTTTTCCGCGCAATGTTCATCGACGCGTTTATTCGACGCGTCGGAAATCGATAGGATATGTATCCATCTATATAAATCTATAGCAATGTCAATCAATGCACGATGATCGCCTATTTTCCAAATTTTATCTCCAATACAACTTTCAACTTCGAATTCGCGATTGCCGCCAATTGTTTATTAAATTTCGCAAATGTTTTATTTCTATTCTTCTTTCATATAAAAATGGTTGTACTTCGCAAGAAGGTTTACAGAAGAGCTCTATGAATTAATGACTAATCCCTTTACTTGTCCCTTCGAGTCATAAACCGGTTGGCAGCGGTTACACCGATATATCGCGGATTTCGCTATTCCAAAGTGGGTTCCCTACCAACAACTGTACGAGATAACTACTCGTGTTGCGTGGAAGGGTTCCGGAGGTCGTTTGAAAACGGATTTAATTAGCAAATTATCGAGCGGCGACACGTTTCAGCGAAACGGGGACGGGTGTTTCACAAATGCGTTGGTTAATTTCAGAAGCGAAGGAAACAAGCGATGGCACGAGAGACGAGAAACGTCTTTATACGTGACCACGACAAATGGATGAAAGCTCGGTCGAACGTATATCCCTCTTGGAACGTAGAAATTAACGGTGGCCGCACAAAGCATAGTTGCTCGAGACTTGGTCTTGTAATCGTTCAGTGAACTAGAGCTCGTAAACACGTTGAATAGATTCCTTCTACGCTCGCATTAACGAACATTTCTCCACCGATCTAACGTTATAATTATATATATATATTTGGCGAACATACTCGTCCAAATTCTTCTTCTCCCTCTCCTGGAAAATATTGTATTAAACAAATAGTTTTTATTATAATAATGAAACGGAAGATTCGATAACACCGACTGATTTTCTATCGATACTTCGCATGATGACTGTGCATTCCTTCTTCGCGCTTCCACCGCTAAACCAAATATTCGTTATTCACACCTCCATCGGCCTATTCTTAACGTTCTGGCGTGAAAAAAAAATTCCTATTCGTCGCAACAACATTCTTCGATACGAGTTATGGTCAGCGAAAAAAGACTCGAGTTAATGAAATACAAAACTTTGCATAAATTTACAAACGATAACATTGTTGAGAAAAACACGCATGTAAATTTAAACGTGACTATGTAACAATTTCTTGTAAATTTTTTTTTTTTCCTTTTCAATTCTCGCCTCTTCCTCGTGCAGGATGTACTCCAATATTATCAGAAAATTTCAGCAGAAATTTCGTCTCATTGGACCGTGCCAATCTATTTTTACCGCGGTAGTCGTCTCTCGTTGCGTTATCACCGATGCACCGACAACCGGTTCACCTTTTATTGCCTCGCTGCATAAACGTTCTCAAACATTTAACAAGCATTAACGCGTCGGCCTGTTGACATAACTGTCGGTATTTGCTTGGAAAGTGCGAGTTCCCGATGATTCTCTACCCGTTTTTAACCATTCTCCTTCTTCGAAAAGTGGCCTGTCAACGAGAAATCCCGTTGATTTCATCTGTTACCACTGTTATCCCCCTCGATTCCTCTCTCTCTGTCTCTCGTTCGGCTTTCTCTGCTTCTCGATTCTCTGTTCTTCGACACATCATTTCTCGATCGTCGTTCTGCGCGCGAGATCTCTGTAAAATTCTTATCGACCCCTTTCTTTTCTCCATTCTTTCTTTTTTTATATGTATATTATTTTTTGTATAGGGCAAAACGGCGACGGATTTGAAGTTTGGAACGATTGAAATTGTTCCACTTATCGAGAGAGTTAAATCGAGGCAATATCGGTAGAACTTTATTTGTTTCTGACACGTCACCCGATAAATGGGAAGGAGGAAAACGACACAATTCCGCGAGATACCAGGCTAAGTGGTAATGCGCACTCCGTAATTTCTTATCGGGATTGGCGATTCGAGTCTCGAGTGAGCAGGCATCGAATGGATTTAAGTTTTTCGAAACGAATGAAATTCGACGTAGTTATCGTCCCGCGTTCGTTTTCCCCACTTAAATTGTCATTTTCCCCGTTTTTCGCGATATTTATTTTATTATTTCGCGATATTTGTGTAAGAATGTTAGCTTCGATCGATAAGAAAACATAAAGAAAGAATGATAACGACGACGAATATGATGGAACACAAATAAGAGAATCTCATATTTATTGATATTTGCCGTGGTTTAAAAATATTTTTAAGCAAATTTTAGCCGCTCTCTCCCGTCTCGTCTTTCGATTGTTTCCGTTAAAACATCGTATTGTTGAAACAGTATTAATCACGAGTATTGTTATTCAAATGATTTAAGAAACGAAGAAGGAAAAGAAATATATTCGCATTGATAATCGTGCGATGCATTTTCATACACACAGTTGGTCGACCGGTATTTGGGGCAAAGGCTCGGCCGTCCAATCAACGATATCATTGATCACTCTATTTAAAGAAGCCGATGGAAAGCGTGACGTCAAGCGTCGAATTTCTAAGCCAACTCCGTTTAGCCTCAACCGAACCCGGTAATCTCACCTGCCAGCATTTCTTCCATCCTTCCGCTCGCCATCTTCGAAGTATTGCACACGTCTCTTTCTACGTTCTTCCTTCGTCTTCCCTCTCCTTCGACTCTCGAATCGAAAAGAGGGAGATCGAAGACTCGGAGGAATCTGAGGCATCGCTCGGATTTTCCTACAATTTTCGATTCTTGTTCACAAATTTTGGCACGAAGATTCAAACCAAAAAAAAAGAAAAAAAAAAAGTAGAATAAAATTTCTTTGTTAATTCTTAAATTCTTTTTTAAAATTTTGAATATACATGTGTTCGTTGCGTGTTTTATTCCACTCGGCATCGGTGACGTTGGATAAAACGGATAAAGACGATCTGAAATTAGCTTATTTAAGAATTAGATAGACGCGTTAGCCGGGGAATGATTTCATTGTTAAAGAAAATTTTATCGCGCGATCAAGATTAAAGATTGCGGATCTTCGATACACGAGGCAAGGACGAATCAATCGCGAGATTAAACGAACGAAGTGATTTACAAAATTACAAGGAAAATTCCGCGCGAGAGTCGTTTCTTCCGCGGGGGAGGAGTTTGAGAAGAGACGAGCGAGGGCGAGACAGATGAGCGATCGTGGCAAAAACGGTAAACAACTGTCGTGTTTTTTTCGTCGTGGACGGACGACTTGAATTTATAGCCTCTTCCGCGCGTTCAACGCGCGCGTCTATCGTTTTCGTGATTTTCGCATCTTCCACTCTCTTCATCCTTCCTCGAATCGTTTGTTTATTTGGCAATCGGCCTTCTTGCCCAATTCCATAGTTTATTATGCGCTACAATGATGTTGGCGGGGGAATTTTTGGCGATGGCCGAGACGATAATTTGTGACAATTGTTGGATCGATGTGAAAATTGTACGAAGGAAATCGCGAGGGAGGTAATAAATTTAACAAATTTACTCGAGCGAGATAAACGTATATTTATAAAAAAAAAAGAGGTGGCAATTACGATCCTCGCTTTTCACAGTTATCACAATCGAAATTATATTTCAAGAAATTGAATTAAAGAATAAAATCTAGAATTAAAGCATAGGTATTATACCGGTATTTTCGTTCCGTTGGTTAATAGAAAAACCGGTTTTTCACTGGTTACACGAATAACGTAACAAGTCGACGTAACCAATTAAGTTTTCTTCATTTAATTGGCATCAGAGCGATGCCGCCCGTTTGTTGTTCGTCGACCTAATTAGTCTAGCCTAGCAATGGCGAAAACAGTCCTTCTATTTCTTCGTCTTCGGTTTCCTCGAATTATCCACTTATTTTCTTCCAATGGAAAACAATTGGACGTATTATATCGTCGCATACTTGTCGAAATTTTTTTTCGAAATTCGTCCTCTCGAGAAAACTTACGCGATAAAGATCATCCACGAACGAACGGGCTTTATAACACGAGGTTTATTACACAAGTTGCATTCAATGCCGGTCAATAAAGTCAACGAACTTTGGCCGAACTTGTGGAATAAACGTCCGATACACGCGCATAAGCGCCGTTTTCCTTTCTTTCTAAAGTGATCGTGAAAAGCTTTTGTACGGGTCCTCTTCTAGGTTTTTGGTCAGTTTGGCGGATTCATTCAACACCGTACATCGGCATTTTTAAAGAAAATTTCAATGAAGTAGTAAGTCAATTGATGTTCAACATTGATTTATAATTAATCGAGAATTATTTATCGAGATATTATAATGCTAGAACAAAGATTCTACTCGACACACACACACTGTCATTTCAAATTTCACGGTTAAAAGATAGAAGAAAAAGCATCGTTTACGAGGCTGTTGTCATCTGACAAGGGATAATACCAGGATACACAAGGTTCACGCGAAAGATATGGAAAGGGAGAGGCACGCCTCGCAAACATCATATTTTACCAGCAGCGAGCAATTTCAGGTATCATTGTCGCACTGGCTGCAATTATCCCGGATATCCGTCGTCTGCGCGACGTCGAAATAATTACTCGGGCCGCGTAACAACTAGGAGCGCAATTACCGCGATAAGAGGCTGCTCTCGATCCCCGCGTACCATGGATTCTCCTTCTCGTTAAGCCTCTTTCATCGAATTTCCGCGAAAATTGGAATATTTCGGTTCTTCTGGTTCGATGGTTCTTCTGCTTCTTCCTCCCCTTCCGTCTCTTTTCCTTTGAACGTCCATCCACTTGACTTCGTTTCTTCCCAGAGACACGGATGAACCCGAGTCCCCCCGCCTCGATTCTCTTCGTTTGACCCAAATAATCGCTTGGTCGTTTATTCTACGTGTATAATAAATTTTAAATCGAATCGATATGGCCATGCCAATTTTTATACTTCGCGTTAAACTCTTTTATTTCGAACGTTTCTCCTTCGTCTTTCAATTTTTTATTAATCATTCCTCTTCGGAGACGTTTAAATATTTTATTCATTACGCGCAAACAATTCTGTTGTTCGCGTGTTATTTTTATTTTTATTATTTTTTTTTTTTTTGAACGTTTAAATTTACGAAGTTAATTTTGGTCCACCCTATATAAATTACAATCTTTCAACGCGTTTAAAATTAAAAAGATTACTTTTTTGATCTTTCATCTTAAAATAAGTCTATTCTCGTTTTCTTCTTATTTCTTCGAGATATTTAAATTTGAAGTTGCGCTAGTTTTGGCCCACCCTGTATAAATTACAATCTTTCAACGCGTTTAAAATTCAAGGTTGCGCTTTTTTCATCTTTCATCTTAAAATAAATCTATTCTCATTTTCTTCTTATTTCTTCGAGACGTTTAAATTCGAAGTTATGCTAGTTTTAGCCCACCCTATATAAATTACAATCTTTCAACGCGTTTAAAATTCAAGATTATTTTTTTGATCTTTCATCTTAAAATAAGTCTATTCTCGTTTTCTTCTTATTTCTTCGAGATATTTAAATTTGAAGTTGCGCTAGTTTTGGCCCACCCTGTATAAATTACAATCTTTCAACGCGTTTAAAATTCAAGATTATTTTTTTGATCTTTCATCTTAAAATAAGTCTATTCTCGTTTTCTTCTTATTTCTTCGAGACGTTTAAATTTGAAGTTGCGCTAGTTTTGGCCCACCCTGTATAAATTACAATCTTTCAACGGATTTAAAATTAAAAAGATTACTTTTTTGATCTTTCATCTTAAAATAAATCTATTCTCGTTTTCTTCTTATTTCTTCGAGACGTTTAAATTTGAAGTTGCGCTAGTTTTGGCCCACCCTGTATAAATTACAATCTTTCAACGCATTTAAAATTAAAAAGATCACTTTTTTGATCTTTCATCTTAAAATAAATCTATTCTCGTTTTCTTCTTATTTCTTCGAGACGTTTAAATTTGAAGTTGCGCTCGTTTTGGCCCACCCTGTATAAATTACAATCTTTCAACGCGTTTAAAATTCAAGGTTGCGCTTTTTTGATCTTTCATCTTAAAATAAGTCTATTTTCGTTTTCCTCTTATTTCTTCGAGACGTTTAAATTGGAAGTTGCGCTAATTTCTGCCCACCCTGTATAAAGCTTACAAATAACAGGTACGCAAACAGTTGCGTTTCAGACGCGTGGAAAGTTCATCAAGTTCAAATTCCCGCGTCAGGTTTAGCGAGTTTAAGCTACTTTCAGCTCCTAATTGCGGTCTCCCCTTCGACCTGGCTTTGATGCCCTCCATCCCGTGCCCCTATATATCAGCCCGCCGACCCTTTCGAGTGGCGTGCGGACTGGTTATGGACTGGTTAGTCGATGCACCGCTGCCGCCAGTGGACTCTTCGGCGCCTCACGCTACCCTCGTTCCAGACTCTGTGGCGCCCATTTTCATCCCTTTCTCTCCTCCATCTTCCTTCTTTATCCCCCTCCTCCACCCTCCTTTCGCATTAAAAACGGGTGGCGCGCGTCCACGAAACGCGAGACCTTGTCGAATAATTGATACGCGCCCTTATACAACCGATAAAATCGATTTCCTCTTCGGGATTCAATTCCGCCTATCGAGAATTCGAACCATCGTACGTCGACGAAGAGAAAAAAAAGAAAAAAAGACCAGATCGTTACGATACACGACAAATTGGTTCATTTTTAACGTGGAAGATACGGTTGATAAATTCATACCCGCCACGGAATATCGCCGCGTTACGCGGAAATTACCCCCACGATCCGTTATTTTATCATTCGTGTCTCTTCTATAGAGCGATCGACTGATCCAACCCCCTTGTCCCACCCCCTAATGGTTGGACGAAGATAGGAAACGTAGGTCTTTTCGAGCTCGTGTCACGACACGGTCTGGTCACGCACGCTTGCTTGTTTGCTTGCCCGCTCGTTGAAAACATCACGGTGCTGGTAAAAATAAATCTTGCTGTAAGGAGAAACGGTCCATGGTCGCGTATATTTCTTCCCGATTTTTAAAACGGGTGGAATGGTCGAAGGGGAGGGGGTGGGTTCGGAGCAAATTTGTTGACGAGATATGGCGAAACTATTTTTTCTTCTTTTTTTTTTTTTTTTT
>NW_006263366.1:598687-601809 GCF_000469605.1 Apis dorsata
GAAATCGTTTGATCAAATGGTTTTGTCCGTGGATCGGAATGGATCGCGCTACACGGCGGGAATTGATCGAGTTATCGAGACGAGAATGTTTCCGGTTGTTCGACAGGGCAGGAAATTGCTTCCATGTTTTTTACGAAAAATTCACACCGTCATCAACCGGGCCGAGGCGAGCAAACAACATTGTCAAAGGGAACAAATTTGTCTGGAAAGAGTCGGCCGCATTAATATTCATCATTGATCGAATACCGCGAAAAATACGAAGAAAAATATAACGCGTCGACGTGTCCCCCAAGGAATTGAATTATTAAAATCATTTGCACCGATAAAATTTAATGGAAAAATTTTCTCATCGAGCTTTGCGATTCCATTTTCGTATTCCTAAAAATGTAAGCGTATTTGTTCACGATTTTTTCCAATCGAGAAGAAACGATACATTATCGAGCGCAACGATCGAAATTTTTCACACTCTTCGCCTTCACGCGCGTTCATTCGATTTTTCGAATTTTCACATTTCTGTTCGATAGTTCTGTTCACCTTTCTACATCCGACGTTCGTTAAAAATTCACGTTCTCCCGGAGAATTGGAGATTCTCTTCTGGCCGAGATTAAAAAGCGTGAATCGAACGCTTAGACTTTCGCGAAATTGGAAAATGGGCGAGGCAGCGATCTCGCGAAAACTCGTCCGGTTAAAAAAGATCGATCCGGTTCCCGTTAACGAAGCGATCGCCGACAATCCCGTATTCCATATTCGAGGCGGAGCGGATATTTCTCGTGACGCGAGTTTCGTGCCTCGTGATTCTTTAACGAGCCGCGAAACCAACCTCCTCCACCCGCCTTCGCTACGCTCCTCTTGCGCTTTTCCCTGTCGCCTCTTCTCCCCCATCGCCGCAATGAAATCGAAACGGCGAATCGCGCGCGCACGGGTCGCTGGTCACCCTTCGAATCGCCTCCCGGTAAATTATTTACGTCGCGTGCCGTCGACTATCGATTCGTCGTCCTGTCCGCTCGTTCTCCTCCTTCCTCCCCCTTTTTTTTCTTTTTTCCCTCCCTCCCTCTTTCTCTCTCTCTCTCTCTCTCTCTACCGACATTTTGTCGTCCCTCCAATTTCCACGCTCGAAAAATTGATCGAGGATACGAGGATCTAATCGATGAGATCTCTGGAAAAGATCATATATATTTTTATATATCGTTTTCTTATTATTTCGCAGTAGAGTTTCAAAATCTCTACCATTTCGTCGTCTCTCCAATTTCCACGCTCGAAAAATTGATCGAGGATACGAGGATCTAATCGACGAAGTCTCTGGAAAAAATCATATATATCGTTTCTTTACTATTTCGCAGTAGAGTTTCGAAGTTTCTACCATTTCGTCGTTCAATTTTCGAAAATTGATCGAGAATACGAGGATCTAATCGGAGGAGGTTTCTGAAAAGGATCATATATGTTGTTACATTTCGTTTTCTTATTATTTTGCAGTAGAGTTTCGAACTCTCTACCGACATTTCGTTTTCTTTCCAATTTTCACGTTCATCGAAAAATTAATCGAGGATACGAGGATCTAATCGATGAGATCTCTGAAAAAGATCATATATATTTTTATATATCGTTTTCTTATTATTTCGCAATAGAGTTTCGAAGTCTCTATTATTTCGTCGTCTCTCCAATTTTCGAAAATTGATCGAGGATACGAGGATCTAATCGATGAAGTTTCTGGAAAGGATCATACATATTGTTACATATCGTTTTCTTACTATTTAGCAATAGAGTTTCAAATTTTTTACCAATTTTCGAAAAATTGATCGAGGATACGAGGATCTAATCGGAGGAGATTTCTGGAAAGGATCATATAAGTTGTTACATATTTCGTCGTTACTATATTTTTATTTCGCGGTAGAGTTTCGAAGTAGGGTAATTTCTTTCTTTTTTTTTTTTTCTTTTTAAAGAGGACGAATGAATTTTATAGTCATAAGTAATAAGTTTATCGGTCTCGCGAGATTGCCAGAATTGCAAGATTTTTATGCGGTTTATAGCCGGTGATACGACGCTCTCAGCGGTCGGAAGGAAGCAATTTCGAGGCCCTAATTGCGCCATGAATCTTGACGACTCGGGGACCGGCGCGCCTCCAAAGATTCCATACCGAAGGAAATATCGTTTGCTCCGCTCTGAATTAATAGGCGAGGGTCGCGATATAAATGCTTCCGGGGTGAAATAGATACGCGTTTTCGTCCGATCGTGAGAAAATTCCCAATCATCCCTGACCCTGATCCCCGAAATTCGCTTTCAATTCCTCGTCGAAGATATTTATATTCTAGGAAAAACATCCTTATACATATACATCCAAAAATCATCCATTTATCATACCACATATGAATATGTTCGATTTCTAATATTTTACATCGTTCCAAAAAGATTCTTCCCTTAATTAATTCGTATTATAATTGGAAAATATCATCATGGATAATGCAACAGAACTTCCAAGCTAGAAAATACGTACTCGACGCAACATAAAATATATAATCGTCGCTTCATAAATGGAATCATCTTTAATTTGAAAAAAAAACGAAAAACGAGAAAGAAGATCGAGACGAGAGAAATTCCTTGCTCCAACGGAGGAGGAACGAAACCTGTTACGTCCAAACCTTTCGAGATCGACGAACGTGGAACAAATTCAGGGATAGATCGGATCGTTTAATCACAAACGTGCCCGAGTTACATCGGTTTCCCATGCCGTCCACGTCATTAAACCGAGCGAGCCGATTTAACGGACAATGAATTGCATAACGTTCAGCCTCCCTCCCCCTCCTCTCCCCTCCTCCCCCGCAAACAAACGGTAACAGGAATACGAAGCATGTTTATAGGTTTATTACGAATTGCGGTCCGCGTCGTCGGTGTTGTTTCCGGGACGCGTGTTGAAAATCGAGGGGGAACGTGGTTTCCTCCCTCCTCCTCCCCTCCACAGGTGAACTCGAGAGCACGTGACGTGGCCCTCGAATTACCGTTCTGTTGCTTTTTTTTTCTTTTTTTGTTACGTTTTCGTTTCCAATTAACGCGATTCATTCGATTGACCCGAAAATTTTTTTTTTAGATAATGACACATTTTTTTTTCTTTTTTTTTTTTTTGGATT
>NW_006263366.1:602319-605562 GCF_000469605.1 Apis dorsata
AATAATAATAATAATAATAATAATAATGGATAATCGATTGAAGAATGGATTAATGTTTTCTGTTGCAGAAATAATGAAGAGAGAAGCTGATGCAGGCGCTATGACAGGTTCTGGAGGACCGACAAGTCCTCACAAGCGTTACAGACAGGGTGACGATGAACTTCGTCTTCTGATCCCCAGCAAGGTAAGATTTTATCACCTATTCTACGAGTCCCATCTTGCGAAACCAGTTTCGCAAAGTTGGAGTCGATCGATCCCCGGTTCTTTTAAGAAATTCAACGATTCAAGCATCCGCGAATCGAAAGGAATGATTATATAAATCCTATGCTATCTAGAAACTATCGAATGTATTCTTTAATTTTCGAGAAAATGTTTCCGGTAACTTTTAAATTCGTCCTCGACGAAACACATTACTGCGAGTAGAGAATATCCTTCCACGTTTCCTTACTTTCTATTCTCCGCTTCCGTTTCGCTCGTTTCGACGAAACTGAGCAAACGTTCTCAAAACGATCTCGAGTAAAGTAGCTACCGCTCTCGATCATTCATCAAATACAACCGCATATTTCTCCGTATAAACTCTCTTTCCTTAAGCTCTTTACCGTTCGATAGGAAAGATCTCTTGTAAAGGAGCAAGTTTCAAATCTTGTTTGGAAAACTCGGTGGCAACGGTTTTAAAGCGCAACAAAAGGAGAGCGTAAAAAGAAACTTGTATAGTTTCACCTTTCGTAGACGAGAGACGAAGGCGTGCGCAATTTCCTTTCCGAATGTTCCTCTCTCGTTGTTAAATTTCCAAACGAGATTACGCAAGAATCTTTCCAACCGTGTTTCCCTCGACCGGATAAGGTTTGTCAAAAACCTCTCTCCTTGTACGTTCTCTTTCTCACGCGTGCCGCACAACGATTTTCCGTGATCTTTTTTTCTTTTCCACGCCATGGCGCGCACTCCAAGCTGGTCGAGCAGAAGCCGGGTTGTCATAATTCCTTCTCCTCGTTTCGTGGCGGAACGTTCGCGATCGCGGAACACGATGCTCTTCCGGTCATTGTCGCCGTGCTCGGCGAACCAATTTTCTTCCGCTTTCTTCCGCCCGGCGGAATTTTCGAAACCCGATTCCAATTCTTGCCACGAATTGGATGGATTCGACGAGTAAAGAATATTTTTTCTTTCCTTCTTTCCAAAAGATTATTCCAAGAAATTATTATCTAATTATTTGGAAAGTGTCGGTTCCGATTTTGTTATCTCTACTCGAGTTTGAAGTTTTATTAATGTAAAAAAATATCAGAACGATCTCTTCATTTTCTTCTTCTTAAGATTCTTCTTAAGAAGAAGAAGAAGAATAGGAAAAATCGTGCTCGAGAATTGAGAGAGAGCCACGCATAATACCGCGCGTATAAAAGAAGAGAAAAGGAGAAAAAAGAAAAGAAAAAGGACCACGTGCCACTACCCATATCGAAATTCATTCGTTCGCGTCTTAATAAAACGAGATTGCATCGCGAGTGGAAAGGTGGAATCGATCGGGACACAAAGGCGGAGGGCGCTCCTCCTCGGCTGGATGCGTGTATTTCCTTCGATTTCGCGATGCCTTCGATTTTTATCCCCCCATTGGCCGAGAGAGAGGGAGATCGCGGTGGTCGCGCGCCAACGATCGAGCACAATGTCGATTGCTGGAAGCGTCGGTGTCAGGGTCGATCGACGGATGGGCCAGGCTCCTTTCTTTCCTTCCACCTAGCGTAATCTCGTTCGCGATCGCGGCAAAGGGAAAACGCGTTTTTTCCGCCGTCTCCTCTCGCCTCGCCTGGTGATCGGCGACTTATCGCGTGGAACGTGGCCAACCAGCTCGAAAGAAAAGGAGATCGAAACGGCCTTGCTCGATTCGAGGCCCGTTTCTCACGAAAAATTGGAGCGCGAGTTAACACATCCCCCATGGCTGTGGGTCGAGGCCGGGAACTTGAGTCACGATTATATTATTTTAAGATCGCGTATTTTAATTTTATTTCGTTCTGCCACGAAACCATTATCCGATTCGTGATTTGTTCTTTGAAAGTGGTGGCTAGTTTCGAGAGTCTCTTTTCTTAATTTCTTAATTTTCGTTTATCGTTGAAAAAAAAATTGAACAAAGGATATCTGGAATTATGCGCAAGTATATTTTTTAGAGAATGCATTCGATCCGCGCTTGTGGGATGTGGCTCCCCAACACGAAGAACACGCGAAATCTTGGCCAATTCGAATCTCGTTTCGGAAGAAAAGAATCGTTTATTTATCGACACTTTCTCCGTGTACTTCGAATCTGAAAAATCTGAAAATTTTGGATTACAGGTAGCCGGTTCGATAATCGGCAAGGGTGGCCAGAATATCACCAAACTGAGGAGTCAGGTAAGCCGTTGCTTCTTCCGTTCCCGTCGTTACCGTATCCCTCGATCTTGTTTCCTCTGTCGTTCGTTCGTGTTCGTGGGACAAGCACGAGAGACAGAAGAAGTATAAACGATCGGAAAGAGAAAAAAGAAAAAAAAAAAAAGAAAAGAAAAGAAAAGAAAAGAAAGATGATAGACAAGAAGAATCCATGGCGAAGTATATAAACTTGGGAAAGTTTTTAGCTTTAGCCGAAATGATTGATTCACGAATCACGTCGCATTTTTCACGAATATATTATATTTATTCCGTTCTCTCCGTAATTAATCCGTCGCGCGAATTTCTAGAGACGACCACATATGTTACATATATACACGATTGTCTATCGATCGAGCTCCTCCGATTAGCTGGAATGTTTAGGAACGCTCCGATGAGTGTATTTCTGAAACGTGTGTGCAAACGAGAATCGTGTTTGCTGTGAGATTATACCGTTTTTCTCTCCCTCTTTTTCTCTCTGTCTCTCTTTCTCGAGTTCAGTATGTAGCCCGTATTTTTTCATTAGCCGATCTATAGCAGAGTATTGTTATTATTATTATTATTATTATTATTACTATTATTATTATTGTTGTTATTATTATTATTATTATTACTATTATTATTTTTTTTTTCTAGAAAACTATGAAACCGTTCGTTCCTTTTTACCTATATACCAAAGATAAATGCAATATATATATATACATTTACATACACACACACGTACGAAATATCTTCATCACGCATATTTTTCGTTCTCGAGCTGGAAAGTTAACCACCTTTCGTCCACCGCGTTCACTTTACCGACAGATCATATATATATATATATATATAAATAGATAAATATATATATATATATATATA
>NW_006263366.1:605881-608951 GCF_000469605.1 Apis dorsata
ACGATTGATTAAAGATGCGGCTCGAGTAAAGCCTGTTGCACGCGCATACCGATCGAACCTTTTTTCGATTCCAGCTCGAAAGGATTAATTATCGATGGTAATGAGTCGGAACGAGCGTGTTGCAACGCGATATAAATTACAACCGTGGGACTTAAACTTAAACTCTCCGCTCGAACGCAGGGAGAGTCCGTGGAAAGGAAAAAAAAAAGAGGGGAAAGAGAAATAGCTCGTAGTGATTATTTTTCTAGATCAATTGCGAACACGCGTGCAAAAATTCCGTTTTAAAGAATCACACCACACAACGAGCTCGAGTTGCTGCGCTAAATTCTTCGCTTCGAGTTCCGCAAAGAAGAAAAGAAATATAATATATATATATATATATTTTCATAGAACATGATTTTATTCATACACGACGTTTTAATTATGATTCGGTTCGATTCGGTCGAGCACGTAACAGGCATTACACTTGCGAGTATCTGGATCGATGTCGTTGTTGCGCAATACGTTCGATCGTTTGCCTCGGTGTTTCTTTCCACACCGTCCTTGAGACGCCGAGACGAGAGCTCACCCTGCGGAAGATCGAAGGGACGCGACGAGCACAAAGGTTCGCGACCTCGCGTTACCTCGCGATAAAATTAAGAAGAAATTTAGCCCGGATCGATGCACACATATGCGGCATTTACGATTAGAAACGAGTTTCCACCACCGTTTCGTTGATCGTTGTTCGTGAGAGAATCGCAAACGCGAGTTTAAGGGTCGATTAAGCTCGCGTTTCAATCGACTGACGAATCGACGGTCGGTGCTCATCGATCGGAATACGAGTCGAGACGATTCGATACGCGTGTATTTTTCTTTCTTTCTTTTTTTTTTTTTTTTTAAATGTAGAGCGTTTTCAATGCCAGCCGTTTCTCACGACGAAACGCGTAAAACGTTAAGAGCACGTGGACTCAGGGACAAAATAGAGTGGAATTCGACGCGGTGAACGCGTTGGGTTTAATCGTTGCTCTCGAGTGTCGTGCATCTTGTCGAGAACGGAGAAAATGAGAAAAGAATAAGAAACTCGTAGCCGATTCATCCGGATTATTTCCAGTCTATGAATTTTCTCGAGGAATGCTTCACACCTGAATCTCTCAGAATTTTGTTTGTTCCCTGAGAGAAATACGAATGTAATTTTTCTTATCTTTGAGAGATTCGATCAATTATCAGAGAGAAATCAAGTAAAATATTCAATATCAAAGTTAGCTATTGTAAAATAAAGATTAAAAATTATTCTTTTAAAAAGTTCCATTCAATTGTTTCTCTCATAATTGCTCGAAATTCATAACGTCGCGCAGTAGAATAACATTCCGTCAGATTTTATCGAGAATCGCATCTGAAGCGCTCCTCGTCCATATCTATTTCCTCTTCTCCAAGGAACTCCTGACGAGCAATCTGTACATGAAACCATCGAGAATTGCGATAAACGCGTATGGAATTAACCAATCGTAAACGAGTCATTCCCACTCGATCTTGTCCCTGGTCGTAAGTATTATAATCGTGATCGTCGGTAAAGCCGGTTCGTACGTATTTTTTGAGCGCTCGACGAGGGCAGCAAGCACGCATGCAGAGTGATCCACTCGCCGTCGAGTGATCTACGAAAGCAGTGTCGCTCCATCGCGGTATCAGATCCTATTTCTGTACGCATCTGTCGATGAAGAAGAGCGAAAAAAGAAAAAAAAAAAAGGAAAAAGAAAAAGAAAAGTCTCTATCGCGTCATGATCGACTGTTGGACACCGTTGTATAATAACAATAATCATGGGATTATTCAACGGCATGGCGCTACTTTCGAGTCGATCGGCAGAGAATCACCCTGTATAACAAATCCGAGGAGCGAGAGAAAGAAAAATCTCGAGGGATAATTTTTTTTTTTTTTTTTTTTTTTTTTTTTTACTGTCCACTCGATACGTCGTGTGTCCGCCATTGGTTGCTGGCGCCCCCTTTGCGGGCCAGCTCCCTGCAGCGCGTGTCCCTCGTTAAACGGGGGGAATTCTTTATGTTCGGACAGCGTCGCTCGTTTCGAGTTGGCCGAGGAAACAATTTGGGGAAAAATATTTATTGCCAAGTATTGCCGCGCGCACGGAGAAATATTTGCGAGTAATAGACGATCGAAACAGGCGATCTTTGCGATCGATCGACAACAAAAGTTGGACGGAGGTGATTTATTAAAGTTGGATGTGATTGCGCGATCGAGCTTGGATCTTTCATCCAAATTCGGCCAATATATGGCCACGGATTATACGAACAATAAGATATCCCGTTGCCTATGTCATTGAGTATTGAATAATTAGTGGCGCGAAACAAGTTATCTCATCAAAGGACACTTGTCAACAGAGAATAAAGAGGATGATAAAATTATTATCGGGGAACGGCCGATATTTTATTACAACTCGGTGACGGTGGCGGAAGTTGAAGAAAGGAAGCGAGAACGGTTCGGGAAATTGCACGTTGATTATCGAATTCCTTCCTCTAATTAGCCGATTACGAACGCGGACGAGAAAGAAAAAGAAAAACAACGAAAGAGAGAGGGGGAAGAGGAGAGCGAATGCCCGCTTTCGCGTTTTATTTACAGTAATGTACAAATATAATTGGGATCGATAATTGGATGAAATTTGCGGTTTCTCTCTCTCTCTCTTTCTCGGTATTTTTCATTTAGAAGACACTTGGGGATGGATCCACTTCCGAGTCATTTCTCCGATTAATTTTTTAACGACAAAAGAAAAGAAAAGAAACGCAAATATTTCTCCGATTCGCGATGGCGGGATTCGAGGAAAGGGAGGAAACGATAGAACGCGGGAAGAGCAGATGAATGGGGGGAGGACGGGGGAGGGTTGTTGGTAGAGGTATAACGGAAGGAGACAAGAGAAGGGGTTAGAAGATTAAGCCGCGAAAAATTAATCCAGCCGTGAGAGACGTGATGTCTAACTTGGTTGATGATTTGTGCCCTGGCCCCGCCCCAACCCCGGCGTTGCCCCCCTGGTGTTGCCCTGCCGTTGCCCTGCCGTTGCCCTGCCCGGAACGACGGACCCTGACT
>NW_006263366.1:610578-616330 GCF_000469605.1 Apis dorsata
ATTTCTCTTTCCTTCCTTCTTCTCTCTTTCATTTTCACAATCTCTTTATCTCTAATTTTTTTGTGGCTAACACGGATGCTAATCCGTGGAAATAGGCGGGTACTCTGCCGATTCCACGCTTAACGTCGATATGTCACGCTTACTCTTTTTAGGTACGCCCCATTGATCAGCGCACCATTGACCATCATCGTCCTGGCAGAGATTTTTGCCAACAAATTACGTGCGAATTAAACCAAAATGTCCGCCGATCGCGAGTCGAAAGTCATTACCGACCTGCTGCGCGATCCGCCTGTGTCTCTGCCTCGTTTCGATCCTTTCGTTGCTGGCCTCGTTTCGGCCTCGTGCATACTCGTTCCAAATTCCTTGCGAGCTAACCGTCTCCCCATTTGGTGATAAACTTCGTTCGCGATGGCTTCGATTCGACGTGTCTAAATTTCTTTTTTTCTTTCTTTCTTTTTTTTTTTTTTTTTTTTTTTTTTTTTGGATAGAAATTCAAGTTTTTAATCCAAGGCAGCAACGAAAGAGATTTCGCGTTTACGGGATTTAACGAACGTAGTTTTGAATTATTATTATTATTTTTTTTTTTTTTTTTGCCACAAGAATAGTGGTATACGCGATCGAGCGTGTTTAAGACGAGAAGTCTTAGCGGTTTTAGACGCTTTGGAAAAATTTAAGTAGGATTGATTAATCGTATCGAGTTGTCGTTAGAAATTAACACATCTGTTAGTCATTTCGTGGAAACGATTCTTTATACAGTTCAATAAATGGCGACGTAATGAGGATTTATAGTAGTCGAAAAAGATGCCACATTTTCGATTATAAATTATTTTTATTTACCGGTTATGCAAAACGAGATCCAACGGGGTCGTTTTATAATCCATCGTTATATCGATCGAATTTCGCATCTATAATTTCCACGATGACGAGTAATTTATTTATGATAAACGAAATATTTAAATTACGTTTAAAAATGCACATCGATAGCCTACGTGGCTTCCGTAGATCAACGGAATTATTAATCGATTCCAAACCTTACTTGTGTTTCTAGGATGCATACAGGCTCGAATAATAATCGATTTTATAATTACTCGATAATCTACGTAAAATTATTATGGAAGCGTTATAGCTTTTCGTGTCTTTAGAAAAATATTTTGTGATATGGTAAAATGAGGGGGAAAAAAAAGAACAACAACGATAGAAAAGCAATTGAACAACGTTCCGTTTCATAAGGATAAATAATAATCGAATAGGAATCAAATTCGAAATTCAATTAAATTTAATTAAAAGATTATCCACAACATCTGTGCGCGTTCGTTACAGATTAATCAAGAGGAAATATTCGATCTCAAACGATTGAAGACAGTTTCTCCTTTAGCCTCTGCCCCTCAGTTAGGTTTTTAATGGAAGGAGATCCGTTAATTCAATTTTTCATCCCATCGATGCGCGTCTGGATACTCGGTGAAGAATCTCGCGATCAAAGCTTACCAGCAGACGTAGTTCCTCTTCGTTCTTTTTTTTTTTTATCCTGTTTCTTTTTGTCTCAGAGAAGCTTCCAGTTTCGAGATCTATATATACAGCTTTCATTTTCGAAGCTTTAATGACTTTCGACCTTCGATACCTTTCCTTTCGAAAGGGACGAATTAATAATAAACGCACGCTGGTTCTCCAAGGAAACGTTAACCGAGTTCGTGATTGCATGTTGAAGCGAATCGGTTGAGAATCGGTTCTCAGGGAGAGAAGTAGCTTGGCGATGGCCGTTTTCACGGTTTTCAGAGGGTCTAGTCGCTGGCTAACTAACGAGAAACAGTTCCCTCGCGACTCGTCTTATATATATATATATATATATATCGATCTCGTGTCTGGTGATCGCGAGACGACGACCGTTACGTAGGAGAAAAGCTCATGATTAACCTCGACCAGTAGGGTGAACGTGGAGCTCTGTTCCCATAATTGGTAGGGTGGGATCGATTCAAAGGAAAGAGAAAAAAATACCAGCTGTTCGCGATAGTCAAATCGAGTCACGCGACGGAGACAAGTCGTGCGTATATAACCGTGCTTCGATTTTCGATGGAAACCACTGACAAAGGAAAAGGTACGATGGCTCGATCATATTTAACCCTGCTTAAACGTCATATGTTAAATATATTTCGGAACCAACATGGCGCTTTTCCATCCCGCTGTTCGATTAAATTTATCGCGGGTTTTTGAGGTTACGGTGCGGTCGTCCTTTCTATTTTCACCACCAGATGTCTCACCGACTGTTTACTTTCTCGCTGGTAATTTGAAAGAAGGAGTTTCTTTTCCTTTCCTTCTTTCTTTTTCTCCTCTGACTATTCGTAGAATTAAATGCCTAGAATATCGTAATAATAAGAGGGAAAAATTATAATTTTGTAGTTTTTGTTCTTAAAATAGCAGGGTTAAATAGTTCTTTGTTGCGATATAATAATATCGACTCATTTTTTTTTCCCCCCATCTTCCCTCGTTTCTTTATCTTTCTGGTGTACGAATAGGTCTTTCTCATTATTATTTATTTTAGATCGTTCTTGATTCATATCTCGAAGTTTTTTCGAGTCAAAGTTCAAGTACGATTTATCCCTGCTCGCATGATTCACTCTGCATCGTATTGTCTCACTTTCTCTCTCACCGAACGTGTGACTACTAGTACTAACACTGGATTAATTTTTTTTTTTTTTTTTTTTTTAAATTACACGTCACTAAACAAACACCGACCGATTCAACTCATTCTGTCTGTGATGAGGATTAACGTGCATTCACATTTCAGCCATAGTAAAAAAAAAAAAAATAGATAAAAAGCTAGATTTCAGCTTCGCTGAGGAAGTATGTAATTGTTCGTTCCTAACTCCACCCTACCAATCGATGGTTAACATCTAATAACAAAATAATCACGCGACGATCGAAGGAACGCCATTCGTAAGGGAAAGCTCGCAGCTTTTTATCTTGCGACACGTTAAAGGCTTCGGCTCTGATAAAAGAGGGATCGATAAAAGTGCATTGCTAAAGAAGTAGCGATAGAATTTGTGAAATAAACCATTTAACGTATGTGTCAATAGAATTTTTTTTATTTTCTTATTTTTCAAATACAACGATGGCCAGTAAATTCTTCTTCATTATCTCGATCGATTATTTTACAAATATATTTTTTCATATTTAAATTCTCTTTTTCTTTTATAATACATTTAACGTTAGAAAAATTAAATTTCTTTTTGCGAACAGTAAAAATAATAGAGATTCTAAATTCTATTTTTTCTCAAAAAAAAAAAAAAAAAAAACGGAAGATCGACGAATTTTTAATTTCTCAATAACTTTTTCTCGAATTTTAATCGAACGAATTTTCCATTTTCGATCTTCTCCCAGAATTTCGCTGGCCATCGTCGAATTTTTCACGGAAAACGAATAGAAATGGATTGATTTCGACGATACGTACTTGGCTTCCGGCTTCGTTCAAACACTATTTCGAAATTAGAATACATTATCGTGTCTCGGTCGTAATCGAATCGTGTCGAACGAAACGTAATTTTCCTTCGCCAACCAATGCGAAAACAAGTCGCGAGTGAAGCTTCTATTCCCGACTTTCGGCAGCCTCTCGTCCTCTCGTCGCAATTGTTATCCGAATCGCGACCATCGATCGAGTGGATACAATGTGAAAAACTGGTGGAAAATCCGGTCTATGATCGGGAAATATGATCCTATTCTCCTCTCGAACCCGTTCGGATATCTGAAAATTGCGCGGAAGATGAAAAATCTTTCTCGTTTTCTCCTCGCGTTGCCCCCTATATTCCAAAAAAACATGGAAACTCCTCGAAATTTATTCGTGCGTGAAAGTAATAACTGGAACTATCAAACCAAGATAAATTAATTAGTTTAGTATTTTTTTTTTTGCAATAATTAGAAACAAGTGTTTATATTTTAAAAGTAGAATAAAATTTTTTTATTCGAGCTTTTGCTTTTCGGTTCACTAAATTTTCAAGTACAACTAAAAAAATGATTAATTTCTGACTAAATACGAATAAACTATCAATAAGTTCACTTTAAAATGTGAAAATAATAATGTAAAAAAAAAAAAAGAGGGAATAAATTTTTCATTCAAAAATTATTTTTCTTTGATACGTTCATTTTCGATTTTCTAAAAAAAAAAAAAAAAAAACTCAAACTCAAAACGTGGAATTTATTCTACATTTTTTTACATATTTTAACACGTAAAAAACCATTTATCGATTATTTGTATCTAATCAAAAAATAGCTAATTTTAGTTGTACTTGAAAATTTATCGGAAATTTTACTCGAAAACAAAGCTTCAAATAAAAATAGTTTATTTATTTTCGATTTATTATTTTTTTTTTCAATTCCTTGTCCAGTTACCCTTACAAGATACCTGTAATTTTTAAAAATAATTCTTTGTTTTCTCGATCTACAATTTTATTCCCGATTATATCGATCGAAGAAAGAGAAGGGAAGGGAAATAAGACGCGATTCCTTGGAATTTCAATTAGCGGATTATTAAAAAAAAAAGAAAAAGAACGGAAAGAAAGAGCGGGAAAGTAATCTGGTGTTTAATTTGTGTTCAACGTTTCGAAAGTTCCGTGTTTATCGGAATTCCGTTTCGTATTTAGCGGTATTTCCTGTTATCCGTGTTTTTATTCAATAAACCATTTACCAGTGGTGATTCCACCCGCCATTCACTCGAAAAGAGACGAGAGGCAGCTGATCGTTGGTGAATCTCGTTCGTGATTAACCCGATTCAATCGTTGCGTTGCCGGGTGATTAAAATGTAAATTAAATAATTCGATAAAAATTTTTTCCCGAAAGCGGAGACAATGATACGACGAGATAATGGAATATTCGCGAAAAAGAGGAGCGTTCAAAATTCGGACGGAAGAAAAGAAAGACGAAGGAAAAAAAAAAAGAGACGAATACTTTTTTTTTTAATGGGAGAAAAATTTTTTTTTTTTAAATCGATTCGAAGAAATTCCGAGCGTGTTTCTCCGCGGCTAATTTTTTTGCTGGGCGGGAAAGGGGGGAATGAAAATTCGCCGACACGATTCGATGTAGAGAAAGGCAAACGTGTTGTAGCATACGTAAGATACTCGATGGTGGCCGATCGGGAGTAATTGTTGGAGTGTTTTTGATTTTAGGGTGCTTACCATCAGCTCGGATCTGCCCACCGTACTCCAAGTGTTGAACGAGGTCGTACCTAATCTCGAGGAGGTGAGTGTTGCTACCAGAAGAGGATCACACGGGAAAAGAAATGACTCAATCGTGAGACTTTTCAAATGTTTTTTTCTTATTTATTAGTAGAACTGTTAAAGATATAGAGATAGAGAGTGATATGACGGGGGTTGGTTCGGTAATTGGTTGACCGCCTTGATTCATCATTTCAATTGTCACGCCATGACTCATATTCTTGAGTCATCGATTATATAGTGGACGTAGAAAGGAACACTTGCTTTATTTGGTAAACTCGTTATTACATCGATAATCTCTGTATAATACAGTTTAATTGAATACGAGACTATATAAATATCTTGAACAAATAATCTAATTTCTATAGGGAGATTAGGGTGCTAACCAATACACCGTTCCACCTTAATCAGAAAGTCTTATGCTAAAGGGAATAGCATTTTACATAGTTGCATGGAATGCATTCTAGAAATTTAGAGGACGATCTAAAGTTTAAACGAGATTTATCTCAAAACAGAATATTTCCTTTTTTTTTTTTTTTTTTTTTTTTTTT
>NW_006263366.1:616564-619698 GCF_000469605.1 Apis dorsata
TAGCGTTTCCATAAGTAGAACGATCGATGCATCCGATTTAACGACAAACATGGCGACAATAGATATAGAGTCACGTTCCAAAGAACGCACGATCTTATGAATATTTATTATCCGTTCGAAGATCAGCGATTAACATAAACTTGAAATACGAACAACGGTATTCAACGTAAAACGACTAAAGATTGTTGGAAAAATTAAAAAAAGAAATAATAAATAAATAAATAAAAAAGGAAAGATAAGCGAAATTTACCCGTGTACGACGAGAGCCATTCAAAACGAGCACGGCAGTGTTGCCAAAGTATATATTCAACAACGCGTAACAAGACAAGACAAGAAAGTAAATGTTGGAAATGGATTTTCAGAATGGGTCTCGACACGGGAGCGACGAGATCGACGTGCGCATGCTGGTGCATCAGAGCCAAGCCGGATGCATAATCGGCAAGGGAGGTTTAAAGATCAAGGAGCTTCGCGAGGTAAGTCGGAGAATATGCTCGTACGCCGTTTAACACGCGTTATCCACACGAAACACGACATCGGTTTTACGATTGTCACGTTCGACTCCGTGCCAAGGCCTCCAGCGTGCTCATACGACGAATTTAAACCGTTCTCGAGGCCTTTTATACGATCCTCTTTATTAATGGACAACGAAGTCGGTTTCTCTCGCGAGTCATCCAAGATCCGAAACCATTTCCGTTTCCGCTATTTTTGGACACCCGCTTTTCGATCGATACTCCGCCGTTCGTTTTCACGTCGATTACGAAATATTTATCGTGGATAACCAAGAAGATTCGGAAGAAATTTAACGTTCATTCTAGTAGTAATCGCGAGTAATTGTTGTCTTTTTTAGGGAGGGAAAAATATTTATTAAAAATTTCGCAAAATTTATTTTTGACGTATTTATTTATTTTTTTCGTATACTTTGGGTAGAGAGAGATAATTATTTATCTCTGGAGTAAAAAAGTGAGGGTATTTACGCTATGGGAATAGATTTTTTTTTTTAGAAAGTGGAAGAAATTGGAATTGCTTACGGGATAAATACCAGGATCGAGAAGGTTATTTTCCACTAGGGAAAATTAGGTCTCGTAAATGGATTAGAATTGATTTTAGTGGCATTAAATCATTACCCTCGCGGCCGATTCGAATAGGCTATTGCACAAGCACCGCTAATAAATCTGGAATTCACCGTCCACGGTGATAATAAGGAAATTATCCGCGTTTCCTGTCGTTCTCCCACTTCTTGCCTCTCGCGAGAATCGTCCCTCGTCTCTGCTTCTCCAGCAAAATAAAGAATATATCTTCCAAATGGATCCCTTCCTTTCTTTCTTTCCTTCTTTCTTTCCTTCCTTGTTCCCCTCATCTCCGTAAACGCAACGAGAAACGATTAATCCATATATAATCCCTGTTCAATTGTGGAACAAAAAAATCATTCTTAGAAGAATGTAAATAGATGGATCGAATTTTTAGAGCGAAGAAACACTCTCGAAGTTGATAAATGAAAGAGCAGGATGGAAATGGACAATCGAGCTTGTTTTAATTAGGGAAATGGCGGGTCGTAGATTTTACGTAACAAGGATGGGCGAAATATAATGGACAATATCCAGGCAGAGGAATATGCAACGTGGCCAAGTGGCTCGTTACGTTTTCGCAACTTGTACAAGAGGTATAACCAACCGATATACACCTTTTGTTCCACCAGCCACTAGACGCTGCCGTAACTTTTCTTCTTTCGAGCTTTGTCGGCTTCTTCCCTTCTTCCGCCCCGTCCGGGATCCCGTCGATCTTGACACACTCTCCTGTTTACTCGATAACTGTTCGAGCTGTTTCGAGGAAAGCAATCGTTTCATTCAAGTTTTTTTTTCCTACTTGAAATCTTTCGTCGGAAATTAATTTATCGAAGGACAACGCATGGGTCTTTCTTCTTTGTCGAAACGAATTCGAAAAGAATCGATTCGGAGAAGAATTGAACCGACTCCGCCATACATTCGAATATTCCAGACACATAAGATATAGCGATATAATAAAAAAATGTTTCTTCGTAATTTTTTCCCTGGATAGAATAGAAGAGGGAAATATTGCCAATTGGCGACATCGCCAGAATTGTTTGGAAGGATTTGTTTCATCGATCTGATCCAATCAATTCTTAGTTCTCCGGAATTTCGAATCCGGAAGGAAAAGAAATTCGTGGGATAATTTTCGATGGATTTCGAGAATTCTTTCAGGAAGAATTCCAAGTGTTCTCGGCTTATTTTCGCGCGAGCTCGATCCAAAAGTTTAACGACCTCGCGGTTTTCTCCCATCCTCGTTTTCGCCCTATCTCTCAAACATTCGTCTTTTCCGCCTCTTCTCTTTCTCTTCTCTGTCAACAGTGGCGATACTTCAGAGCACTGTTAACGTAGCGCGCAATATTTCGACCCGAGATACGTGCCACTCGTTTATAGCGCTTCCGTGATCTCGTGATGTTCCCCGTTCGAAGCAATAAAACCGGCTTACATCTCTTCCTTTGTGCTCACCCTAATTTCTAGATAGACGGGACACGTTTCTTCGAACGTACAGGTGAACAGATTTGGGAGGGGGGAGGGTCTCTCGTTTTCACGCTCCTCCAGAATTCTACACCGGAGCAGAATTATTATCGTGATGGATTAATTAAAGAACACATCATTTTTTTTCTTTTGAATTCTGATGAAATTTACGTGCGATATAATTCTTCGAGGCAAAAATTTATTTTATTTTATTTTATTTTAAAATAGAAATGTTGATATTTAAGATGAAACGAAAGTTTTGAAACACTTTCATATCTGAGGAATTTTTATTGCTTTTTATTCGTAAGTTAAATTCGTGAATAATTCGCGTTAATTTCACCGATTTTTTTCTTTTTTTGATTATCACCGTTTTAACATTTCCACGCTATTTCCTTCGAAAGTTGAACATGGTTTTACAAAGTTTATTACTGGACACGGGGTCGTCGTCCAGTTTCCTCTCGTCGTAAAAGCGCCCGAATCGGTTGCGCTCGTAATTACACTCGTTCAACCCCCCTGTTTTGCCCTCTTCTCCTCGCTCAATTACCGTGACACGTTTTGAAAAAGTGTATTTCAACTGGTTTAACGTTCGTTATCCAACCCCGGGGGAGGGGGGAG
>NW_006263366.1:619984-621580 GCF_000469605.1 Apis dorsata
GGGCGAATGGAAAGCCCCACCGATTCCGTGGTCGTATTAAAACTTTTCGTTCGCACCTATCTCTGCCAGATGTCTGTCTACTCCCTACTTTAAACTCGATCGCGATACGCTATTGAATTTTCTTAGAGAACCATATTCGAGAACGATATTACGCGCTTCCATTATCGAGACGATGATTTCAATAAAGGAAACGGAGAGATAAGGGACCGTTGTAAAATTCCATAACGCGAGTCGATGCGATAATTAGAGGTAGATAACGCGCAACAATACGATAGAAATAAACTAAGAAATTGTTTTGTTAGATTCAAAACGAAATAATAATAATAATAATAATAATAAAAAATAGGATACAGGGATTGTAAAAAAATTCACTCGTCGTTCGTCATTTTCTCATTCGTGTGATCAATCGTGAAACTCGGCCAATTACGAAGCGGAAGAAAAATTTTTGAAACATTGTAGAGTGTATATTGTAGAGTTTATAATCGTTTTCATCACGTGATCATCACTTAATCGGTAATATCAATCGTCGAATGTAAATTTCTACCGTTCGAAGCTGCCTAGATCCTTACGTAAACAAGTTTTATGGATTATACGACCATCGCATAACAGGTTTACCTTTTATTTGCGTATACCTTTTATAGATATATCGATTAGTTTGATCGATTATCTCGTCTCTTGTATTGTAAATGAAATAGACGTTGAAAATTATACGAGTAATAAAATAGTCGAGCACGTTAACGGACAGTAATTTTGTTAAAATTTATTACAACTATTCAATCGTAATATGTTTATCAATATGTTTAACGATAACTTCTAAGTATAGTTTAAAAAAAGATATTTATTTACACAACGTAATTTTTTTATCTTTTATTTACGCGCGATAAAAAAAACGAATTTATAGATGTCAGTAAAAAATACGATCGATAGCAACTGCGCCATCTAACGTCCTCAGCTAAAACTTCATCGTGCGTTGAAAAACTTGAGCGCATAAATCATTTTTACCTTCCTCTTTTTTTTTATCCACGATCTTTATCCACGTTAGAAAAAAAAAAGTAACGAGAAAATAAATCAAAAATTACAACGATATAAGAAATTTCGATCATTTTCGATCTATATCTTTATAAATAGATGAAATATTATTTTTTATCACGTACAAAAAAATCGCTTAAATTATCTGTCAATCAAAACATGAAATATTCTCTTTCAAATTTTCAATTCTCGTTTCCTAATAAATAAATAAATAAATAAATAAATAATCGTGCATGATAAATAATCGGTCTATTTCTCATCCACGAGAGATTATCGATTCATCGAAATGGAATGCGTAAAACTTGCAAAAGTTTTAAAACTTCTGCGAACGCTTAATTTTGAGGAAAAGTTGCAGCTTTAAAAAAGAAAGGGGGACGTGAAAAACACGGCGGGATTCCGGGTCACGATGCGACGAGACGTGGCGCGTTTCTTTTTAAACTCTCTCTTTCTCTCTCCTCTCCCCTTTCGTCAGTGGCGACGAAGTTTCTCGTGCTTCCTAAATAACCGCGCGACACGGCAGGGGGTGGCAGAGGGCCGTCGAGGGTAAAAAAAAAAAAAAAAAAAAAA
>NW_006263366.1:622027-624404 GCF_000469605.1 Apis dorsata
CGCTAGATAATTACGCACACGCGATGCCTTTATTATTATCCATCGCTTGTATCTACGCGTATTATCCCCATCGATTAGTCGATTTTTCTTCTTCTTGAAGAACGCGTCTCGAAAAGGTCGAAGGTGCGATCTTTTATAAAGTTAGAGATAAAATTCGTTAATATATATTCTCGTTTCGTCTCTCTTGATAGTTTAAATTATTTCAGTAAAAAATTTTGCTATTTGATATACACGTCAAAAGTATCCGGAAATGTAATATTACTTTATAATAAATGTTACTTAAACATTTAATATCGTAAGTGAAATTAATTTTTCCATAAGGATAACGTTTTACATTTAAAAATTATTTATTTACATTATTTGTTGGCTATTTGTTGTATTATAATTAAATATAAATAGTTATTTTTGACTCCCCTTATATTAGTGCTTATAAATGTGCATTAATAGTGCATTAACAATAATTTTTTGATCAATTTTGTTATTGTTTTTTGTGGTAATTTCTTTTTATGTTTCTTTTAAACACTTACACAAGATCTATCTTCTAAACCACGAAATTATTCCATTGAGTATATTATTTTTATTGCGTTTTCATTTACACATAAAATATAATTTTCACGCATAAAAATAAATTTTATTGTACTATAACATTTTATTATGTTCACAATTATACAAAAGATAATGACAATAATGAAATAAATTTTTTTTTTTTTTTTTTTTTTACAAAACTCGAATTACAGAATAAAAAAAATGGATACTTTTGAGCTACGATACAGATATTGTTTCATCGATAAACTTTATAACCAAAAATGGAAATTGAATTAATTCTGTGCACATAGATAGATCGACAAACTTTTTCTTTTTCTTCGCATCTCGATGTTTTAAAAATTGTAATCTCCCCTCTGGCACAATATTCAACCGTTTTCTCTTCTCTCTTTCTCTCCCTCTCTCTCTCGATAATCGCACAGCTGATCGATATATAATAATTCATAATCGCGTCAAATACACAATTTCACGTACCCTGTACACGAGAGATATAGGGAATATACGAAAACGAATAGTTGGCCGATAGTCGGGCTTCAAGTTTTCCCGTGTGCTCTCTGACCGCCATGTGTTGCTATGGGCAGTTCTCGAAGGTCCACGCGGCACGCAATCCAAACAGGTGCTGACGAACCAGGTAACGGACGGTTTCCAACAGCTGCCACGCCAGGTGCAGCTACCTTCCCCGGACACGGGGCAACAAGGAGCTTTTCACGTGCGGCCACCACCTTCTCTTTCCGATTTCCTCCGCTTCTCTTCCTGCCCTGCTAAACCTATACCAAATATTCCTTTTTCCTCCTCCTTTTTCTCCATTTTCCTTTCCTTCGTGTCTTCGTTCTCTTCATCCACTATAATTACTTATCCTCCAACTTTCGAATGTTTTTTACAAATTTAACGAAAATTCTCAGACGTTTAATCAGATAGTTCGATACTGAGAACGAGATTCCTTGGGAAATTTTTTATTATCCGTAGAGCGTGGAGTTTGATTTATATTTATAGCTCGATCGTTCTTGATCGTACATGTTTCTCGAATCGGGCAGGAATTTCAAACGATCGAATAAAAATACTCGAAATAAAGGCGATATCTAAAGAAATCGCAAAAATCCGAAGAACTCGAGTCGAAACGACAAAATTTCGTAGATTTCGAGAATTTCGAGAATTTGGAGCTGGCCGGAAACGTGGTTCCTGCCTCCTCCCTCCCTCCCCCGATCGACCACCGGTCGCGCGCAACTCGAACAGCCCGCGCAACTTTCCCTTTTCCCGGGGCCACGGTTCGGGTGACGATCCAAAGCTGCACGGTATAAGACCCGTGGAATAATGAAAAGCAGCGGCTGGGTAATTCCGTTCGTGAATGAATGAAGGTGGGTGGAGTCTGTGAACAGCGGCCGAAACGGAATCAGGGGCGCATGACAGTCCTTCGAACCCTCTGCCTTTTCAGTTCCCGGTCGATCGTCCACGCGTGAGGATCCTCCACTTCGTCCTACGTGCCCCTACTCCCCCCCCTCCAAGTTTTTCCTCCCGGCGATCCAACGGATCACTCGCTTCTTTCGCCGCGATCACTTTCGATCTTGGTGCTCCTTGAAAATGTTGTGCCGCCTTCGCGACCAGGATTTTTCAATTTTATGGGATATTTTTGGAGAGAGAGAAAGAGAAAGAGAGATAGGTGAGATGAATATTTTTTTTCTTTTTTTTAATAATTTCGTTTATCTTTTTTCCTCTCTTATGATATTTCTTTTTTAGAAAAAGATTCTCCGGTTGATTTTTTTTTTTCGTTTTATTTTAGTTTCGAAGGGGAGAGTGATTTTGTGAGTGACTTTTCTTTTTTTTTTTTTTTTTTTTT
>NW_006263366.1:624591-627712 GCF_000469605.1 Apis dorsata
AAAAGCGTTGTGATTGATCGAGCTATTTTTTCCAATGGAAAATTATTTTTTTTTTTCTTTCTCTTTTATTTCGACACTTTCAAATGATTTAAGTAATTCCATATATAACTGTTTTGGCGGTTGCCGTTCACTTGTGTTCTCAAAGCACGTTTTCCACGACGTTTCCGGATTATTTCATCTTTCGAATTAGAGCAAAGACGGATTTAATCGTATAATACCCCTCATTGTGTCCATCTCGGCGAGTCAGATGGACGTAGGTGTCGAATTCCACGTAGGAAACGGAGAATGGAAGTCGAAGAAGCGAGTTAACCATGAATTCTTGCTATTTCCGGGCGGGGCATCGAGAAAACGAAATCGTTCCTTTAACGACCAACTTTTCGAGGAGGGGTGAGAGGATACTTCGATGTTATCGGTTTGAAAGGAAATCCGTGTGTTCTTCCACGTATTCACACTGCTACTTTTCCGAAACTCACCGTCTCCGAACTTTATTTGCGAAAAATTTGCGGATCATCAAATCTCTTTGTAATATTTATTTGTCTTAATCTTTGCACTCGAAAAATACAAGGTTAACAAGTGAATCGTGTATTAAGTTCACAATCCATCACGAAGAATTATTCGATCGAAACTTCTTATCGTCGAACCATCGCGAAAATTCCAGTTTAATTCTATTCGGATCACAAGAGATAAACCAGATAAAATCGAAGAAATCGACGGTATTCCTTCAACTTCACAAGAGTTCTATAAGAGTTATTCTCTTATAATCCCGTATTCCCCGTGTAAATCGGAAATCCTT
Source organism: Apis dorsata (assembly GCF_000469605.1). Lineage (NCBI taxonomy): Eukaryota > Metazoa > Arthropoda > Insecta > Hymenoptera > Apidae > Apis > Apis dorsata. The sequence continues at coordinate 625,385 of NW_006263366.1, forward strand.
TATCTCGACGCGAATAAATCTCTCGCGCCCCTCTTTCGATCAACCTTCTTTTCGAGATCAACCTCGAAATTACGAGAACGGATACGTGGAAGCGCGTTTTAATTACTCGTTCATTCGCATGGTGAATCGTATACAAGTCCGGGACGCGGCCTCGCGGTTTGCAAGCGCGAGAAACAACGCGAAATAACACGCCGAGGGTGAGCGTAATCGAGTTTCTTCGCTCGATGTTTCCTTTTCCTAAGGTAATTATGTAACACACACACACACACACGTGCGCGAGAACACCCTTCTCGAGACGTAAGGTCGGCCGATGACGGACGTAAAAAATGCGAGAGTGATCCTGATCGTCGCCGCCCCTTCTTTTTCTCTCTCTTTCTCTTTCTCTTAGAAGGGTGGCGCGAAGTCGAGAGAGATAAGCGAACGAGATCTCGCGTGTCATTTCGCCATAATTCTCGAGCGTAATTTATGCTTTTCGTGGAAAAGCTGTTGGAAACGGGGAGAGGGAACGTCGGGGGATGATAAAACGGAGAAAACTAAAAACAGAGACGGTTCGAAGAGGGAGGGAGAGGAGAGAGAGAGAGAGGAAGGGAATTGAGCGAGGAAGAAGTGAAAAAGAAAGTCGAAAACGCGAAAAGGGAATCACTTTGTCGGGATATCGTATGTTTTAGCTACTTCGTAAAATAAACAGCGACCGTTTTCCTCTCCGGTTTCCTCTTCCCCACCCTCTCTCCCCTCCTACCTTCTTGTAGCAGCTTGCATTTTCATACGGTGTTCCAACCTTCCCTTCGTCCCGTGCAAACCACCCTCTGTCGGTGATTGTTAAGCGAAAGATAAACTTTGGATTCGTACTTTCATTCCGATATACTTTTTTTTTCCTTTTCTCTCCTTCTCCTCATTTTGTCTTTTCTATCCTATTTATTGTCGCTGTTTTTATTTTCTTTTTTTCTAGACCAACACACGACATTCTCTACCGTTATTTTTCTTGCCCGTTTGTTTCTCTTTTTTTATCGCTTTTTTTTAAATTTCACTCTTTTTTCTTCCCATTTAGTTAGTTTCAATTTCTCTGCCATTTAGATATTTCGAAAATCCTCTGATTCCATCTTATTAATCCCATTTTCCTCGTTATTCCTCCCCTCCCGTTTTTCTCTTTACCTCTGTATCTATTTTACGCATCCTATGCGTAAGTCTCTCATCTCGTTCCTCCCATTTTATTTTTCTTCTCTCGTCGTTTTCAATTTTCTTCCCTCTCCTTCCTCTCCTTTTCACGGTTCCTCGATTTTCCCATCTCCTTTCCTTTTTTATTTTATTACCGACTCAAGTTCTCTCCGACAAAGAGACACGGTTACCGGTAACAATACTCTCGCTTTAATCCTGTCCACGCTCTTTCTTTCGTCTCGTTTCTTGCCCCTTCTCTTCCATCCCACGATCTTTCCTCGCGTGCTTCCACCGAATTCCTCTCTATCTATCTATCTATCTATCTTTCAGCACGCCATTGAATACTCTTTCTAGTGTCTTCGTCTCGTCATCCCAGAAGGAGAAACGCGAGGGAAAAGAGGGAGGGAGAGTAACCCCCTACACGCGCCTGTATTCTTACGCAACCAACCAGCCGCACCAATGTGCTCAAAGACTGTTTATTAAAAAGCTTTTAGCGATATTAGACTGTCCACGAGAAAATTTCCTTCTCGAGTAAACGAGGTGCCGTGAAATTTCGTCCGCTCCTCCCATTCGTCATCGAATTACGGATGAAAAATTACGCGAGAAAATTCGCGTTCGCGAATTATTTAATTTGCGAAACTCCAAAGACGATCTAGGACAATTTACGAACTAATGATGTTAGAATGAAAAATGTTAAAAAATAGAGAGGGGAAAAAGGGAAAAGAATTTGTAAATTCGTAAATTGAATCAAATCGTATATTTTTTATTTTAAAAAATTATCATCGAATTTATTTTTTCGCCGTGCGAATGAAAAAAAAGAAAATTGGAAAAATAATTCTCGAGATGCCGAACGCATTTAATAGTATATCCTGGAAAAAAAAAAGAGAAAATAAGAGGAAACTGTAGGAAACTTGTTATCATACTGGCTCGGTTCGTCTTCTTTTACGTCTTACTCGGCTATTCCTCCCTGTCGGCTTCATTGACCGATTGTCGTTGATATTCGTTTCAAGTCGCGTCCCATTGAAATCAGAGCTCTAAAGTTAATCTAAAAAGAGAATTTTAGATTAATTTAAAATGTACGGAGAAGTTTCTGTGACTCCAAACTTGCCTCTCCTCTGTTACCAAACTCCATTATTCGTGAATAAGTAATAGAAAAAAAAAAAAAAAAAAAAA
>NW_006263366.1:627948-629472 GCF_000469605.1 Apis dorsata
GACTAGGCTATACGATTTAATTATCGATCGATATTAAAAAAAGAACAAACCTATATATCACGAATATATTCAGAACAATCTTACAATTATTATTCGTATAATTTTGAAAAAAACGTCTCGAAACGGCAACCTCACGGTCCAAGAAACGACACCACTTAATCGATATCTCGATCGATCAAAATCTCCACGAGTCGCGAACACGCGAACAAATGAATTTCCGCAAACTTCGCAAAGTCATTCTACGACTCGCTCGCAAGCGCTCGATTTCCCTCAATTACCATAATCCTTGATCCGTAAATAACCCTTGCTCGTGGAAACTTCTCACCTGTGCATGGCGTGCACCGACACGTGTTCACTTTTAATTGTCCTTAAATCGCCACCGATCCCTTCTTAAGGAAAGTGTCCCTTCCTCGTGTCGTCGTGACTTCCGTTTCGAAGCGTGGGGTCTCGCTTTCTTCCTCGAACGGGCGCGGTTTTGCGGCGAGCAGGCCTCGACGACCGGCCGACACATGTGGAAAACCGCACATCCTTCCTATCCACCATCTGCCTCCCGCTTCGTCTCCCTCTTCCGCCTCTTCCGTCCTCTCCCCTCCTTCTTTTTCGCCCATCGACGGATCACATTGTTGCGTAACGAGTCCACTCTGTTCGCTCGTGCTCGATTCATCTCACTTGTATTTCGTCTCGAGAAGTTGTTACGTGTTGTTATGGTTTAAAAAGAAGAAGAAATATTCTAGATATTTTTATCTCGTATGTAATACGCGTATGGAATAATGATTAACGAATTGAATTGCATATACGTGTGAATTATGAAGAGCGTGTAAAAATTTGAATAATATTATTTGCATGATTAGTTAGAATGACATTGTATCTTTTCCTCGTATCCTCGTTTCCGCGATTTTATTTGAAATTTGTTTTTCAAAAAATGGGGGAGGGGGGAGTGGAGATTTTTGGTTCATTCATTGTTTGAACAAAGAGAAGAAATTATGACGAGTGAAACGTAATTAATTGTAACAAAGGATGTCGCGAACGAACGTATATCCGGAAAATCGTACACGATAGGATAAGTGATTAAATCTGCCCGAATATATATATATATATTATTGGGTAGCCGATATCGAGGATAACGATAACAGGAAATGGAGGAAGGAATCGGAAAGAAAAATAAGGATAATTGAGGAGGAACGATTGGGTGCTTGAAACGAGTAAAATCGATCGGTGACCGCATCGATTCTCCCTTACCGATTAAGTGGCTTTCCCCACTTGTACCAACGGAATATTTAATAATACCTTTTAACCCTTTGTGACTCGTGAAGAATTCCTCGAACGAAGGGAAAGGTATACTCTGTTATATTTCCTCGGTCTCGAACGCTTGACATCGATTCGAAAAACAAAGTGGCTTTTTATTCTCTGCTTGAACTTCGTTTGCAAGTAAAAAGAATCCTATGGGAAACGATATGCTATCCGGATATTGGTTTAATTTTTTTTTTTTTTTTTTCCTTTCCTTTTCTTTTTTTCTTTAAACGG
>NW_006263366.1:629844-637890 GCF_000469605.1 Apis dorsata
AGACAGATTTATCGACTCGTTCGAGAAAGAGAAAGAGAAAGAGAGGATGATCTTGAAGAAAACGTTTCACTTTTTCCTGTGATAAATCAAATATCGAATGATATTGAAAACTAATAATAATAATAATAATAATAATAATAATAATAATAATAAATTTACTAGTAAATTTTGCAATCATTTTTTTTTTATTTACACAGAATACAAATAATATGCTGGCAATTAAATCTTACGAATTTTTCTAATTATCGAAATTAATAAATAAACGTAGTATCTCTTGTAATAATCCAGTCGTTAATAATCTATTAATAAGTTGTGCTAATAACATAGGATTAATACGTCAGAGATATTTCTTTTCTTTTTTTTTTTTTTTTTCTTTTCGAACTTTATTACTTATTGCGTATATATTATACATATATGGAATTATAATAGTATTGTACGATAATAACGTTATTTATTGCCTAATCTTATCAACTAACACGTCCTGTTTGTTTAATACCACAACTTGTTGTGAAATATCGTACTACGCGTACTCAATTAATTTTCTTATTATGAAAGAATACACTGTAAAAGATTTAACAGCGTTTCTTGGAACCGGTTTTGTCCACCCTTCGATGCTCCATCCCTTTTTCGACCTTTCTCCTCGTCGTTTGTTAAATTCTCCCGCTCCAGTTGACACTGACAATCGGCCCCGCTTCGTTAATACCTTTGATATTCTCCTAATTAGTACCGAATTATTCATCGCAGCCTGTTTGTGCCAGTCGTTCCAGGGTTAATAAAGTTTAAACGATTCGAGCGGGAAATTGTACAGGTAATAGTTTTTTATCTTGTTTAGAAACAAAATTATTCAACGATCTCGTTTAATCGGATTATGCAAATTGAACATATAGTGTGATATTTTGAATAAAATAAAAAAAAATTATATATATTTCAAATCTTCAATTTAGAATCAAAGAACTGTTCTATTTTTTTTTTTATTCCGATGATAATTTGTTTAATCGGAGTCGTTTTATTGAATCAACTAAGATAAGATAAAAAAAAAATATTATTCTTAAACACTTCGCGTTACGATTTCATTCTCAGCATTCTCTACTGCGAATTAAAAATTTGTTTATTCTCCGTTGAACGATTTACGATCGATTGTTGAATCGCGCGGAATTTCATTTGCTCTAGTGCCACGTGATCCGCGAAGCACCAATCGTGTCCTCGTTTGCATAGAGCCACGAGAATTGGCGAATTTTCGAGCGGAGAGAAGGAGAAGAAACAGGAATAGTCTTTTCAAGATTCGTTCGAACGAAAGAAAGATCATCCGATCGATCGTATCGGCCGTTTCTTTTCGTTGAAAACTTGTAAAAGGATTTTCTGAATGCGACCTATTCGAATGCAAATGACTGCTCAAATGGAGCTTCTTTTCGACTTCGATTCAACGATTAAGTTGGTTAAGTTGGAAAATCTGCGGTTGTTCGAATACGAAGATCGATTTATAATTTTTTTTCTTCTTCCTTTGCAACGATAAACTTTTCGTTCTCCGTGCTATCTATAGTTGACCTATTGGGAGAAATATGTAAACGAGAAGTCTGGAGAAGATTCGATGGAGGGGGAATACAGTCGACCCGATTGAATCGAACGAGAGACGTTGGTAAAACTTTTGGATTAGAAGACTCGTGTACAAAAAACAAGATTTATTCGCTTAACATGTGTTAACAGGAACAGAAAAACGACTTAAAAAACTTTGGAAAATACGTGTTTCTGTTGATTAGATATTAGAGAACTATCACGTATTTCTTTCTATTCTATTTTACAAATAAAAATTCGAAATCGTTGCGCTGAAACTGGTTGTGGTTCTTCGTTACATGCATCGGTTACAATCGGTTAACCACGACTAGCTATTAGAGACGTCAGTAGAATTTCATTCGACTTCGCTTCGTTAACTCCATTTAAATATTTCGAAGAAAAATTGAAAGAAAAATTGAGAAAAGTCACGATAATTTTCGTTCACACTTTAATCGCTTAAATCGATCGATCATCGATTATCATGTCTTCTCGCACTCTCTTAAAACGATAAAACGAACTGACGAACTGGAATTTGATCTGACGAAATTATAAGTACACGAAGTATACGATCGCTGCTAGGATCGCGAGAATGGACACAACCATCGTGGTGGGCATTCCCTGATTGTCCCCTTGACTCGTTTTGTTAGATTTGAAATGATCCTTCGTCCAGGTCTTCTTAGGCAGGTTGCCCGTCTTTTCTGACTCGACCAATTCGCCGACTTGATACTTCGTCATTAGGTCAAAAGCGTCTGTGGAGTGGCCAACGTCGTCGAAGTCCTCGGAACCATCGATGCCCGAATGGTCCAACAGTACCTCTTCACCGCCTGGATGCTCGTTTAGAAAACTCGTGACATCGTACACTTTGTCATGTAGAATTATCAATGTCTTGTCCTTGTTGCTGAGTTTGGCAACTTCGCTCCTCGTGAATTGCTTGCTCATCGTTTTGCTCGGCTCTTCGATTCGAGGGGAAATTCTGAAATCATCGATACGATGGGTTATGATTCGTTCAACTTTGGTTTATGACTTTTTTTTTTCTTTCTTTTTTCTTTTAAATAACTATCGATGAACTAGTCATAGAACTAATCATCGTTCTATTCTGCAATAACTATGCAATCGACTGAGAAATTGCGTTTAATTATCATTATCTTATGAGATATGGTATCTCATTAATTTACTTTTTAATTTAACTATTCGAGATATCTTTTTAGATAATGTAATTAAACGATTAGAAGATATATTTGATAATAATGATACAAAAGATCGAACTCTTATCTTTTGTCATTTATTGAGATTGAGAAAGTGTATAATATATACATATAAATATTCAAATACTTTTTTCTCTTTACACAATTTTGATATATGCAAATAAGAAATATAAGTACGTGATATATTTTTTAAGTACAGATTAGCACGAGATGATTTTTTTTTTGCATTTAAAAAAAAGTTTCTAGATTTTAAATTTACGTCATCTCCATTTATCGCTTCAGTTTCAAGATATATGAATTTATATGTTATATAATTTATTTCGTACATTTTGAGAAAATTGAGGAAGAAAAAAAGTATATATAAAAAAATCTAAATGTATATTTGTAATTTTATTAATGCACGAACACACTTATTGAACAACTTAATTTTTTTTATACGTTTTATCTTTAAATTTAAAATAAAAAAAATGAATTGAATTGAAAATGAATTGAAAAAATTTATTTTTTTTCCTGTAATTTTTCGACCATACGATAAACATAAATTAGAGTAAATTAATAATTTATATTTTTCGCTTGAAAATTGATAATAATTTCAAAATATACACATATTTTTAATTTACAATTAAAATATAAACATTGATTGTCATTATGCTAATTATTACGTATTTATGGTAATTATTAATTACTATACTATACATAATTACTAATTAGTATAATCGGATGATAAATTACGTCATATTGCATGACTATTCGAATACGCGACTCATTTCTTATGAAATGGTCATTTTTTTCTTAGACAAACGAGGACACTGGAAGAAAAATGTTGATTTCGTGGAATGTATGATCGATATAGCTACGATATTCTCATTTGTTTCATTACTCAGCGGAACGTTCTTTTTCGACAGATAATCAATAACGATTTTATCGAAGTCTTTTCCCTATTCTCCTTGATGTTCGTTATTTATCGAGTTGATTGTTCTTGTACCCGTGACGCGATAAAAGTCTTTTCTCTTCAAATATTTCATTATGTGGCGAATCATTTTTCCGAAAAATAATTAACAATTATGCATAGTTTTTTAGAATAAAATAATCAAATCAGTTTATTTAACGATAGAAAAATATTTTAAAAATATTAGATATTAAATATAATTTATATTTAATATAATCTGTAATCATATAATACAAAATTATATATCTATATGTGAAATTTGATTTATTTTATTGTAAATTTTTCAATTTTAAATATCTCGATGTAATTTTCGAAGTTGTTTTCCATTTTATATAAATTTTATCTCTGATATAATTGATTTAATTATTTTATATTACATTTATGTATCTTGTATTTAATTCTAAATATTACTAAGTAAAATTTTATCAAGAAATGTTATTCTGTAAAAGAGAATATAAGTTCAAGTATTGAATTAAACCCGATAAATTAACGTCAAAAATTAATGGGATTCGTTAAAAAAAGTGAAAAAAAAGGGATCGATATAAACATTTTAACTATAAAACAAATTTCAATTTGCACGATAGCAAATTTTCTACGCTATCAAGCATGATTACGCGAAGGTCATTGGAGATTATTCAATCAATTTAAGCTGAATGTTTGCTTTTTTAGTGTCTCAGTATCGTAACTATTTTTCTACGAACCTGTTAAATGAAAATACTTTAAGATACTTTAAGATTTTTAAAACAAAAAATGAATAACGAGGACAAATATTCGAATAGTGGCATGATCGATCGAATAATTTAATTAGCATGATATAATTAAATATTGAGTTTCTCTTATAGAACGGAAAGAAACATAATAAAATGATTTCATAGAGTATTACATTCGATGAAAAGAATGTTTGTACCAATGATTGAAGACCACGTATAGAGATTACGTCATTCTTTGCACTCATTGCAAATGTCTATCTTAAACAATACTAAAATAGTTGAATATCGTATCGAGAAGTTATAATTCTCGAATGAAAATTAAATTCGATTATATAGAATTCCACAAATATATAATTCATATAATTTTATAATTTAAAATAATAAAGAAATATTGCCATTTTATCATTAAATATATTAAAAAATAACGCGACATATCGTGTAGACTTTATACACACACACTGTGTAAATTAGTCTTCAACGATGAAAAATATAGATACCTATTCGAAAGAAGTCGGCTTGGCATTCGAGCGAATCAGTAACCGAGAAGAACGCTCGATCGAAGCGCCTCTTTCTCGTGTCGGCCATGTTTTTGGCCTGAATGGCACGTTTCACGAGACACACGAATGTCACCACGTTTTCGTTCACTTCCTATGCCTTTGTTTGTTCGAAACTGCTTTCGGTGATGGTTAAAACCAGAATTCCTTGACCACGTACCTTCTCGTTTACGTTTCAATCGCGTTGGAAATACAGCTTCTGTTTTTCGTGGCTCGACTGCTCTCAATCCACGGATTCCTCGATCGATTCTCTCCGTAGCGTGGCGTGACTGTGACGTGATTGTGTATTCTCTTTTTCTTTTTTTTTTTTCTTTTCTTTTCTTTTTTTGAAGAAGAAACAATAAAAGAAAGAACGTGAACGAACGATCCACGAGTTTACTCGCGAGGCTATACCGGCACAAACACTGCCACGAACCAGGTCAGTCCGTAGTAGCTTTATTCTTGCCCCCTCTAGATGCTGCCCCACCATGGGCCCCTTATCATCTTCGACTCCCACTCGTTCAACTTGTCTTCTTTCTCGATTCGCAGTGCGAAAAGAAACGACAACCAACCAAGAGAGATACATGTGGTTCTAACGTTTCTTATTTGAATTGTTAGATAGATATATTTATTAGATGGAAATCCGGTTATTTCAACTTGCGTATACAATATAATTGGACTATGTTGAACGCTAATATATCTAATTATCTACAATATACGGTAGAATTTGAATTTAATTCATGCAATATTTACGTAAATTTATTTTTTAACAATTTGCGAGTAAATTTTTTTTTTTCTTTTAAAAATCTTAGTTGTTGAAAATAATCGAGAAATTAAGTTGCAATTTGTACGATTTTTAAATATTGATATTTATTTTATATTGAATTTGAATTTGAATGATTTGAATTTGATTTGAATTTGAAATATTAATGAGATGGTTTGATCGTTTTAATGTTTTATGTTTTATTCAAATTTTACACAGAGAAATAAAAAATAATTCAGAAACGAATGAAATTTATTCTGTCATGCTTTGCTGTCACATTTTAATATAAGCAAAAAGAAGCAAAAACTTCATTTTTTAATCATAATATATGAATATGATTATATTTGTTCCAAAAAATTATCATTTTAAATTTCGTTTGTTCGTTTTCAGGTTTGTTTGATTAATAATAAAATATGAAGTATATATTTAAAGAAAAAAAAGGAATGTTACGATAATACGATAATAATAACTCGCTTATCGTAACTCAAATTTCAAAAATATTCGTAGAAAAATTCAATATCGTGACGTATTTTAAACATCGTTTTTATAAAAATAATTGAGCACAAGGTTCAAAGTATTATCTTCGATAAGACAACACGAAAAATACATTATACATCACTGGACAACAAAAAATAAAATCATTTTGTACTTTAATAATATTCAATATGCGATTGTGAATTATTTTTAAATCGCATTATGAATTTGATAATGTATAACTAAAAACGTAACTGTATAACTGTATAAACTAAAAACGTTTTCTTCTATTGATTATACCAATGGAAATATTCTGTTGTTAATTTTCTACAACAAAAAAACATAACGGAATAAGGTTAAAAGGCATTTCCAAGAAAAGAATGAAAATGGTTTATAATATTTACGGAAGTATAATCTTCTTCTAATTTTTCTTCTTTATTTAACTCCTGAAATAATATGACATAAGACAGATCAAGAAATTTTGAGGTTATAAAGTTTTTAAATTCATTTCTCAGGTAAAATTCTTTGTTGAACATAACCTATTTTTCTTATTGTTCGTATCTGATATTTATTCATTTTCACATAATCGTCGAAAATTAGTCTGAATTCGAACTCACTTTCGGTATTGATCGCATCATCGCATGCAGACCTGCATTAGCCGCATGCAACTGCATTCAACGAGAACTCTCTATGGACTGACCATATAGTGCAACCGCATCCATTGTGAATGCGACTTTATCGTGTACTCGATGCCTTAGTGCATTGACATTATTGTATGTACATTTTCATGAACATTATTCGATCATGAGATCATAATTCTCTGATAAAGAGCGGAAATACATTTAAATATGTACATGTTATATAAAATATCAATTCTTTACGATTTAAATGTATTAGATTTTTTATCGAAAAAAATTATAATTTATATTTGAATAAAATTTATAAGTAACAGAAAAAGATAGATTTAAAATGATATATCGAGTTGGAAAGAGATTGAAATATAGCTGTCATGCCGATGAAGTTACATTACAATAATTAATTAAACGAAAATATCGATCCCATGGAATTTTCTAATTCTCTCTGTAATTATGTTCACAAAAAATTGGTGTAACAATGATTGAGATAATAATTTGTAATTTTCGAAACATTTTTATAATTTATTTGTTTCATTTTGGTTTTTAAACGGTCGTTTGAAAATTTTACTATTAAACGGTTCATTTAACACGTGATAAATCTCGTCGCAGAGATGAATTTTTATTAATATAAAATATCAATAAATTTTAAAATTATGGAAATTAACTATTATTTTAACTCATACATGTTAATGATAGTCTCAAGTAATAATACATTGTTCAAATATTTATATTTCATTACAATGATCATTATATTACTATGAACAATGTATAAAGAAACGTATTATGATTTATTTCAATGGAAAATTGTGATTTTTATGGTATGATGTTTATTAAAACTTTATTTGGAATAAATATTTTCCCGACGAAATATTTATTTTTATTTGTATCATTGATTTCTATATCGATTCTCATTTATCTTTCACATTATACCGTATCATCTTTATTGGATGAAACAAAAATAAATATTTATATTAAAAAGAAATAATTATATTCTTAACTTGCTTATTTTTATATGCGTATATAGTTTCGTAATATGAAAATTTCAATACATTAGAAATGAAATAGATTCTCAATCTTTAATTGCACTCAATTGAAAACTGGCCAGTCACGATGGCGAAGGAACTCGTATTCGATCAAGATCCATTCATATTAATTGATAAGACGCACAAATATTTTTGCATGTCATCTGAACTTTGTATAATATTATCATATATAATATTATATAT
>NW_006263366.1:638222-642196 GCF_000469605.1 Apis dorsata
ATAAGAATATTTGCATGATAAGATCCATACTGGATTCAATGCTACATCGGCAAAATTTTTATATCAAAGGTTTTCTAGAATGAACGATAATCGGTTTTAATCAAATTCTAACGATGTTTATTGACTTTGAATAATATGGCAATTATAGGGAATCATAAAAATCATATTACATGTGATTTGAAATACGATTTCTATTCATAGAGTTCGTATGAACACGTTGTTACAATACTGAGAAGTATATGTATAGATGCGATATAGATATAAAAAAGGGAAGAAAAAAAATAGTGTTTTATTGATCGCGTGCCTGGATAGAGGAGAGAGCACATCTTGCTCGGCTGAATTTTCGTGACACGAATTTTAATTTAAACGCGCGGTTGACGTGCCAGAATATCGAGAAACAGATTGAATCTAGTTTGACCAGATGTTGAAGGATAGTATTTCGTTTCATCTGTATTCTTAAATAGATCGAAAAATAGATCGAAATTTATCGTATATAAAAACATCTTGATCGATAGGATTTAAAAAAAAAAATAAATAAATAAGATTATCAAAATATTTATATTTAATATTCTTTAAGAATAAAGTAGACATTGAACTAAATTTAATTTTAAATATTTAGACAAGATATTTAAATCGCAGAATATTCTTTCTCGATCTTTTGATAAAAATTAATTTTAAAAATGATATTCATAAGAATTTGTGTAAAATATTTTGATGGATAAAAATATGATTTCAATATTAATTAATAAGTCGCATAAATCTGGTCACAATAGGAAGATTTAAACAAAAAAATGAAAAATCCACTCTTTTGAAAAATACAAGTATTTTTATTTATAACAATCTCAATCTCCTTCTGATTTTATCCTCCTTATGAATACCAAAAATAGTAAAATATATAAGCGTAAATGACGACAGCAATTGCGATAATCACTTTAAGCCATGGTGACGTTTCGTATTTCGGTGGCTGATATTCCCAATTATCGTCATCTATCGTCGTGTCTTGCACTTTTAACTCTAAACAAAGAAAGATCATTTTTTCGTGAATATTATTTCGTAATTTGATATTAATTCGTTGTATATAATTTAAAGATAAAAAATGATGCAAAAATTCTTTTTTTTTATTTCGATATTCTTTAAATGAACTGACAATATTTGTAAATGGAAAAAAAAAAATATAGGCAACGTACCACTGAATGATGTTGCAGAAACAGAGCCAACAACCGTTCCTATTTTGTAGGTTTCACGAAGCTGTATAGCCTCGCCCGAGTGTCCAATGTCGTTGAAACATTGTGTCGCGTCTTGTCCAGCTAGATTCAGCAATACTTCCTCCCCGCCTGGATGTTCGCTTAGAAACTTTGTAATATCGTACACACCTTTTTCATACACGATCCATAGATCTTTAGCATGATTGTGTTTCGCTACTTCTTCCGCTGTAAAAGTTTTCGACATCTTGTTCTTCAGCTTTTATTCACAACAAAAAATTCTTGAAATCTAAATAATAAGAAAAAAATAAATTTAATATCTCATATGGAAGAACAAGAGTGACAAAATGTCAAGAAATATCGAATACTAGAAAGAAAAGAATATTAAGGAATGTGAATGCGATGTAAAATCAAATTATAAATCTTTTTTTCTTTTCAGTAATAATATGTAATCTTATACATATTATATTATTACATATTGTTGAGATTTTATTTTGAAGGAAAAAAAGACTTTGTTGTTACATTACAAAATATACATGTCACGATTACTATTAGATTCCACGTTTCGATATATATGATAACTCATATCCTGTAATTACGTTGAATGTAACGATATATAAATCTTGAATAACTCGCGTGATGTTACGTTAAAATCAGTCAATTCTTCGAGCTTACCTGTCGGGTCTGAAATTATTCCTCTAAAGATAAAAACGCGTTTCGAAGACAGGTTCGAAAAAAATGGGACATCGCGTATCGATTAGGTCGAAATTGGAACGAAATTTCACTTCGTCGAGTCTATTGTTTTCTCGAAATAAAATTAAATTTTGGTTAAAAGTGGAAAACAACTCTCGGAAAACTTCGCGAAACACGTCTGGCGTATGAAAAAGCGAACACGTTTTGTGACGTGGATCGTTCCAAGCAAAGTCAGTGGAAGGCACTAACCTTTTTTGCCTCGAGAAAGGCGGTTTCTCGGTCATTTCTTTTTATTTCACATGGTGATCACGACTTATTATTGGTAACGTTTCCTCAAGGAATAAATTTTAATGAAAAAGTCTTGGAACGGTTTCAAATTTGATGGATCACGTTTTTTTTTTTATTATAATTTTTACAGAAAAAGAATTTTAATATTTCTCTATGATTTAATCGCATTCATCCAATTCCCACAAGATTTTTAGAAAAAGTTTTGTCATCATAGTGTCACGATTGTCTGTTCAATCGATCGAAATTTTGTAACGATAGAAAAATTATATTCCACGAATATAATACAAATAAAAATAGAGACGAAAAAATTCTTATATTATTAAAAAAAGAAAAAAAAACTCACGTATGTACGCCAAAGTAAATAAAAATTGAAGCTTACCTGTGTAAAGTTTTCAACGAATCGACAAGGTTGAATAGACAAGATATTTTAAATTTTTTTCAGTCAACGTATAAGATATTCTAAACGAGTATTATCGTTGCTTAAAACTAACTGAGTTAGCATTTCCTCTTTCCTCACAGTGTCGAAGTTCGCGGATCCTCGCATAATGAATTCAATGAAAATGCATGGACTGTTTGCGTGGTCATTTACACAGAATGGAAGTGCGTTGTCGATCGATAAATTCTTGATGAGACTATCGAGATTGTGTTCGTTTCGTTAATACAGGTAACCAATAGATATTGGTTTATTTCTCTGGGGTATGGTGAATTAATAAATATATAAATTTTCACCGTGGAAAACGCAACAAAAGTGTGAATCGCTCGGATACAGCATAATGCCGAATTTTTTTTTTCTTTTTATTTTTCTTTTTTTTGACAGGTTTTCATGCATTCGTGATAGAATGTTCTGTTTATTACGGTATTATATATATATATATATTTTTTTTTTCATATCGTTCTATCAATCTCTTTAATTAATATAATAATTAATTCTTTCTCATTTCCGTTGCTATCTATCGTATTGCACTGTCTGTACGATAACCGTAGATTGAGAATTTTTTTCATCATTATCTTGGCAAATAGTTACACAACTGTTTACAATTTTATTAATAGTTATCGGTCTAAAGTTTAAATTTGCAGAAGAAATACTAATTAAACAAAAATTGAAAGATACGAAAGGTCTTTATTTACAAATTCGTATATCGAGGGGAAAAAAAAAAATATATATATGTGTGAAAAAAATATATTTTTCATATTTCTCAAACATTAGATAGATAAAAATTGAAATTCAATTGATATATTGAAATTTAAAATTGATCGATATCAAAATTTTAATTATTGATGAATTTATACAGGTGAAATTCCTTTTTTATGGTCTTGTTTAATTATTCATTCGATTATTTATACAAAACCCGAAAAAATATTTCCAATTTTATTTCCATTTCACGAAATGCAATCGGAGGGCAAGAATCAATGTTGAAACGATCGGTTGGTAGCCGAGGGCATCTAATATCTCGAAAGAAACAAAGTGGAAATTGGGAGGTTTGAGAGTGATCAGTAGCTGGTCTCACTGCCACTCGTGTAAAAGCGATTCGTCAGTTCTGCGTGACCGGATGTCTCTGCATTTGGAAACGGATGAATGGAGGCGAGGGAAGCGGACGATGCCGTTCGCTTTGATCTACGTAATTAAACGGTGCAATTTCCACACAATGTCGAATATCCATTGCCGAGAATGTATCTGTAGATTGAATTCCCATTCCTCGATTTTTCCTCGATAGAGAAGAATGTGTTGAACAATAAATCTCACCGATTGTAATTAGCGTATTTGGGATCTATTTATTTAATTTTTTTTTT
>NW_006263366.1:642440-643826 GCF_000469605.1 Apis dorsata
GTTTATATTATCGAATTTTCTTGGCCAATAATTTTATCAATTTGTTGCCTTTTTGATTTTTTTATATTCAATTTACAATGCAAATATACGATGATAAATATATATATATATATATATATATATATATACACACACATATACATACACACACACATATATAAATAAATATAAAGGTATAGTTAAATATTTATATATGTTAAGTATATCTTACGTATGTACATATATTTACATAGTACATAATAGTAATGACAATAATTACGCAACGCGTAGAATAGGAAAAAAATATTGATTCGTCAATATCCGTAAAAAATGTTAAATTTTTTTATCGTAAAATTGAATCGAAAATACGTCGAGAATGGTCAAATTAGACGAATACGAATGGCAAAGTTTCAATCAATATCTAATCATTGGCCCTGCTCTTATTACCCCCCTGAATAATCACGACGAATAATCACGCTAATTCCATCGAAGCTCTTTCGAGCGATTCGTTTTTGTTTCGTACTCGCTTCAAGCGATGTAGCCACTCCGATGTGTCTTGGTGTCTCACTCTTTCGCACGAAGCAGGCAAAAAGAGTAAAGAGAGAAAAAGAGAAAATCGTTTTTGATTCGTTCCACGATTTCGTGGGACGAGAAATCGAAACCGATTGCTAATTTTAATTATCCCCTTTGCTCGCGAGATATTCCTCTTCCTTTTTACATCCCCTGTTCCTACGGAGAAACCAGAGATCCTGGCACGATAATTACGTTAAAGCGATTCTAAAAAAAAAAAAAGAAAAAAAAAAAGAACATTGAAGGCGGAGGGAAAAAAAAGGGAAACAGATTAAAGGTGACCGAATGGGGTACGTTTACCGCTTTTAATCCCCGACTGCTGTCTCTGAAAGCACAGTGTCGAGAAGCAACGGGGTTGGCTGTTAACCAGCTCGAAGCACGCGATCCGCCCATTGGCGCCTAAGAATCGCGCAACGTCGAGTTATCGAGCAGAGAAACGCGCGACAGCCATGATCGGCCGCGATTAAGCTTTCACTTTCTCCGCTTGATGGTTCTTTATAAGAGTCGCTAAATATCACCTCTCGAACATAATATATATGTACATATATCTTTTCCTTTTTTGAGGAGATTGTTCGAATTATCCAATCAAAGAGATGTTCGTACATCGTTCCTCTCGTTTTAACTGTATTCGTTTGGTATTGCAGAAAACTGGGGCAAGGATCAAGATTTATTCTCACTGCTGTCCTCATAGCACTGACCGGCTGATCAGCATCTGCGGAAAACCGACCACGTGCATCGAGTGCATTCGTGAGCTGATTGCTACTATTAAAACCGTGAGTTAATAGGAATTAAAATTGGGAGTACAAAATCTGGAGATTTATATATATATATATATAT
>NW_006263366.1:643843-647707 GCF_000469605.1 Apis dorsata
AAATCGTTTGGGATCGAGCAAATCCTCTGTTACGAAGCGAAGCGTTGTAGATTTACGTTGTTAGAAATTACAAGAAAAAAAAAATATTAATGATCTTTGCCGACTTAATTAATTTTAGAATAAACGTAATCAGGTGATTTCGATATCAAATATAAGAATTGATTTGAATAAATATGAATATGTATATATGATTATTACTTATGTAAAAAAAAAAAAAAAAAAAAAAAAAAAAAAAAAGAAAGATGGATATTAAATATCCAAGTAGCGAAGTGTAATGGAGAGTTAATTGAATTGTACGATTAAAATATCCGATGTCTTAATAGTTGAGAATTATTCGAGTCGTTGATGGAATTAACGAATGGTCATTGTAATGAATCACGGTAAATAATTTAAATCGTGGTAAAATTTAATATGGGATTCACGTGATGAATCTTCCTGTTAGAGATTAGAGAATGAATAGCGATGCGTTGAACGGCCGTCTTCGCTTCGGCTTGGAGAATATTTATCATCGTGCCGATCGTTGTGTTTCACACAGGTGATGGATGGGGTATGCAAGGAGGCGCGCCAAACGGTTTGGGTGGCGGTGCTAACTCGGGAATGAGCGGCCCACCTATGGGTGGCAATAATCAAGGAAATCAGGGCAACATGGGTGGAAAGACCACTACTCAAGTCACCATTCCTAAAGACGTAAGTAAATTTTGTTCAATACTTTCTCTACGAGTTTAAAACTTTCTCTTGTTTCAAAGAAAAGTAAGGATAATAGGTAGTTAATAGTAGAACGAATTAGCGGATAATGGATAATTCTTCTAACGTTTAATCTGATCAACAGCTTGCTGGGGCAATTATCGGCAAGGGAGGCGCCAGAATTCGAAAAGTAAGATCAGATAGCGGTGCTGGAATTACTATAGACGAACCGTTGTCTGGCAGTAACGATCGCATTATCACTATAACCGGATTACCCAGTCAGATACAAATGGCTCAGTACCTGCTTCAGCAGAGGTAATTGTTTCGCTATCTCTATGTGCGATATTTTATTTTATTATTTTTTTTTAACCCATCCCATTTGCGCCCTATTGTGCAACTCTTGAAGCATTT
The DNA here is from genome assembly GCF_000469605.1 of Apis dorsata. Taxonomy (NCBI): domain Eukaryota; kingdom Metazoa; phylum Arthropoda; class Insecta; order Hymenoptera; family Apidae; genus Apis; species Apis dorsata. The sequence continues at coordinate 644,939 of NW_006263366.1, forward strand.
TAACATGTGACAAATGTATTAACGTCGATTAACAAATAATTAACATCATTCTTACAATGTATATTGCGTCTACTAGCTGGCATATTCGTACCATTGTTTGTAAACGAGTTTCCATTAATTCTGCGTCTCTGTTCAATCGCGAAATATGGAGTAATCCGCTTTGTAAAGTAACTTTAGAAATGAATCCCTGGCGCGTAAACGTGTGCGTTCCAAGTCTTTGCAAAGTGGGTAGGGAGCTTTTGTACAAACACGCTTCTATCTCGTCACAATGGATAGCTTATAATGCGCAAACACGCGTTCCATATCTACCGTAAGTATCGATTTTCCCACTTTTCCCCGATGAAACGCGATTCTCCACTCTTAACTTTTTAACGTGTCACTTTTCTCCAAATTGAAGAAAGAAAAGAGAAAAGAAAGAAAAAAAAAAAATATCGATCCAAATTTCTTCACATCTTGAAAATTCTCCATTCTAGCTTTCTCATTAAATATTAATAATAAATCGAGAATTACGTAGTGCTCACATGCTCACGCCACACGATCACACGCATTAACATCCTCAGCTTATTACCTCGAAGCGATCACGTCCAAGAGCCGCCCTACTATAACTTTCGACAAGTAAACGCCATTGAACAGAGGGAAATTAAATTCCGCTTCTGGTCGCATCGAATCACACGATCCATGCACGAGGACTAAACTAATTAACTTAAAAACCCCGACTAACCAATGCGAGAAGAAATCGTGAGAAAAGTGAACAGGGGGAATTAAAAAAAAAAAATAAATAAATAAATAAAATAATAATAATAATAATAATCGTCGCGAAGGTGGAGGAAATCGAAGGTGGAGAACACGGCGTTGGAGAACACGTCTGCTACTGCTGCTACTACTACCACTTAAAGCTGAACGAGTTAAGCAAAAATGGGAAATCGAGCGCCGTTGCATGGAAGACTAGTGATTTTGTTGTTCTACTTTCGATATAACAAGGAATCACTAATCATCCTACAAAGGCGCTCGCGATCGTCGCCTTCTCTTCCCAAGAATATCCTGCTTTTATGGAACTAACATCAAATCCCGCTGCGGCCTCCATCGTTCGCGTGACGTTCTCTCGCGTTGCGTAACTTGTAATTTTCTTTCGAGCTTCTCACAGAATTTATTTTATCCGTGTAGATGTTACGAATATGTGTTTAAATTTAAATAATAAAAAATCGATTCTAACTATGGTCGAGGTTATGTGTATTTGCTTGGAATGTTAAATATGAATAAATGTGTTCGATTCGTTCTTTGTTGTAAATTGTATTTGTCTTAGAATAGAACGTGGACGTCTGCGAGATGGATATAAGAAGGAAATGTAATCGAAAATTTAGCGATCGGTCGTCGAGTTGAAGCAATTCATTCCTATCCTTTATAATTTGCGAGCTTTTTTCTTCTAATTTTGCACAATAATATTAACTGTACTGATCGTTAGTAGAGTTATATAATGTAATTATATCGAAATAAATACCTCTCGAAAATGTTGTCAATGCAATTTTACGTATAGATAGATTTTTCAAGCATGATAATAATGTTTAGTTAATGATATCGCGACTCATCAGAGAATCTAAAATGACCGATATCGACTAATCATAATTAATAATTATTATTATTATATACGAATATTAATCATTCTTCTCTAATAAAATACTTCTGATGATCTGTTACAGCGTGCACGAGAATGCAGACCATTATTAGGACGTGGTGTAAAGAGGAAGCATTCGGGGGGAGCCAAAGATGCGTTTATAATTTTTTTAGGGATACTTCTTCGCGCGGAAAGTGGAGACCGATTAAAAGCGACGAGAACTTTTTCATCGAGAGAGAAAAAAAAAAAAAGAAACAATATAATATCACACACTTGGCGTTTCTCCTTATGCGTTGCAAGACCAAAAAAAAAAAAAAAAAAAGAGGAAAAGAGGAAAAAAAAAATAAGGGAAGAAATTTCCTATATAAATATTAATCGGTCGAAGCAAAAAGCAAGGAGAGACAGTCTACTCTACAGACTTTTTCCATTCGATTCTACGGATTTATGAGCAAGAAAATGCTCACCTGCCTGCTTTCACGAGTCGAGAAACATGGAATTGGCATTCGAGGAGCAACATCCTCGTACAAGAAAGGCCAAAGAACAGCACTATTTCTACGCCTGAGATCGTTCTCGATCTTACGCATTTTTTTCTCTTTTTTTAGTTGTTTTTTTTTTTCCCCCAATCATTTTATATCACGTGCTTTTCTCCACAGCTCTGGACGAGCTTTGATATGATCATTTTTTTCTTCTTTTATTTCCCATTCGTTTTATTTCCTTTATTGTTTTAACTAATCCCCCCCAAAAGAGTCCCTATCGAAACGCACATTGTTCTCTGTTCCCTCTTTTCTTCGCTGTTTTGCTGCGGAAACATTACGAAATTTGTTCTTTTATTCGTGGCAAATCGTAAAAAAAAAAAAAGAAAAAAAAAAGAAAAAAAAAAGAAAAAAAAGAAAAGAAATTCATGAATTTTACATGTTCAAGTTTCTGACAGCTGAAGGTGAAAGATCGAAAAGTTTAAAATATCAATGGAAAAATGTAGCGATAAAATCGAAGGAAGGGAGAGATTATCGAGTGATGAATTGAAAACAGAAACGACGAGAGAACTAAATCTATAAAAAATATCGACTCATTATAATATGCGATACTTTTTGTATATAACATATTACTTTACTAAAACAAAAAAAAAAAAAAAAAAAAAAAAAAAAAAAAAAAAAAAA
>NW_006263366.1:647712-656313 GCF_000469605.1 Apis dorsata
TAACGATATCATTTCCCTTTCCTCAATCGCTGCCCGCCACCCGTCTATTGCTGCATTACGATTATCTTTAATTATGATTAACTATCGTACGATTAAGAAGAGTAATTTTGCATTGATCGTATACTTATCAATTTTACTGATCGAGCGCGTAAAAAGTGTTCGTAATCTCTTTTTCTGCGATGTAACTGTTAAGCGTGTAAGAATTCTAATAATAGAGAGTGATAAACTACTAAGCTATTATACAAGGCAACTCTGTTTTGGAAATATCGCTATATAGTACGAGATGTTGAATCAAAAAAAGGAAAAAAAACTTGCAACGAAGTCTGAGGATGCGTTTTTTTAGAAAATAGGTAACGCGTTTAACCGGAAAAGGACGTAATTTGGTTCTTAAATAATAAGAATGGCCAATGTATTAGAAATTATATTGCGTATATACATCACTTCTAAGGACATAAAAAAAAAAAAAAATCACACGTTACGATCATCTGCGAGAAGACAAAAGAAAAAGAAAAAGAAGAAGAAGAAGAAGAAGAAAAAGCAGCTTAATAGGAAGAAAGTTTTATTACTTATACGTATGGATCGAAATGTTTAAATTAACAAACATTTAACAAAACATCGAACATCAAGTTCGAACTTTCAAAAGTGAACACCAGTACAAGTGGTCTCTTCGCGCGGGTCGTTCGAAGCAGAGTCTTAGAAGCAAGAAAGCAAAGTAAAAAAAAAAAAAAAAAAAACAAAGAAATTCGTTCGTAAATTAATACTAACCCGAAGTCAATCCTGTTTGCATCTTCTCGAGCTCTGCAAAGATTCATCTAGTTTCCTCTGAAACTTTTTATACGTTGGGTTCGTCGGCGATAGGACGCAACAAGAGTGTTCTCTTTTTGGAGGTTGCAAACTTGAACAAGCGCGCGGGCGCCAATTTTAAATAGAGATTTATCGCAGATGAGAAAGAAGTGACAATGAAATAATAGAGAAGAATCGAAAAGCCGCCCTTAAGTTAGAGCGAACTCGTCCTCTTTCCCTTCCTCGAATAGAAACTCTCACCACCCTTTTTACCCTCTCTCTCCTCCATACCCTGATACAATATAATACCGTAACCTCGTAACGAAACGGAAATAGAAGAAAAGATGCGAAATCATAACCTTAAGGAAAAAAAAAAAAAGAAAAAAGAAAAAGAAAAAGAAAAAAAAAGAAAGGATTTTGATGACGCTACGAAGGGCATTTTTTTTAACGCATCTCTATTAAACGACCGGCGCCGGTCGACGCGGAGCCGCCCTTTTTTTCTCTTAGGTTTAATAAGGAAAACCAAGCCCCCCTCTTTTCCGATGATCCACCCCCTCCCCCATCCCCCGCCACCCAGCGCCGTGGTAAACGAAGATCAAAAAAAAAAAAAAAAAAAAAAAAAAAGGAAGAAAAAAGGAAAAAAAAAATAAAGAAGAAAGAAATAAAAAGGGAATCTTTTACGTCCGCGTGATCTCGAACAGAGAATCGCGCGTGCATTTTCGTTCGACTCACGATCGATTGTACCGTCTTTTTCGTGATGTCGGGGATGAGAAATGTTCTTGGCAAGCTTCTCTTCCAATTGCAACGATGAATTTGTTCTCGTTGATTTTAATTTACATTCAGTCCATTTTTCTCTGCTATCGATATATTTAACACTTGACGAGGAATTCGATGGTGGAATTATCTTTAAATTCTAAAGAAATGTCATTTTATGTATGGTTTTTTTTTTTTTTTTTTTTTTTTTTTTTTTTTTTTTTTTTTTCTTTTTTTTTTATTATTTCGAATTGGCGTCAACGTAGATAATAAATTTTGAATAGTCATGGAAGCGGCACGGAACATTTTTTCATTATACTCCGAGATCGATTTATGTAATAAGAATAACACACGAGAAACAGGCAACAAAACAGAGAAACATACATAAATACATATACATACATATACACACACGAAATGCGTGAGAGGGAGAGAAATTGGTGTGTTTAGCGTGTGTGTCTCTGTGTGTGTTTGTTTGTGCGAACGCGTGTCGAGGGAAGACACAGATGGAAGAAAGTTCCAGTAATTGTGAATCGGCCGAGGAAAAGAAGAAAAAGAAAATCGAGACAGAAAGAGAGAGAGAGAGAGAGAAAGAGAGGGAGAAAGTGGTGTGCGTGTACAATTAAGATGAAAAATGTATGCATGAGAGAATGGGTAAGAGAGAAAGAGAGAGAGAGAATCGTAATCTCGCTCGTATCACGATGTGTGTATTATATAAGATATACAGTTTACAATTATTTGTAATGGATACTTTTTATTTGTCAAATAAAAGTTAGTACAAATGAAGGTAAAGTAGGAATGACATTTTTTTTTTTTTTTCTTTCTTCCTGGCTGGAAAGTGTGGGAATTTCGTCGATCGATGGATTTAAAATCGAGAAAATTCTATAGGTAAATAAGATTCTATTCTTTATTATTTAATTTCTTCTTGATTGTTTTATTTATCGAATCTCTCTTCTACTGAACGGAATAATCTCGATATCCGCGGTGGAACGAAGAAATATTTTTTCCATCGGTATCACAGACGATAGTGCGTTTTAATCGACACGTATCGGAGAAAAAAGAAAAAAAAAAAAAAGAAGAAGAGATACAAGATCGATGAAAAATGATCGTCCGCGCGATCATTACGATGGAATCGACGCGCTATTCTTTATTCCATGCAATTTTTTACTTCTAATTCGTTACTCCACTTCTCTCTAAAAGGTACGTTTCCACTTATGAATAATCTTTGGTTCGATGAAACACTTGGATCAACGATCTTTGCATCGTCTGGAAAATATCCAGAAGAAAGTAAACGACAATACAAAATGTTTTATCACATTTACATATTTATATATATATATATATATTTCTTCTCGGGATTCTTTGCTGTTCTTCCTCTACCACGATTGAGCATGAAAAGACACAGAGGCAAAAATTGTGCGGCAGGTATTTTTAGATCAATGTCAAACATTCTCTCGAGTTACTCGATTTCTCTCCATTACGCATCCATATTCCATATATATATCCATATATTCGAAGGATTTTTAATTTCATTTCATCTCTTCTCGCGTAAATAAGGGGGAATAATAATTTCTAGTTGGAAAACTTTTGTACATACTTCCCCGATTTCTCGAATCAGAATTCGCATAACGAAATCCATCGATAATTTTTTCACAAAGATGGAAAAAAAAAAGAAGAAAAAAAGGAACAGAAATCCCCTCGATACGAGGAATCGTGGAGCGTTCCACCCGTGATCGATCTCGCATCCCCGGGAGGAGGGACACTTTTGTTCTCCTCAACAATTCTGATCGTGCTCCTGTTGATGAAAAGCGTCACGGTAAAGGGAGGTTGGCGTGCGATGCATCATCGTCACGTAGGAGGTTGCCGAGGCAGGCGTGGCCGTCGGATTCGGTGTTGGCGTCAACAACGGCGTACCCTGAAGACTAATGACCAATGGCAGCGCGGTCGGGGTGCACAGGCTCATCGCGTTTCGTCCACTTTCCGTCACCGAACGATGTCTCGGCCTTGCTGACCTAGAAAACGTTTCTTCCTTCAGGTACATGCATTAAAGAAGAGTAATAAGCCCGTGGAACGATCGGTCTATCGGGCTTTCATTGCCTACAATACGGGGCCAGGAACGTGCTATGGGATTTAATACCTCCCCTACCTATTCTTCTTCCTCTTCTTCTTCTTCTTCTTCGTGGATATTTTTGCCGAGATTTGTCTTTCTTTCTTATGGGACCAAGTTTTTCGACAGGTACAGGTAAAGAGAATGAGCGATAAAAGGTTTTTCCCCGTTTTTTTTTTTTTTTTTTTTACTATTCTTTTTCTTGTTGACGAGGTACGTGGAAAGTTCGAGAAGAAATTAAAGAAGATCGTTAGTTGCGAATGCTTATCGATGAAGGTCCAATTATTTCTTATCTAGAGATCGTCGATTTTTGAAAGATAGAAATATCGAATACTTTTCAGATACGTGCATATTATCTTTCGAGTACCAATCACTTGTCCTTTCTATTTAACGTTCGAATGCGAACGTTGTCTTGACAGAATATCGCCAATATTGCAAAAATCTACATAAGCCTCGATAAAGCTAAGAAAAGAGCGCACCCAAAATATAATAAGAAAAAAAAAAAATATCCAAATTTTCGAGTAAATTCCAATCATCCCGAGAAGCACGATTGAAAACATTTGATAAATCTCTGAATGTATTGAAATTCGAGAAGCAGAATCAAAAATGGTCGTTAATCTATCCTATAGAAACTCACCTGGAACACTTGCACTTCAACAATCTGATGAACGCAGCCCTGAACGTTCTATTGAAGATGGTGTAGATGACCGGATTGATCGTGGAGGACACGTAGCCGAGCCACAGGCATACGTTGACCACGTGTACAGGCACCGAGCACTCGGGACACGCGGCGAAGAATATGTTCAAGAGAAAGAACGGGGCCCAGCAGAGCACGAACATGAAGAAAACCAGGCCCAACACCTTGCTGGCTTTCTGCTCCGTTGCAACGGCGTTCGCGGCCAACGATCTCCTCTTCGTTCTACCGGGGAGAAACCTGAGAACACGGGGGATATAGCTTGTGTTTGCCCTCCGGATTCGAAAGTCAGCCGAATCGACCGCCATTTGCATGTGCAAATGGGTTTCCATGCTCGGGGGGGTTAATCCCATAGAGTGAACGCGACTCGTTCCACACGTTGAACGCACAATCCTGTGTGTGCCGGGGGATTTCGGGATACGAACAACCTCTCAATTTCGCGATTAAACTTTGCCAACCTAGTGAATCGCGACAAACATCGGGGATAACCCGAGGATCGCGATATCGCGGTTAATTTCGTTATAAACGGACGATCGAGGCAAACAGCGAGACAAATACTTCCAATACTTTTTGGGAATAAACTAAATAATCGTGTACGGACGAATCCGTGTTTTAATCGCGAAAGCAAATTGAGCAAAGTGACGAGAGAGAGAGAGAGAGAGAGAGAAAAGGAATTCGAACCTGAGATTCAGGGTGTTCGGAGTGACGTTTAATTGGAGCTTCAAAGCCTTCAGAGTGAAATTCCTTGTTTCACGGGCGATATTCTCAGGCGTTTGGGTCGCTTGATCCACTTTCGTCGCCAGTCTCGTCGTTCCGCTTCCGGCCGGGTTACTCGCCCCGTTCACGGCGAAATTCAACTGCGGTTGAGACTTTGCGGCCGACCTTGCCCCCCTGCACCTGTTATGTTTGCGACGGTACAGAGCCTCCGCGTTTAATTTGGTTAAACTGGAAAATTAAACGGTTGTTCCGTGGCAACAAGTTATCACGACGAATCGCAGCATACGGCCCTCCTCGCGGACCGTATACACACACACACACACACATACACACGCTACATACGTTTCGTTCTTTCGAAATTTTATTCCAAATTTCTTTCTTCTTTTTTACCGAAATATGCAAGAGAAAAATTGATATCTGACTGCACGAAATTGCATCGTGTTTAGCGGACCAGAATAATTTCAGAACGAATAAATTAATCGCGTTATTTATAATTTTCACCGTGATCGAGATTTCGTCGCTTCTTTTTTCTTTTTTTTTTTTTTTTTTTTCATATTTTGCCTCGCTAATCGTATCCCTTAATTTCCTTTCCAATTAAGGGGGGAAGTTGAGTGAAATAGGACCAAAAAAGATTTTTAATTCCATTAATGCGATTGAGTCGGTTAAAATATGTTCAACAGCGAAATTTACGTCGCGTTAGATTAATTGGATTAGGTGTACTCGCGGTCGGGATAAATTACGATTTCTAATTGCTTCCATTTCGTCCCGTTATCGAGAGGGAAAATTCCAAAAGATTTACACGCGATTCTAAATCTTCCCCGCTCGTTATTTCGTTATTTGTTTGTTCGTTACGCTTACCTGTCGCTTCCGACACCGCCGGAAGTCCTCCACGTGTACCGCGATGACGAAGGGGTGGCGGTTTCCACGGTCGAAGTGGCGGTGGAAGAGGCCTTGGTCGAGAAGTATCTGCCTCCCAGCCTTCGAAACTGATCTCGTTCGGGATGTTCCGCGATGAAACGAGCTTTTTGCCTGAGCAGCTGCACCGTCAGAATGTAAGTGGCTACCATGACGATCATGGGTATGTAGAAGGCGATCAGAGAGCCGAACACGAAAAACGCTCTGTTGTTGATCACGCATGCTCCCGGCCGTGGCATAATATTCAGAGGATTTATTATGCCTGGGGAAAAAGATTGTTACAAATAATAAAATTAATCTATTGGACGAAGGGGACGAAGGAATTTGGTAAATTATTCAACGCGAATGATATTTATGAATATGCGTAAGTACAAATCCTATCTAAATTCTCTATCTGGATCAAAACCAAGATCACTTGAAGCGTATATATAACCCTTTCGGCGAACACATTCAGTACAACGTTTCATTGCCTGCGTAATTTGCTTCGTTTTATTTCAAATCCGCTACGCGCATAATTTATTAGCTATTTAAAGAGAGACATTTAATTGCACAAGGACTTTAGATTTTCTCTAGATCCAAGACTTTTAGGAGTACTTTTAAAAGTATTAATTTAATCGGTGAATAAGAGTGATCCGAGAACGTGCAAATGTGAAAAATTAGGACGGAAATTTGAGGATTAAGAGATTGTTCATTCAAAAAAAAAAAAAAAAAAAAGAAGAAGAAAAAAGAAAGACAAGATTGGAAAGATACAATGCAATCTTTCTCCTCCCCGGATCTCTCAAAAAACGAGGCGCCCGTTGGGCAAAACCGTAATCGTTTATCGACCAGTCCACGGTTCCACTGTATGCGTAAATAGTTTCGAATATCGAGCAGCCTTTGCTTCGGATAGAATGGCAAGAAGAAGAAGAGGAAGAAGAAGAAGAAGAAGAGTTCGCTTCTACAAGTTTCCCATTTAACCTGCCGCTCCAAGGAAACGCTTTCCTTCCGAATATCCGATCCGGTTTTACGATTACGTCGTATCGATCTCTTTTTCCCAATTTCGATTATTGTTTTCCCGAACGAACGATATTCGTCCTCGATTATTCCGAACTCACCGTCGAATCTAATGCGTAAAGGACGTGTAAAATCTCATTTTACCCAGAACCGTGATCGAGCTGGAGACCAACATGGCGAGCAACCACACAGCCGCTATCTTGAAGCCGACCATCCGTTTGGTGGACGTGTGCCTCGTCCGCAAAGGATTCCGGATGCCGAGATACCGGCCCAACGAGATGAAGCACATGTGCATTATGCTCGCGGAACAGGCCAGCACATCGCACGTCACGTACACGTTACACCACACCACTCCGAATGGCCAGTATCCTGCAACATTCAACGTGATCCTTTCATCGCAATTTTAGAGACCGATTTTTTCATTATCGATTCAAATAAGGATAAGGAAAAGAAAGAAATTAACAAGAATAAAAAGACAAGACGATTTTATAAATTTCAATTCCATTGAAACGAAAACAAAAATGGACGATCGATATCGTTCCGGCCCAAATTTTATCCATTCATTCTCGAGCTGCTTATTTCAATGCAAAAAATCTATTATTAGCCGGGTACTCTGATATATAAATAACTGGTATATCAATCGTATTCCAAATTATCCAACTCGGCCAACTAAGTATAATCTATATACCTCCCTTTTTGTGATGATCTTGGTGATGTATCGCGAAAACAAGCTTCTTCTCGGGAGAGAAGAAAGAAAGAAAGAAAGAAAGAAAGAAAGAAAGAAAGAAAGAGAGCGTCCATTTCTTATCATAACGTCTCTCCTTCGAGAATTTCCACATCCTATAATCCAATTTAATCGTCCACGCGAGATGCGAAACGCGCGAAAACAGCGAACAACAGTTTACCAGACACGTATTAAAGGATTCAATTTCGTTTCGTATTCCGTAATTCGTTCAACTCGTACGCGTGACGCATGGCTTTACACGAAAGCGAAAGAGCGGTTATATCTTCTTTTTCATTTCGGTGGTCCTTAATCAACCTTCTGTCGGGATACGAGGCCAACTCGTTTTCAATTATCGTTAATCAAATATGTATGAATATTTTTTTTCTTTTTCTTTTTTTCTTTTTTTTCACGCAAGGTCTTTTGCAATTTTAGAGATGCATTCCGATCCATCCAAACGAGCATTCCAAACTCGAAAGCATACAAAATGCCACGAATGTAAACCAGCTGTTAACATCGAGGTCCTTTGATGTTGCCCGTTTTCACGTGCATCTTACGAGTTAAAATTAACAGGCTCGCGCGTTTAACCGTAAAATCGGGTAAATTCCAGTGGTAGTTTAACAATTAGTTAGAATAGAGCGACGAAGACGAGCGTTTCTCCCTTTCCACAGGGAGAAATCAAAGCGAAACGATTTCGTTTCGAGCCTAAACAAATGATATTTCCAAGCGAGAAATGATCTCAGATTGAAGAAACAAGATTCGAGATCGAGCGTTGAAATCAAAACGAGAATTTTAATTTCCGATTTCTTTCGGAAGAAATTTCAAGAATAAAGCTGTGTTTCTTCCCGAGGCTTTATTTTAATTTTTTCCATTGGAGAGTAATTCTTTTTCTTTTTTTTTTTTTTTTTTTTTTTTTTT
>NW_006263366.1:656387-659757 GCF_000469605.1 Apis dorsata
TTTTGACCGCTGAAGAAATTCGAGCTTAAAAAGCTTATTAAGAAAAAGAGAAAAATGTCGAATTCGAAAGGGGGAAGCAAAGAGGATGGAAAAACGAAAGAGAAGTGGCAATAACGCGAAAGAATCGAGAAGGTGGTCTTGGTTGAAGGACATAGAATATCGGCTTTCCGGCCGGAGATCACGAATTCGTATTCCATCGAGCTTCCTTTCATTTTTCCTCGCCTCGATATACCCTTCTTCCCTGCATTATCGCTATTGCCTATCATTTTCCCTATCACTAAGTATAGATAAAATCGACGCGATACACTTACTCTCGTATAATTTTGCATCTAATGAAATTCCTCGAGAGAGCGGAATCGTCTCCTCGAAATTAACAATGGAATCATAGATATTCGTTGTGACGGGGTGACAACGCGGGATTAATTGCGCTTTCCAGATGAACGAGTTGAAACGCGACAAATAAACGCGAGGCGAGAACGGTTTTAACAAGCTTCAAGAGGAAGAGAGGCGGGTATAAAAGCGAACGAGAATAAAATTTCAAATTTCGTTTACCATTATACGAATCTTCAATTTTATCCGGAATAAAAATCTCGTCACTTTGAACTTTCAACCGGTATGCATTATACACCGGTATCATTTACATTTCATCTCTCGGTATTTACGAGGTCCTGGATCGGGGAAAGCTCCTTATGGAATGGAAAAATTTTTCCCAAGTATCGAATGGATAACCCTCCTCCTGGTTTGATATTAATGTTTACTCAGCGGAGCGGAAATCGAACTTTTACCGATATATCCTTGAAAAACACTTAAAAACTTTCTCGACTATATGTGAAAATACCGCGTACAAAACTTAATATCGGCTTTTAATCTTTTTCTATACATAAACTTCGTATTCTTTTATCGTTACGTCCGATTTCTATGATTTCGTTATAAGAACAACTTTCCATTCCATGGAAGTAAAAAAAAAAAAACAAGATCAACCACAAATCTTTTAGAAATCAACAACTTTAACAACGAATTCTTTCGCGTCGAAAAATACTTTTCGCTTCGTCAAAGTTTGCCATTCCGTCTCGCCCGTAATTTATATCCAAATTGAAAGATTTCTCGAGAAAAAGAAGAAAAAGAAGAAAGAAAGAAAGAAACGGAATAAAGATTTTTAAAGATTTGGCGGAGAATCGAGACAGGGGGAAAATCCGATATGTTCTCGATATGTATATTCGTTCGCGGAGCGTGTATCGTTGCGGAGAAACAATTTCGTGGACGAGCACGATATGCATATTCGCGACGATGGAGGAGGAGGGGATAGCCGCGATGGAAATGCAATTTTCGTCGCCTCGCTCGTTCGGTACGACGTTCACGTAGAGATTCAACATCCTTTGTTATTTCCTTTTCCATCTCTCGATAATAATCGCGATCCCGAAACGATGACACGTTCCGCGTGATAAACGCATCGACGGACTCGAACACCGTTTTCCCCATATTTATTTCGACGACAATTCGACTTTTCATTCTATCGATATATCTCGCTTTTAAATGGAAGATGAAAGAGTCGAATCGAAAAAATTTTGAAAATTTCGCGATATAATAGTGTGTAATCTATATTTGTAATTAGAAGAATTAATTAATTTTTCGAAAGGGAAAAGAATAATCGAAGCACATTAAACGAAATCGTTTAATGTGTAATTAAGCGATTGTAATTCAAGTTAATTAAATCTTTTGAAGTACGTCGATAACGATTCTCGCGTTATCGATAAACTTCCGCGAAAATAAATAAAGAAAATCGAGGCTCATAAGTATGTGACAGAGAGAGCTCTTATCTGTCAGCCGGATAATGGCGAGGTTTCCACACTCAACGTGTGGAACATAGATTAAAATTCCATCGTTCATAGCGAGATACATACAATTTCTCGAGGTTCTTCGATCGAAATTATAGAGATGAAAATTTGGCGAAAATCCCTCGTCGAAGTGCCGATTAATATTTCAATATTAACGGTGTAAGAAAGAAGAAGAAGAACTAGGTTAACGATCAACCTAAATTGATAGATTTTAATCAAGACCAACTTTTATCGGGTTAATCGTCTTAACTGTTATCAAGCCCAGGTTTAAAAGAACGGATCGATTAATTGTATTACGAGTTACGAAATTAATTCGTTGTTGATTCGTGATCAATGACGATTAACGTCGTTCAAGCGCGATTCCTACGAGAAAGGGTGAATCGTCCCTTGTGAAATATGAGTCTTGAGGAGGGTATAGAGGATATATATATGAATGGATAATGAAACGTCTTGGAGATGTCTGGAAATGGAATCTCCTTTCTCCTTTCGGCTCATACGCGTATTATATATCGAAAAATCTATGCATATCGAATGGTTATCGTCGAATGGCCGTCCATGCTATATTTACGATCATATATATGCGAATTTATCCGACAGAATGTATTTTATATCTGTACTTGGCCAAGCAGTTGGATAAGCAGCATTTACTAAAATTGTACACGCTGATAAATGTCGGATGGGCGCGCTGTTATTTGTGATGCTGCGAGTGGATTTTATACGTTTCAAGTAAGGGATATTTCCTTTCGTATATTTGTATCGTTTGTAAAAATATAAAGATAAATTCTTTTTTGCGCGACGTGAGAAAAATTTTCCTCTAGCGGAAAAATTTTCTAGAGCGCAAAATTATTAAGAATTATTAAGAAAATTGTGAAACGATATAAATTTTGGAGGTTGGTGATTTCTAGTGTAGCTAAAGAGATTTAATCTTCGCATTTCCTCTTTTCCTCCATGTAAATTAACGCGAAGAATCAAAGTGTCTTTTGGGATTAGAATTTAATCAAAGGACTGTGCATACGTATATCTCTCATTTCTTTTTTTCCAATTCTCGAAAATCTCGTATATGATTTCGTTTATTCGTCGAACGATCCTTTATCAAGAATCGTATCGAGAATTTAACGAGATTCAGATGTTGGGATCGTAAAAAATTTGTTTTTCAAGTTGTTCGTTACACGGGGAGAGCCTATAAGAAAATAAGGCAAGGGTCGAGCGAGTCTATCGGACTCGGATACAGAATAATATTTTGGAGGAAGAGATTGGTTTTAAGAAGGGGATGATTTTTACAGGGGAAATGGATCATAACTCGTTGATGATCTTTTTTTACGATTATGACCGCTAGAAGAAAAATGAACGACGAATATATTTGAGGAATAACTCGGATAAGTAGAATTGGCGCGAAATATAAAAATATAAATATCGCTTCTATATACAAATTTTCTTTTCTATTCAAGCGTATTTTGTATTCTTATAAACTTGAACTTTTATTCTTTTTTTTCACTTTAATTTTCTTTTCTTTCTTTTTTTTTTTTTTTTTTTTT
>NW_006263366.1:660016-694426 GCF_000469605.1 Apis dorsata
ATCGTGATCGTAATCCAGGGGGAAAAAATTATGCGGGTTTCGTTTCAACCTCGATCCTTCTTCTTCGATGAGAGCAATTTTTATTCACCTTTGTTGCTCGAAACAAGGATAAAATTTTCGATGCGGTAATTTCTTCACCTGAAAATTATCTTATCGCCGATTTTTGTTTTTTTATCCGAGTCAGCGATACCGAATACTCCTTCAATCTCTCGAGTCATTATTTTCGAGATCCTCGAAGAACACCCTCGAGTATAGAGTGAACTATATCAAAGGATTTTTTTATCGATCAAACAGAAATCCCTAGCGTAATACATCGAATATTGGTTATTTACAAATAGTCAAGATTTTTTACTTCAAATATAAGTTCAAAAGACGAGTACACGCTAATTTACATTTACGCTATTTATTATAAAAGAATAATAATAAAATTCGTTTCGTTATTATTTACTCAATAATAAGTGGGGCAGGAAATTCCATTTCGGGTAGAGGAAATCCATTTATTACGTGACTTTTATATTTATTATTCCAAAAGAATAATAATTCTTCGAACGACCCACATTACATAATAATCTAATATTTAATAACTCATTTATATAACTCATTGATTCAATGATAGAATATTTTCAAATATTAATCAAAGAAGAAGCAAAAACTCTTTCTCTTCGTACTCTTCTCTTTCCCCATTTTTTTAAAATCCATTTTTAAAGGGAATAATCCCTGGGATAGAGACCATAGGGAGCGTTCCCAAAGAAAAAATTCCTAAGCGTGATTTCCTTGATACGCGACGAGTGGAATTTTGAACGTGAACGCGATACAACGAGTCGAAAGAGCGGTGATTAATTAAAAAAAGCGCGCCCTCGTCCCCGATGGGAGGAGAAGGAGGGCAGATGCATGACAAAGAAGCTGGTTGGTCTTCCACCATCAGAGAAATATTTCATTCTCGTGGTCCGGAGGAAACCGTGACCACGGGCAACGGGTGGACGATGGACAAATGAAAATTCCGTTGTTTCCCGCAGCAAGGTTTCTCGCAGAGGTTGCAACAGACGTGATCCTTCGCCTGCTTTCGAACGGTGAAATGTTACGTGAAACTGGCATTACAATTTCAAACGGTGCGCGCGAAGAAAACTTGACAACGAGCCAAGTTAAAACGTGATAAAAGAGACTTGAAATGGACACTTTTGCAAGTCTCTGTGTTTGGCAAAATTGTTTTAGAGAATTTTTAAGAAAATAGTCAAATCGTGTTTGTCGTAGAATGAGATTTTTTGCGATACTATCGAATATATATAACTATTTGTTAGAAATTTTTAATTTTTCGAAAGAGAAAAATTGTCGTGTCAGAGATTGCAATGCAATTCTGCGATGAAACATAGAATATTATTCATAATATCTTTTCAAGATATTCATTTTGTCGAAATATGAATATTTAAAACATCTATCAGTTCTATAATTCATTCCACGTTTTTTAAAGAAAGAAGGAATGTCACGGTTGTGGCAAAGGTGGACGATATGTTATGACACAAAAATGATAAAAATTATTTAAAATTCTTGCTCGTGCCTCGATTGTTTTAAATCTAAGAAAACTAATTTCGACATGTTTCGATAATATTCGAGGGAACAGGCGTATAGAGCCGATGGAGCTCGGTCGAGCGCCATTCCATTGGCGAGTCCTTAACGATAAACGGAAAAACACACTTAACCTCGATAACCGTTCCCGCGAACGTCGAAACGGACGTTTTTCGTGGCGGTGACGCTCGTTAGTAGTTAAAAATCGAGTGCCACTACAAAGGAATCCACTACTTCCTCGAGATTCAATCTTTTATTGGAAATCACGTTTTCCCAACGTCCCTAAACTTCGTCATTGCAACAAGTAATAATTCCACCGTGATCCCTCGACAGATCCTCCCTACGTTTGATGAGAATCAAGGGACAAGAGGATGTTCGAAGAGGAAGAGGATAGAAAGTGGAATCGCACGAGAAATGGGAATTGTATGCAGAGAGATGTATCTCAATTATTTTCGTTCGATTTTCTTCGACGAGGAAAAAAGTAAACGGTCGAAAGGGATGGATCGATTTGGTAGGATTTGAAGCGCAAGTTTGAAGTGGAGTATCTGCTCTGAAATTGTGGAGCCAGCGGCAATTAGTTCATCAACGTGAGTTTCTCGTTGGGCAAATTTTTCGGATGGAGAAAGTTGGCGAAACGATCGTTTAGCTCGCGGCCAATTATTTTATCTGAACTTTAAGAGCACAGGACAGCACAGGAGAGTGGTCTGCGGTTTTTTTTTGTGCGAGTAATTGAGAATTCAAAAAAAAAGAGCTTGAGTCGAGTTGAAAGTGAATGGGAGCGAATTCTTTGAAATCGAGTAGTAGATTTGAGAAAGATTTTTGAAAGGAAAATGAAAATAACGAAAAAGAATTTTTGCTTCTTGGTTCTCGTTTGTGAGAATCGGTATTGCGGTTAAACCAACTTTGAATTAATTTTGAATTATATATATAATGAAATACAAACGAAGTGAAGGAAAACCGCTTGTCGCTGTTCAATTAATTTCAAACTTCTTGGAAATTCGTAATATTCGTTATCATTTATAAATTTGCATCTCAAAAAAGAAAATTCGATCGCTGCACCTTCAAATTCATTTTGATATTTTCCTAGAAACATAAAATTGAAAATTTGAATATAAATTTGGACATAAATTCTTACGACACGAAAAAATATGTCTATCTTGTCTGTAATCTCATCACTTATCAACAAGCAAATATGCTATTTAATATGCCATTCAAGGAACCATTGTCGCGATCCATCTAAATTCTTTGCGTCCGAGTATGCGCCGACTTATTCCACTTAAAAATTCGTACAATCGCAAATTTGTCGAACTTCTATTAAGCTACATGAATTTCACGTATAAGAAGACCGATAGAGATAATCCGTTCTATTATTTTATTTATAATATTTTCAATTTTCAAATAAGAAATAAAAGAAAATCGTCGTATTTAAATACTGAATCAATACTCTAAATATAAAAATATTTTCTTCGATCCGATTTTATTCTCTTATTTAAAACGATTCGTCCTATTCTGGAATAATTAACAAGTACTTACGATACATCGTCTCTGATATTTGTCCTTAGATATGTTAGGACCTGGTCTCGAAAGAATCGCTATCTTTCGTGGCGACATATCGAGAATTCTACCGGAACCAGAGTTCCTTTCATCGTGCAAACAGAATCGATTTGCCCCGCAGCTTTCCTACGTTTCCTTTCGGTGGATTGAAACTCGTATTTTCTTCGAGTTACAAAGGGTTGATCGTAAATGGGCAAGATCAGAGCGCGTCTGTTCCTCGATCTTAGTGAAAAATTGATCATTCAAAGGTTGGCCTATTTCGTTTCACACACGCGATAGTTCGTGCAATAATTCGTTGTATTTTGTGATAAAATGATTGATAAAATCGATCTTTTTAAGAAATATCTTTCAAAATCTTGGAAAGGATCATTTTTATAAAAATCCAAAATATGATCGCAAGTTTATTTCTAAGTAATTCATCGTAATATATTAGATACTACGGACGAAAATGTATAAGTGAATTTTACTGCTATCAATTAGCAGTACGAAAAAAGATTTCCCAAGTAAAACTCGTGAAGTAAATATTTAAATTTGAACGATCTAAGCGAAATAAAGCACACAGTAGACGTAGATTTTTGTTACAAAATAGCCGAAACGATCGAAGAGATTTGAGAGAGATATCGACAGGCTTATTCGAGAACAAATCCTCAAATATCCGAGCTTTCAGCTTTCCTTTTTATGGAGCCTTTTCAGCCTCTCTAGACGATGGCAAATTGTCTCTGCTCTTAATAGATCCAATTATGACGAAACTCGGGAGATTTCGGAGTACGTGTACCCTTTTCTCAAATACTTTCGTCCGTATTTTATTCTTCGCCATCTCCCTTTAGATTTTCTTCGCACCACTATTCGCCACTATTATATATTTATACACAACGCGTCGACTAATCGTGTTTCGTCGTTTAATCACACACTAGGATGTCACTGCAACAAACGCAAGAATAATCCATTGCGGGATAATATCCTAATTACGCCCTTGTATCGTCTCCTAAATGGAGATTTCGTGTGGTCAGATTTACCCAAAAAATTGAACAACGGTGAACGAAGAGACGAAGATGTAAGTGTGAAAAATAGCGGAAGAAATTTTCTTTCGTTGAAAACATTGTGCATATAATAAAATAACCAATTTTCAACCTCGAATTAATGGATTATGTTTTCAGAAAATTTATCGAACGATTTTTTAACTAGAAAAAAAATTTCCTAGATATATTCTTACTTATATATTTATACAAATATATAAACGAGAAAAAGCGAGCAACTGTTTAATCGGACACGCGACATGCTCGGCCATCTATGCAACTCGAGCGTTTCGGTCAATTCGGTCCCGTTTGCATTCTTTTCTCGGCTCTGGATTTCAAACTACACCTGTATCACTGCGTGGGTTGCGCGCACACACGTTCGATCGGATAAATACCAGACGCTGCGGGCCTTTATTTGGAAGCTCAACAAAGACGAACTTGAACTGTGTTTATTTAGATGCTTAAAAGCCAACCTCTTTTTTACTAAAAGTGGTTCTATTTGCCTTTCTTTCTGTACGCCGCGATTCTAAAAAAATCTTCCATCTTACGATATCGATTTAAATATTAAATTATGCGTAATTATTCCTGCGGACTGTAGAAACTGGCGCTAAAATATACAAAGAAAAGCCGAGTATTTTATCGTCCAGCGTTAAAAAATCATTTATTTAATTCTAAAGCAACCGACGCTTCGAAACGAGATATGATGGGCAAGAATACCAAGATAAATCTATGGAGCCAATACCAAATCGGCGTATAGATAGTTTGAGGTCGGAAACGATGCATAGGAAATTCACCGGTGAAAACTTTTTTTCTGAACTGGGTCGTTTTAATCATACACAACGAACCGCTCTGCCTAACAGCAAAATCTATATATATATATATATGCAGCATTTACATCGTATTCGATGAAACGTGTTTCCAAATTCCATTCCGTCCCATGTATTTTAACGCTTGCCCAACAATTGTATTCGGTCATCCACCGAGGATATCGGCAAGCATTCGATGATATCGCTTTATCATCGATATTCGTGCAACAATATGTCGTTAATGGAAATAAATCATCGGGAAGGGCGATCATTCAAATTTCCATAAGATATATATATATATATCACGAAGATGAAAGAATAAAAAAACGTGATTTTTCCAGAATGATGGGTGGCCTCGAGTGAAATTCGCCTTCGAGAGAATTCTAATTGCATTTGACCTGCTCGTCAAATACACGACGATGACAACAACCGATTTCAACATCTCCAACGAGATCCAAGTGACGTCTGTCCATGGTGAAATTTCATGCTAATACACTGGCAATTGCTCGCGTTCCATCGTCCAGGAACACCGCCTCCCCACGATTATTGCCGTTTCGCTAGAGTTTCCGCAAGACAGAAATCGGCTCCGCTCTATTCTCCGTTCGCTTCCAACGTCGAACGTATTAACACCTGTTCGAGATCGATCCTCCAACCGATTCATCTTTCGAAACAAAATTTATGTATCGTTAAAAAAAAAGATAAAGTTAAAAGAACGCGTACGGATTTATCTCCCTTTAAGCGAATGACGAATAACAGGAATTTGGATGGATTTATTCGAATTTATCTCGCAAAAATCGTCGAGATAATGTCACAAATGAGCAATTACTCGACTCAAATACTTGAACCAAGTGGTATTCGAGTATTCGAAACCGTTTAACTCGGGATTAATAGAATGGTCATGGTTCAAACAAGTATATTTGGCAGCGGCATCAGGATTAATTAATTAGCAAAGTCAGAAATCATTTTGGTTGCCGGCCAACGTGTTCCAACGTCCCTCTCTCTCTCTCTCTCTCTCCCTTCTCTCTCGTTTTTTCGCCCGGTAAATAAGAGGCGAAACTTCTCTAACTCGATTTTGCGCGAGAAAAATCGTATTGGGCACGTGGATAAACGGCCAACTATACGCGTACGCGCGTTTAAAGCTCCGGCCTATCTCTGGCGAGAAAAATGAAAACAGCTTTTTCCAACGTGCCGTGGAAATACAGCGCGAGGCATGGAATGGTGGCAACCTCTCCGCCGCCATGGTCCAACGCCATTTTACGGGGCGAAATAACTGGAAAGAAGAGCCGATGTGGAATTGTGGAAATACGTACATTCGCGTCCATTCGTGTATCCGCGAAACATCCGAGATTTATCGAGGCGTAAAATATATTATCATCGCTCGTGAATGATTTCGCGATTTGTAAATTGATCTTTTTTTTTTTTAAAAAAAAACAAAGAATTAATTTATTAACAGGGAGAGAATTCTGAAAATATTGTTTTACGAATTTTGGGGGAAATTGATTTATTAAACGATCAAAATTCTAGGAAAGCAAGCTTCGAAAATTACATTTACGCGAGAAAATGATAATGACGGAAAATTCGAGGAATTTTTTTCTAAATCCTTAAATCTTTTTTATTCGGTCTAGCCAAGAGGAGTTCCTTCACTTTCAATGGGACAATCCAATACCGACTCGTTTCACGTGAGAGGATTTCGTTGAATCGTCTCGTGGACGAGTTTAATCAGCGAGAACGTGCATATACCTCCGCGAGAAAGAGGTGCAGAATTTCTACAAATTACCAGTCCATCCTCAACTATGGACATTTTATAAATCTTTGCCGGTTGGCCACGCTCTGTATTGCGATTATCCCGGGTTATTTTCCATGTTAGATACGTTTATTAACACGGAAAAGCTCGTACTATTGATATCATAAATTTAAAGGGAGAGAGAGAGAGAGAGAAACTCGAACGTTGTTCCAACAAAATGTTCCTAGAATTGATATTTGTTGGACACTTTTTAGAACGTGCGGTAATAACCAGCAAACAGTTTCTCGTTGTTTCAACCCGGACTATTAAATACGTCTAGGTTTATTAATTTAAAACTTGTTCTAAACCTGATGATGCTACGCGACGAAAACTGCCAATTATTATACGTTTACGAACCAACTAGTTGAACACTGACGAAAAATGATCGAAATATAATACAACATTTCGTTTCCACGTATTCAACTGTATTGGAATATACAGGAGGCATGGTCACAATATTTTTAACAAAACAAAAAAAGAAAAAATTCGATACGAATTTTCTCAAAACAGACGAGTCGAAACGATCGTATCCTAGGGAAATTTAATTTTAATAACGGAATAGCCGAGACAGGCCATTGAGTTTTTATTACGAATTTCCATTTTTAACAAACGCAGAAAAAAGGTATCGTCGACCATCCATTATTATAAAAATATATCTCAATTGCGGGCTTCGTTTTCGGCCATTTCCATCGATGAAAATCGCTTACTCTTTTTCTCCCCCCTTCCACAAATCCATTTATCAAATTCCCATCAACTTTCTCTAACAAAATAAATTCCGCGGGGGGATGCTTTATAATTAACCACCGTCGACAGCGCGCTGCCTCTTTTGCTCGAATCCGTGTGCACGGATAAAGATCAATATCCTGGACCGAAATCTCTTCGGTAAACAGACACGGCAAATTCAAACAAGATCGAAGAAAAGAAATTTCGCGAGATCTCGGTGGTTTCTCGATGTTTGCACTTTCGAGCTTATTCGATATCTGCGAGCTATATTTAATGCACAGACAGGGCAGAATGGTTCTAATTTCCCAAGTATCGAATCGAATACACGTACGATATATATATATATATATATATCCACGTTTCATATTTTCTCTCCCGTGCGGAGATGGTGAAAAATGGTTCGCTCGGCCAGGCGTCGTTTAATCTCGTTTCTTCCGTTGTCAGTCACGGTACAGGAACGGCCCTGTGGCGGCGTTAATTGCCATTTTACTCGGAGATACGGTGACCTCGAAGCACGTGATTCGAATTTTCGAAGCAAAAACGTTGGTCGTTGCGCCGTTTCGTGTCGAGCCACGCGCTATCGCGTATAGTTTGTTACCAGCCGACTGGAAAACTTTATGGCGCTATCAACACGTTTCGACCGGAATGCTGGACGACAATGGATGGGGATTAATGTTCGAGATTCTCTCTCCCTTTGCTCAGAGAAAACGCTGGAACCGGGTAAACGGTTTCAAATTTTTCCTTCCCTTCCCCTTCTTCCGCCTTTCTTCCATTCCCTTCACGCGGATGGATAAAACGCGGATTCGTTCGTTTTTCGTTTCGTTAGAAAGACGTAGGCTCGGTGACACGCTGAACCATCCACCGTGAGTCCTATTCATTCCGTTTATCGCGCGTCTCGCCCAAGGTTTTGCCCAAGTTTTCGTCGTTTCTCAAGTCTATACATAGTCTATATATACAACCCCGGTGGGAGACGCATAACCGACGCGATATCTCGCCCTTCCTCCACTAAGTAAATTTCACGAGCAACAAACTATCTTGCATGCATATCCTCCCCGATAAATCTTCCCCCTTTCGGATGTTTCGAAACTTTCGCGCGAATTATTTTACGAATTGGCCAAAGTTTGGACAATTATTCGCTCGACGAGAAGGAAAAGAGAAGAGGGAAGAAACGCGAATATTTGATATTTGAAAATGATCGTAATAACTCGACTTCAAACTATCAGCGTGAATCTTGATTCGTGTGGCGCGCGTGAACATCTCCCGTTTCCGCGACTCTTCAACGCGGAGATGGCGGAGAAGCCCGATTCCGTGGCTCGTGTTGCAAACGTAATCTGAGAGAATGCAGAATCTCGGGCGAGGAAACGGCGTACCGTGACGCGAGTTGTGCCAGTTCGTTTCCTTGAAGAGAGTGAATTTTCCTAGAGAGAGAGAGAGAGAGAGGGAGAACGCAAGGTGGTTAAAGGTTTGGACGACGTTCGAGCAAAGGAACATTTCTTCAGGATGACACGTTTGAGTTTCTTCTTTCAAACCGTCCTTTGTTCAATTTCATCCGATTCCATTTGTTAAGAGGGATGATTTTTTTTTCTTTTTCTCTTCTTTTTTGCGAGGTTTGACGCAAGAAGATGGAGATTGGATCCAAGTTTTAAAAGCTGGATGACGAAAAGATTTCGATATCGAATTCTTTTTTTCTTCTTCTTCTTCTTCTTTCTTCTCTTTATTATCGTTTGGGTTATGCTCGTTTCAGCAATCGTTTGTCAGCAGTTTGAAAAGATTTGAATTTGAGCGTTGCGCGGATGAATAATAGATGAAAATATTCCGGAGAAAGGAGAGAGAGAGAGAGAGAGAGAGAATGATACGTAAGTACACGTAAGTAGAGTGGATGATTATTGAGAAAAATGAATTCGTGGAAAGGATATTCGGGAAAAAGGAAAAGGAAATATCAAGGGGCAATGGCAAAAGTGAATTCACATTGAATTTCGTTAATCTCTATCGATCGATTTTCCCAACGGCGGTTGAAGTTATCGGTTTTTAATTTTCCTCCCTCTCCTGCTGAAACTTCTTTCTTTCTTTCTTTCTTCCTTTCTCGTAACACGAAAAAGTTTCGAGTGGCGTGGAAAACCCGTTAAAAAGCATCCTTGGGTTTTGCACGCCTCGTCAAGATGAACAATCTTCTCCAAGTTTGTCCCGCTTGCTCCCGTTCTCACACCGTAACACCAGGCGCAATTGCATTCAACACTCGCCAAGTTCTTCAACTTTTTTTTTTTATTTTTTTTTTTTTATTTTACCCCAACGTTTGAATTCTTTATCGTGTCGGTTTTATTTCGTTTCGTCGAAAGCGCCGCCGCACTTTCCACACCGAGCAATAAATATAATCTTGGAGAATGATGAAACAAGAAGTCGTTACTGTTCTTTGATACAATTTTCTCGTTCGATACGTCAAACGTATCCGTCCAAACTCGTCCATCGTTTCACTCGGATTTTATCGAAAGAATCGATCGAGTATTCCGCCATTTTCCAGATAAACGTACGTCTGAGAAAAAAAACGTATTCGAAGTTCTCGGATTGCGTGGAAACTTGGGAGGAGAACTAGAATTTTTTGAACTGGTCGTCCAACTCCTCGAGGAAATCTTCGAACCGCGAGAGACTTTTCGTGAAAAGTTTGAAGAGCAAGATCCACGCTTAATAAAAATGTTCTTACATCGTTTAACTTTTTTTTTTCTTTTGCCAGCTTATCGTTTCGAGACGCGAGAAAGAGAGAGAGAGAGAGAGAAACATCCGTTCCAGGGAATAGTTCGATTTGCTATCGATTCGAGACATGTTCCGTTCGTATAACGCGGAGAAATTTCGTATCTAATGGATCAGTAGATTGTGGCAAAACTTTGCCAAGTCTCTCTAATTAGTTCGATTTAATCGACTGGTCGCGTTCTCTTTGTATTCGTTGCATTGGCTTTGTTCCAGACCACCAGCATCGTCCCCGCTATTCGAATTCGATTACCAAGAGGGAAAGAGAAAGAGAAGGGTACAGAAATAGTGAAATCGTGTACGATCCTGGGAATAAAAAGTGTGGCGAACATCCTCTATTCCAAAAGGAAATGCAGATCAAATGCTCGTTCAAATTCAAATTCTCACGTTAAAATATACAAGATAAGAGGCAACATCGCGATTCAATCGAATCGGAACGTCGCGCGTTGGAAAAGGCGAAAGGTACAGATACTTTGTTCTAAAAAGATAGGCGTTAAGAAACGCGATGTTTCACGTACAAACACTCACCCAAGAAGCCAGGGATCGCGCCTAGAGGCATGACGAACAGGCTGACGAGTAAATCGGCCACCGCGAGAGACAAAAGGAAGTAATTGGTGACGTTGTGCAGCCTTTTGTCGAGCCCCACTGCGAGGCAGACGAGTATGTTCCCCAGGCCACCCGCCACGATAAACACAGCGACGAAGAGAAAGTTCCAGTCGAGACGTCGGCCTCTGCTCCCAGCCGAGCTCAACTTCGTCCTGTGCGAACAAGAGACGGTCAGGTCTTCCGTCGTCGCGTTCTCCGTCGCCGTGCACTCCAAAATCTGTGGACAATGCAGAAGAATCAATGAAAGGGGCTGAAACGATGGAACGTATGGACGTATATATACGATTACGCTGAATCTTAGACCTCGGGTGTTCACCTGATCGCCAAAATCGGTCTCGTTGCACTCGTTGAACCTCGACAACCTCGACAGGAAAACGCCCTCTATGCTCTCGAGTCCGCTGAGGACCAGGGACACGTTCACGTCGCAGTTGGAGTAATCGCAGGGCCTGCAGAGCAGAGTCATCGACGAAGCCAAGGTTCCCTTCTCGACCGTGCACACGTGGTCGAATCCCGACGAGGCGAATCCACACTCCTCCACGCATCCGAGGAAGCTGTCGTTACAGGGCAGGTGGTGCAACATCGCGGTCAGGTTGCCGGTCCAAGAGGTGATCAGATCCCCCTCCATGTCGTGGACAAATCGTATCGACAGGGATCTGGCCGGTGTTCCAACGAATCCGTTGGATTTGTCCCAAACTTTGTCACTTTGCGGATCACGACTCACGACAGACACCGAGCCATGTCTAGGGAACCCTAGGGCACCTTGTCCACGAAAGAGCAACGCCTAGTCACCCTATTCACTCGCGACACCCCACTTTGTCTTCTATTCCGCATAATTACCTTCTAGGAATTCGCGTTTGAAACGGAAACCTCGACACAGTTTCGCACATCCGTCACATCAAAAAAATTTCGGGGATTGGGTTGGATCAGCCAGCCAGAATAATTGGCCGTTCCTAATCTAATTAGGAAACGCGATCACGATGGCGTTGAGAGTGTCTTTTCGGCGACAACACCAACATTTTCCAACATCCCCGGTTTACTTTGATGTCCGTGTTCTAACTTTTCCCCGATCTGGCCCTCTCTCGTCTTTTCTACCTGGAACAAATGATAACGGTTTCAACCTCTCCCCGGAGGAATCGATTTATCGCGCCAAGCATTATTAGCTCGATCGCGCGTCCAACAATCCGTTCCTCCTCCCGAAACTGTAAAAAATATATATATATATATATATTCGACGACGAAGAAAAATTGAATCTAGAGTCAGCTCGACGACGAAACCGAAATGGCCGTTCCCGACATTGATCCGGTGGGAATGCGAAGCCAATCTTTGTCGTTTCGAATAGTGGAAATGTTTTTAAATTGAATGACTCTTCTTTTTTTTTTTATTTCCCCTCGATTATTTTTCCCAATTGTTGTTGAGGGACGCGCGATATTTCTCGACAATTTTATCGAGAAATTTTTATCGCTTTTGTAACCCTCTGTTTCCCGCGTCAAAATAATTCGACTAAAAATAAGGGGGGATGCGTCGAGCCGTAAAAATATAATCGTTAAATCGTTGATTCTCAGGAGGACACGTTGTCTGAGATAAGAAAGAGAAGGGATACGATCAAAGTGCAAGCACTAGTGATCCATCGATCACGCTTTGGATGGTAAGTGAAATATTATATCGGGAATGAACGAGAAACAAATGTTCGAAGTTAGAGGGATTGTATCTATGTAAAATCTGTGGACAGTTTTCTTGTCTTTTCTTTCTTTCTTTCTTTTACACGAGGAAATTCTTATTGGAAAAATAATAAAAGGCGAGGAGCGGGTCGAATATAATGGGATTGCATCGATCAGAAGTAAGACGAGATTAAGTACGCGATATCTGTCTAAACCCGACAGATAAATCACGTTCGAGAAGAGATGCTGACAGACGACAATAAGTCATCCCATTTATGGATTTCGTTAAACCTTTGTAATCAAGAAAATCATCGTCCTTTTTCTTCTTTTTTATACGATTTCTCTTCTGAACTTGCATCCATCCCTTTCTTTTCTCTTTCTTTCTCTATTCGACGGAATGATCCTCTGCGAATCTTCGTTCAAAGCAAAAATAAAATCGTGGTTATTTCCTCTTCGATCAGAGTACAAATTGAAGTACAAATATTATATATATATATTTTTTAGTTGCAAAAAAATAGAATTAAAGTTCTTTTGATAAATAGAACGACGATTAATATCTTTTTTTCGAATGCAATATCGATTAAAGTTCTTTTGATAGAAAACTATGAAAAAAGATGGAGTGTGAATTATTTATCTCGTGATCGGAAAACGTTTCCTAGCCTGAATTATATATAATACGATACCATCAAAATGTCGTATCTGTTATCGAAGGATAAGAATGGAACAACGCATATGAACGGATAAAGAGAGTTTAAACTTCACAGAGAGAGTTTGCGGAAGAGGCGCTCTACTGTTTCCTTTGCGAACTTGGGAATATTATGTCAGCGACAAATCCAGCCTCTTAACCGCGACGCGGTTAAACAGTTTCTAATTAACGCTCGTTGTAATATCCGCTTGAACCTTGCAATAATCGTTAGAAATGCTCGTTTTCGAGAGCGATCCTCGAACTTCGAATAACACGTCTCCTTTTCTAACTCGTTAACTTGTTGGAAAAATTTAATTTTCAAACGAGAAAATATAGGAGATGGAAAATGTACGATGTTTTTTAAAAAAAGTATTCGATGTCTCGTACGTAAGGAAAGCTGTTCGATCAACAGCTATTGTTCTTCGAAATGGCAAATAACTCGCGGAATCGTTCGAATACTCTCTCGTGCTCTTATATACGTAAAAGTTTTAAAACATCTCATATATGAAGTTTAATAACGACGGATGGAGCCCTTGCTTCCTACATAAATAATCCCCCTTTCTCGAAATCCATGGCGCTTTGCTGATGAATACGTAATCGAGAATGGCGCGAGGACTTATTATAAAAACTGCAATTGAATTCTACGGGAAGAATTCTACGAAA
This sequence comes from Apis dorsata, assembly GCF_000469605.1. Taxonomy (NCBI): domain Eukaryota; kingdom Metazoa; phylum Arthropoda; class Insecta; order Hymenoptera; family Apidae; genus Apis; species Apis dorsata. The sequence goes on from NW_006263366.1 coordinate 673,817, forward strand.
GCGTGGCCGTTCTCGCCCTTCCTAAATTTCAATTACGCGAATTTTTACCGGTCAACTTTTTTACTCTACTTTCCATTTAAAAATATTTTTCTGATTCGTGGAAAAGATCGTAGATCGTGTTTCCATCATTTCATTCTTTATATTCAGAGCCTCTCTCTCTCTTCGATACGATACGTTTCTTAAATATCCCTTGCAATATTTTAAATCCGGTATTCGAATGGAAAACACTACTTCGTTATGTTTCGCGAGGAATACAGCTTTTATTCCTATCTTAATAGCTCGAGAAAAGACAACCTTCCACTTGATTGAATCAACGATTCCCTGGAAAAAGTTTTCCCGTTTCGCCAAAACTTTCTCTCCCCCCTGTCTACGCGTTTTATTGCTCTCCACAATTTTCCTCTCGCCCAGCCTCTCGTCGAATACGTCTATCGAACGAATAATTTTATGTATTATATTATGTATTATAAATAGGCGTGCAAAATAGAGGCGAAGATGATCGAAGAAATCGAGACTTAAAGATTCGAAGCTAGAAACTTTCGAAATTCTTCGTTCGAAGATTCCTACTTCTCGACTTCTCTCCCCTTCCCCTTTGATGAAAACTTAAGATCACGCGAACAAGTTTTTAACCCGATGAATACCTCGATCATCTCCACATGAATACCGCTAGAATTCTTCTAACAATAAGATCGAAAATATGTCGACTCGCGCGAATATCATCCACTATTTTCTATTCCCTCCCTTTCATCTGCTACTTTTTCATCAAGGACGACGCCTCGTTTCTTCAGAGGAAGAACACGAGCATAAATTACGCATCGATGTAATCCTACCCTTATTCATGTCTCGCCACGAGAACCTTTATGAAACGTTTCTTTGTTCGTTCACTTTTTCTTCCAGATTTATCGACAGAGACCTTTATTCCCGAATTTAACGCAACTCATTGTGTCTATGAAAGAGAAAGAGAGAGAGAGGGGAGGGGGAGAGAGAGAGAGAGAGAGAGAAACAACAGAATGTTGTTTGTTCATGGTCAAAGAGTATGCTTCTAAGGAGCAATTCCAATGGCGATAATTAAGAGATTTAAAGAATGCAAAGTATGATGAGATGGACTATATTTGACTTTTAATTAAGAAAATATCGCAATAATGTCGGGGGCAACAAGATGCATATTCTCATTGTCATTTATAGTTATCTCCTTGAAAACTTATCAAAGGTATTCGCCTCGTACTACTTTTTCATCCCTCCCCGACGAATGAAACGTTCCTTGATTTTTTTCCTTTTTTTTCCTCTCTCTCTCTCTCTCTCTCTCATCGGTGCAAACAGCTGGGACGAGAACTGACCCTCTTTTCATTTCTTCGAATCTCCGTTTGAGTTCCAACTTTTCAGCTAGACGCTGCTAATCAAGACGTTTAATTACGAATCTCTTGTTGCGAACGTGAATTTCCTTGGATCAATAATCACGGATCGTGTTTATATTCGCTCGTGAATCTTTCCTTTCAAAAATATTTCGACCTCTATTTTTTTTTTTTTTTTGTATATACTTCATTATTCTATACTCAATAATACAATATAGAAATCGTGACGATAATAAAAAAAAGAAATATCAATTAAAATTCTTCTAATTTCGTAAAATCCTCTAATCACACCTCTCCACTCTCCGTATCTCGTTACACAAATTAGAATCTGTTGCATCCCCTGGCAATTAATACGGCCAGCCAGCGCGGAAGCCGGCTGAAAATCCGAAACTGCTTCACGGTTAAGCTGCGTTCCTAATTGTGAACAGTACAGATCGACGATACACGACGATTCACGACTTGTCGTGTAGCAACACCTGTACGAAACAATCCGTCCAAATCGTCCGAATGAAAATTTCACCTCTTGTTCTCACCACGATTCCATCCCTTTCGCTCACCCGTATTCGACGCCTAACGCATTTCCAATCATCGGCTACTTTCGCGAACAATGCAACGCCTCCCTCGCATCTATCTCCTTCCTCAATGGCGCGAGAAACATCGATCGATGAAATTTCCACGCGGATGGAACGTTGGCGGGTCGGTTGATCAATTATTCTCGGCGGAATAACGCGAGAGGGAAACGCGTGATGTTTCTTTCCAAAGCTTGCTAAAAAGCACCGCGTCGAGGTAATGAAATCGATCGAATTCGCCGAAATTTTTCTGCGCGATCGAGCGCGCGTTAAATCCGTGGAGAGTCGATAAATGGTTGCGGCATATCGACGCGTCCCCCCCCGTTAATTTGTACAAGAATCGTCCATGGAAATCTAGTTGGACGGGATGGGTGATGGCCGTGTACGGTGCTGATATCAATTAAACCCGGTGTACGCCGGTGAGTTGGAAAATTTGATGAAATATCGTACGCGGACTGAATAGGAAGAAGAAGATACAGAGGCAAAGTTGAGTAGAGAAACGTGTTAGGAGAGAATTGTGTTTATAGAAATGTGGATGTATAAAAATGTGGAGGAACGCGATATGGTTGCGTTTTCGAGGAAATAGACGAAACAGTTTTTGCAACGGGGATGTGAAAAATGGAATAAAGATTGGAATTGGAAGAAAAATCACTATTTAAGATGTAAAGGATTTTTGATTGAGCAAGAATCTTGCGTTTTTGTCGTTCGATAAATTCGATATGAATGTGATTTGGAACGCTGTTTCCAATGATACACAGGAAAATGTTATTTTCGATCGATATGTTCGATCGGTGAAGAGCCTACTCGAACACTTCTTGGACTTCAAGGTTGAAATCGCCGGGTTTAAATCTAACCGCAATCTCTCTCATAAAGAGCACATTGCTGTACATACACACGAGTACATGCGCTTCGTTTATTGTTTGCAATGCACTTTTGGTTTTTCGATAATTAAAAGCATCAAATACCACAGATGTACTTTTATAAATCGGTCAGAAAATTAACAACAGAAAAATAAGAAAACTGAGGTAAAATAAAAGGTATCGTGAGTTTATCGAACGATTAATAATTTAATAAATTAACGTCCTCGTCGACGAGTATATCGAGATGCTAATCGAAAAGAATCGAACGATTTCAATTTTCGAGAGCATAATACTTCCCCTTTATCGGTAACAAGAGGAAGAAATCCACTGCCGAAAGAATCCACCGTCTTCTCCTTCCTTCATCCATTCTACATTCACACCATTTTTCACTTCCTAGATATATACCTACGTAAGACAAACGCCAGAAGAATTACGATCCGATACGGCGACAAATTTGTCCCGACTTGTAAGGAAAATATCTTTCGAATGTGGAGAAATCTTGAAAAATTTATTTATACTTGCTGGAAATCTCTATAGATAAACTTGAAATTTTATCAAGCGTGTATTATTCTATTTAAAGAAAATCTCTATTGCGCAATTTGCAGCGAGATTAAGAAAGAAAAAAACACCACTTCCGCTAAAAGAATCGGCGAGGTAAACGAACCAATTGCGGGATAGCAATTTCCCAGCCACGCGGCCCTGCTCGATTCGTTAGGGTTGGCGGGGCGTTCTTAAACGTTCTCATCTTGTAGATTTCTAATTAAGAAACGCGTTTCCAGCGATCCCGTAAACATCCCGTAGCCAAGCATCCCGCGCGTCATGTTTAATTACCTTCTCAATTACCGTTGCAGAAAACGTTATTTCCCCCAATTGCAAATTGGGGTTGCAAAAACCCATTGGGGCTGGCCAGTTAGCTCGAGCCGATAGAGCCGAGAACGTGCTACCAGCAATTTCGGGTTACGAGAATTCGTGATGTTATTACTTTCCTGTCAAGCGTTTCCGCACAAGGGTGCGAATTTTGCTCGACCAGTTCCACAGGAATTATTGGAATTATATATACGATTAATTTTCGTACCCTCGGATAGGATAAAATTGAAGGAGATGTGTCAAACGTGAGAATTGGCTGACATTGGATTGATATTTGTTCGGACGAAAAATTTACGAATTTGTGGAAATTTGCGAAGTAGGATGGAAAAGAGAATTTGATAAAAAAGGAGAGGAATAAGGATATCGCTTTATATATGCTTAATTGCGATTCGTCTCTTGAGAATATTGAGAAACGTTGCGAGAAAAGAAATGAATTTTATAAATTTAACGAATGAATTTTTTTAATAAATGAATTCTAATAGTTTGATAAAAAATGGAGGACATATATATATATAACAAATAAACGAGTTTGTATGGTAGATTACGAGTAGCGTTATCACGGGCAAAGTGCATCGGCCGTTCTGTATGTAGGGGGGCAAAGCTTGATTTTAGCTGATTGGACATCGACCGATGGGAACGAGATACGGATGTAATTTGTTAACGGGGCTGCGTGGAAAATAATACGACTCGATAACGAGATATGATACACAGCGGAGCAGGTTAGTAAGGCCAATGACAGCGTTTCGTGTCACACTGGATTATTCTATCTTTCGTCTGTTTATTGAGTATTTGCCGAAAGTGCGAAATTGAGGACGAAACGAGAGACGAGATGCGTTTGCAAGACAACGAATTAAAATAAAAAATTTGGCATAGAATTCGAAGAGTAAATGTCAATCTATTGCTTGGGTATTTTAAATTGTTTACTTATCGCTTATTCTCTCTCTTGATACGTTGTTAACAAACGCGGGATTGGATTTCTTTTTCTTTTTTTTTCTTTATTTTTCAATCTCATTGAAAGATTTATCCTTCGTGAAATCGAAAAATAATTTTTCAATGAAGTATGATAATGGTTTTCGATGAAATAAAGAATGTTTAATTCTCTTTATTCGTCTTTTTTTCTTTTTTTATTCTCGCTGTAAGTACGGTTGAATGAAATACCATGTTGATGAGCACACGTCCAGAACATTTATAAAATGTTCCCTGACGAATGAAAAGAGATGTTTTGAACAATCGGTAATAAAGCAAAACGTTTGCAAGCGTTCTTGCTATCGTGGCACACAAATCCATTCTTTCCTTGTATGCTGCATATGCACGTTTCAAACGTGCACTTTGATATTTACGCATTTATATGAATGATTTCTAAACTTGTAAATATCATAACAAGGAAGAATTGATGCAAATTATTTCATTCATCATTAATAATTAGCCAACTTCAAAAACAACTCGTGTACAAATTAAATTTTTCACATATAATCACACGTTAAAATTCTTTGGTAATTTCAGTGATATTAGTTTTTAGAATTAATCAAAATGTTATTAATTTTTATTACCAAAATAAACTTGTTCAACTATGATACAATTAATCGTGATAAATTTAAAAGATATGGAAAAATAGAGGAAATAATTAATCGATATTTCATATCGTTTAAATCTGAGACTTTACAATCGATGATATCTGAAATTTTACGAGCGGCCCTTAAAAGAAATCTCGTTAGCAAAAATTTTCTAAGAAGGGAGAAAGAATCCTCGAAATATATTCTGTGAATATAAAATCACGAGAGAAAAATAAATTGACGAAATCATAGTTTATTCAATCTATTTCAAAACGATATGAAAAGAAGAATAATCGCAGATGGGATCTATTAAATCATATGGTATCGGTGAAAGAGGTATTCTTATTAATTTATATTAAAAAAAATTTCATTAAAAAAACTCTGCGTTTTATCATATTGAATGAAGCTCATTGAATGCGAGAGAAAAGATTCCTCTTAACAAAGGAGACTATTTAAAAACCGACTAGAAATGCAAATTGGTGAAACACTGACATGCAAAAGACGCAGTGTAATTTTATGAGGCACATGTTGTTTAATAAAATTTAACCAGTTACGTTGTTTCCCTATAGAGATCGTTACGCGAATGTCTTTTACGAGGAGGAACCAAATTTCTCTAACAAAGACTATCGCGCTTTTAGAAAAATATTAAATTTGCAAGCTTTATGATCAAGCTTTTCCCATAAATTATTTTACCATAATTTCAAATTTTCTATAAGGAAAGACTGTAGTTGAAACGATGTTCCAGTTTCTATAAAATTAAAAAGAATTCGAAGGAAATTTAAAGAAAAAAATATTGCAAGGGTAGTTGATGTGAAATATCGGATTGAAATTGTCGAAATGTCAATCTCGTAATTACGTTTCACGTGAAATCCGTCAGACCTTCGATACCGAACACTTTCGCGGTCGATACAACAATAACGTTATTGGAAACGAATAAAAATCCATTTCGTTTTCTGAATACGCATGGGGAATCTCTCTTTTCAGGGGTGATCAACCGTGTAACGTAAAGATGCATGAAAAAACATAAGAGATTTAACGGTAGAAGCAAGAATCTAAATAAGTGTATCGAGCTTGATCTTGCACGCATACTATTTATTGGTAGTCTAATATTGGCAAAGAAAATATAACTTACACGCTTCTACACGATTAATCATATCGAACGAAGGTAAAAGAACGAATTTAAAAACTCATGGATTGAATTTAATTTCTATTAAAAAGATAGATACAAAGACAATTTTTTTTATAGATTTTTATTGTAACAAAAAAAATATATCTGGTAGAACAACGATACGAATGTGAATTAAGTAATTGGTAATATAATAAATAATATATTAATTACGATATATTTAATAGTTTTGCAATTTTGTACTTGAAACCGATGTTGATGTTTCTATCGAAGGAGAAAATTTTTCAAAAATAAGATTATTCACGAAGAAATTATTAATGAAATGTCATTCACATCATAACCTAGAATCACGTTTTCGAAAAATTATTAACGTAACGTACGAAATTTATTATTATATTTTCGATAACAAGAGCACGAAAAAGGAATAAACGACGGGATGGTATAAATTGCTTGTACTTCCGGGCCAGATTAGGTTATAAAGGGGCAACAGATTCATTTTCGTGGTACTGCACTTTGCTATGATAGAATCTGCATCCCATTACAACGAATAGAAAGATATTTTAGATTAAGTGTGGATAATATCGAACTTCGATTTATATTAATTGAATTTTTTTCAAGCTTTAGTTTCATACATTGATACTACGTTTCGATTTTAAAATAGAATTCTAATTTCAATAAAAATGATTTGATAAAATTATAAAATGAAAAATGTTAGAACGGATATCGAGGTTATTTTTTTTTAAAAATATTACTCGTTAAACATAATCGTTGAAAATTATAAAATACTTTGCATATACTTTCTATATAAAAAACAATGCATAAATATGAAGACAAAACGATATTCAATTTAAAATATGGAAAGAATGATTATGTTTATTCAATACACGTTGCATGCTTAACAGGAAATATTTTATAGAAAGATTATATATTTACATTTTTGGGCAATTTCTTGAATTCTGGTTTCCAGCTGCAATTTTTTTTCTTCATTACACAATTCTTCGTTCATAATAACATTTTTCTTTTCGATTTTTTCACTGCACTAACAAGAATTCGAATGTCAATGTCACTCATGATATTCACAACACTGCAGCGAGATCACTGCGAGATTCTCTAGAGAAATCGAACTATTTCCGATAATCGATAATCATGCGATCTGCGCGACAATTATGCCTCGTGGCTAACATCAGTTAGTAAACGGTGGAAACTCGAAGTGATACGGCGTCGTGTTGTCTTAAATTTCAAATGTGAAAAGAATCTAGTTAATAAAACCGACAATCGAGTGTCTTTACTCTTTCAACAATAAAACAAGCTGTGATTGATTGAAATCTCAACTAAGATATGAATCCACGAATGGAATCGTTGAATAGTTTCATTAAGAATCAAGTGGCTCATTGCGAGGATTCGAGTGGCGAGCGATCATTACCAGTTTCATTTCAATATATCGATTCCATTAAATTTAAGATTTTTTCGTGAAAGAATCAATCGCGAGTGGAACATATATATATTTGAAACTATTGTATCATCGAATAATTGCATAAATGTAAAAATTCATTAGTGATAATTCGCGCGTAAAATTGTTCCGCGAGATGTCGTTACAATGTCTTTCGATCTGTTTAACGGTTTCGAATTACATGCTTCTTTTTCTCTCGCGTGGATTTTGTGACCACATTGTTTTTACCAGTAATCTAGAATGATCAGTGAGGATGTGTAACCTTAGCTCGCTTCACTTGGAACTGGTTCTCACCAGTATGCAGGTAATTTTGAAAACGATTCCTCTTTATCTTGTGTAACGATGTTTTTAGATTAATCGTTCGTACGTTCATTTATAACGACATAAGAGAAACTTTTCGCAAACGACAATTTCGAAGTTAACGATCAAATAGTTCGTGATACTAAATGTTTTTGGAATTCGAGATTATTCTCATCGACTTTTCGTTTCTCGAGAAAGCGAAAATGGTTTTTTGAATAGGATCATAGTTTCGAAACGAGCGTGAAATGGGAACGTAGGAATTCGTGATTAAAACTTTTGCGATTTAAATTTCGGTACTATAAATCCTTTTGAATTTCACACGTAATTCTATCGATATTTTTTATATAATACACAATTTCAAAATCTTAAAAAAATATTCTGTTATTGTTTTATTGAAACGACAATTGTTACGTATTTTACGTGTATTAATTCACTTTGAAATATAATTCCTCATGTAGATAAAAGAAATTTCCTGAAAAATTTTACGAAAACACCGAACAATAATTACATACTATTTTTATACAGTCACGAATTGAAAAATATTCTATATCGAGGATAATTTCTTTCAATAACCGTCAAAATATATTTATCCTAAATACGCATCCTCGCGGTTTGGCCGCGTGGATCACACTGAAGGCGCGTCGGCTCGGTAGAGGTAGCATTGCCTTACATCTAGGAGTGGGAGAAAGATAGAGAGAGGGATTGCGATGCGCGCCAAAACTTATTCGTTAGAGCTTTAAGGGATATTATTCTGCTTTTCGTCATCAAGAGTAAGTACTAAACATTATCAACTTTTGCATCGCATGCTTATTTGCTTTTGTAAATGAAACTTGAATGATTATGCATGATATACGAATAGTTCTTTTTAATTTTTATTTGAAATACATTATGATTAATATAAAACGATGCAGTATTTGATTTATATATAACATTAATAATGCATAATGAATTGATTGTATGTTATATATGATATTAATATTAATAGCAATTACGATGAAGCTATTTGAAATCGATATTGCATTGTGTTTCATAGTATGTACATATTACGGATGATAATTTTGATATTTCATGATTTAGAAAATAGCAAGTAATTGTTAATTAATTAATAAGCAATACTTCATTTTTTGCTCGATTTAAAGCAACTTTTTATTTACACTCTTTATACACGATACTTCATTTATTTATTCAGATTTTATTTTTTCGCTTATTATTTATTTCATCCTTATTGTTACGCTTGTATAATAATCTCTTTTTTTTTTTAAAATCTTTATTCATTTTTCTTATATCACATTTTGAACGAATTTCCTTCTTTTCAATTGTATTAATTTTAATTATCTTTAGCCTCTACTTCCATATCAGAATAAAATAACTTTTCTTTTCCTCACTCAAATTAGTCAAAACTTTTTTATTTTCTACTCCTCAAATACCTCTCTGTACTTTCGTGGAAATTTCAACCACTTAACAGATGATGTTTCTCTCATCGCAAATAATCTTTTCTCGTTAAAAATTTTAATTGCATTAAAGATAGGAGGCCAATGAAAAAATATTGGGTTCGTTTTTTCTATTCGATAGATTATATTTCAACATTTTTGAGAATAAAGTATTCTCATCCTCATTTTCATCGATCTTTTATATTAATCCTCTTAGGAAAAGGGGGAAAAAAAAAAGACATTGAAAAATGTTATCCTTTTGCGTCGATAATCCCTCGTCGAATTCGTGAACTGACATCGTTGACAGAATTACAGAATCTGATATAAAGTTGAAAAACGATATTCATCTCTGGATAAATGTAACTACTATAATGTAAACGATGTAACCACTAACCCGGGCTATGGAAAAATTTCTTTCACCATCAAACAATGGTAAATTTCGATCTTTCTCGACGAATTTTAGAATTATCGCGATTCGATACTCCGGTGAAAATACGAGGAATTACGAACAGGGTGAAATACTGCCGATGAAATACACCCCGTAACCTTCAGATAAAAAAGGATTACATTAGGGAAACGCCGCGGGTCGAATCGAACTTGGCTGTTACGCGAGATTTTATCTGAAACTTTTTTACTTTCCTTCTGAAACTCTTTTTCTTTCTATAAATACAAGGACGGGAAAAATAGGACGTGGAAATTCATTTTTAGAATGAAAAATACGAACTGATGAAAAAATTCTTCTAATAAAATTTTATTATAGAAATAATTTCAATTAAAAATAATGGATCCTCGTGTGATTCAATCATTCATCAGGTTGAATTTTAAAAAACGATTTCACTTGGTGATCGTTTTTTTTTCTTTTTTTCTTTTTCTTGTTCTTTCTTTTTTAAATATGCATGGCATACTTGTTAACAAATTTTTCTCAAGCGAAGAATCTTCACTTTCTATTTAACCGTGCTATTTACCGATCTTTCTTTTCCTTCCAAATATTTCATCGTTTTTTTTTAACATTTTTTTCAAAATGTCGACTTTTTTGTTGAAATGAAAAGAACACAAAAATATTGATGCACGATGTTGATACAAAAATTTATTTTTCATTCGACTTTATATTAAATATCATTCCATATTAATATATTGTTTTTAAACGATTATGAAAAAAATACATCGTTGAATAATTATAAATGATCCATCGATCTCGAATTTCTTGAAAATAACAAACGAAAGATTTCGCATTCGAGCTTTATTAAACGTGAAAATAAATTCCTAAAATAAATAATAAATGCGTTTTGATTGTAATACAACTCATTATTCGCATCAATAATTTTTCATCTTTTCATCGATAATTAATATCGTATATATGTGTTTTATATATAAGTTGCAAAATGGTATGGTAAAAGTTTCTGCCTCTATCTTTTTTCTTTTTTTTTTTAGGAAACAACCTTAAATCCTCGAAATTGTTTTTTACCGTTTCAACATGGGATAAATATTTAATCAAAGAATTTTAACTGGTGCAATAAAACGAAACAGCAACTGGAAGAATAATTGTAATATTATTTTTGAATATATTAATTCCAATATGATACATTTTTGTATCGCTTATATTAAAATTTTACTACGAATTAAATATACTTTTAAAATTTAAAAAGATATATATATATATATTTTTTCAAATCTCTTAAATAATATAAAAATTGTGTAAGCATTCAGAAACTTTATATTTTATTATAAAAGAGGAAATTTTTATCTGTTATTTGAACAGTTTTAAAATATTTCGAATAAAAATCATGATGAATAAATAAATAAAACGAAAACGAGATATAATATATACTGTATGTATAAAAATTAATACATATTTTTATATGACAAACAACGATCCACAGATTTAAAGTGAACTAAAATTTTTTTTCATATTCCATATTCTGTTAATCGAATTCGGGAACGCGTTCAATTTATAAATTGGAAAATTATATTGCACAAGAAGGATGCATTTTCCCGTGGATCGTGTTTATTTTTAAAAATACATGACACGCAAAAGTGCGTGCGTCTGCGAACACCATCACCACCAATTTTTCGAGTTCCACGGGAACGTTAAACAAACGGAATCGAATCTCGATATAGCCGAATGAAAAAGGATCATTCTAATCCATCCACCGTGGAATTATCGTGCTCGTTTTCCGTCAAACTTGAAAACTTTCGTAGTTAATCTGAAACGAAACACGAACGTCCATCCCGCGCCTCGGTGTAATTGAAACTGTCCAAACTTCTGTGAGACAAGTTTCAAAGATTTCTTTCCTTCTCTTTCTTTCTTTTTTTTTTTTTTTTTTTTTTTTTTTTTTTATTTCAAGATTGAAAGTTCAAGCAGAAATACTCGAAAAAAAAAGAGAAAAAAACGGGGAATCGAAACATGTTTTTTTATTTAAATGTATTAATTTATGGGTGGTTTCGATTCATTTTTATGGAAAAAATAATGGAACACGCTAAAAGAAAAATTATAATGAAAAATTTCACGGGGAAATTAAGTGAAATTTAATCTTTTCGTGTTAAGCTTCTAAGAAAAAATTTATCTTGCTCCTTCACTTGAATCACTTCTCAACATGATCACTATTATCCTCCTAAATTTTCTTTCGCGCAGAAAATTAGAGTGATCCTATTTTTTTCATAAAAAAAAGCAGAAGCTTCATAATAAGGGAATATTTTTTTAATCGGAAAAAAAATTTCTCCTTTTTTCCGTACTAATAAATTTTTCTTCTGAAAGCGTGGAATTGTTCTGCAATTAAAAAAAAGGAGAAGAAAAAGCTGTAATCCATAAACTCTTTTTACCAGATGAATTGTATAATTTTTTGCATCCCTGTCTTATTTACAGCCCATAAATTCCATTCCATCCTTATTTCTTTTTTTTTTTTTTTTTTTTCGTTCGTAGCATATTTTTCTTTCTTACCCTCGAAATCCTCGCGAGGGATGAATTCAGTTCAGTTCAAACAGAATCGATTTCACCACTTCCAATTTAGACTTTCGAATCCGCAAATTTTCAAATATGCCAACCTCTGCACAGTTTTATTTGAACTTGGTCGAGATTTAAGGGAGCTAAAATTCGGAGCAAGCTTAATTAACTCGGTAAATTAAAAAAGAATTCGGTTTCATAATTCAAGCGAAACGGAAGAATTTCAAGATTTCAAGATTATTATATACTGTTTATCTTTCATCAAAATCAAAGTTTCAACTTCAAACATAGATCTTTTCATCTTTTTTAGAAGCTCGACAACTCGAGCTTTGAAACGATTAAAGTACAAAAAATATTCTAAAAAAGAAAAAAAAAAAAAAAAGTGATCACTTGCGATATACAAGATTTATTAAATTATTACAGCTATAATTATATGAGAATACACAATTTTTACATGTACATTATAATATATTACGTATCTCGCTATTTACTCTCTTCTCCCATCTCCTCATCTCTTTCCTCTTGTTTTCATCTTTATACACACTTTTTCGACACTTTTCCCTCTCGCGTTTCATTTCTGAATATATAAAACGAATATATCATCAGGGAAATTTAGCGAGCGAATAACGCTCGTCTTTGATGAATAAGTTAAACGCAATTTACACGTATCCGCGGCACTGTAATCCGTGCCATGTATCTCATGAAGGTTTGCAACCTTGATTTTCAATCATTACACGCACAAAATAGAATACTGCGATTACACATACACTTTTTTAATTAATCGATAAACGTGGACGATTCTTTTTTGTTTCTTTTTTTTAATTATTATTATTGTTATCATTAATATTAATATTAATATTATTATTATTGTTATTATTGTTATTATTATTATTAATTCCTCTTACTTTAAATTGTTTCTAACTTAGCTAACTATATTATGCCCTGCGTAATTCTATAATCGTTACACGTCACTCTCCGCGATATACTCAATGTACAATTTTTATCTCTTTCTTTCGTGTCTTAACATCGACAGGGTTATCGATGATCTGATATAACAACATACAAGATTCATTTGAGAGTAAAATTTGTAAGAAATTACTCTCGAGAAACGGACACTTGGTTGGAGAGTGAACTGTCGGAACAGTTATAATAAAAAGTATCTTCGAGAGTTTTACTTTCAAATGGATTCGAAATTATTAATTTATTCCAACCAACGTAGTTCGAGACGAAAAAGGAGAGAAAGAAAAGAGCGACGAATTGCTCGATACAAATCGCGATCCGTGATTAATATAAGGCTTTTTTAATGGGCTCTTTCGTTCCTCTTCAAAAATACATATCGAATCGCAAACTTGATACACAGTTAGACACTCGTTAAAAAAACGACGACACGATACGACTTTCTTTTAAAACAGCACCCATTATTGACTCTGAAGCAACACTGTAACACCGTTGCAATTTGTTTTGTGCAGTTATATTGATATTCTATCCGTCTCGTCTTATTCCTCGTTCCAAAACGTTATTATTATGTATTAATTTACGTACGAACTATTCCATGATCGACCATTCGATTTTTTTTTCTTTGTCCCTTTAATATGTTACAAAAAATATTGGCGCGCACCAGCGCGTGCGAATATAAAATATACTCTCGCGCGTATTGTACAAGCCGTTTCTTCATCTCTTCTCTCTTTTTCTCTATGCGTGTGTACAAGTGTACTTGTTTGTTTCTTTGTTTGTTTGCGTATATGTATATGTATGCTTACGCGTAAGTTTGAGGTCTGAATCTTTACGATCACGTGATTCAGTGGAGCAAAGTTCGATAAATAATCACGAATCACGAAACAGTTTATACAATTTCTTTTTCTTTTTTTTCTCCTTAAAAAAAAAAAAAAAAAAAAAATAATCACGATTAAGAAACGCAAAGACCTCAAACTTACGTTTCTTCCACTTATCTAAATAGTTTAAACATTAACTCGACATTTACAGTAACTTATGCAATTGTTTCGCTCGATTAATAACTATATAGAATAATAATTATGTTCGTCTTGTTCCTCCATTCTCCCTTGAAAGCTTCCTTGCTTACGAAAACATTGAAGTGAGAGAGATGCTTTGGTGTATATATATATATATATATATGTAATCGATAATCTCTCCTAAATACACTCTGTAAATGCTAAATTGATAAAAAATACTATTCCTCTCGTGAACTCCTCCTGCGTATATGTAATATATATGTAATATATACATGTGCAACGATTTAAACGGCCAACAGCACGATCAACGTTGCCCTGGCTCAAAAAATCGAAAATTTGTCGTTTAAAATCGAAGAGAATCGTTCGGTTTTCAACTTCGTTCGTTTGTTGTACAATTGACTTTTGTTATTCGTTATTACAGCGGAAAAATGGCGGTCGATCCTCCATTGAACATAATAATGAAGGATCGTCTTATACAAAAATTTCCCTCCCTTTCTCCCCCCTCTCTTCTTTTCATCTCATGGACGTCTATGAATAATAATAATTTGTTCGTTCGTAATCTCGTTCTCTTCGATTTTAAACCACCGATATTTCCTCCCTTCAAGATACAGAATATTAACATTAACTTGAAAAATTACACACGTCGATACGCAGAAGTTGCCTCTTTAATTAAACGCGCTCGCTGTGCCCTTCGTAAAATTGTCATCGATGTTGATATTTTAAAATAATAATTAATTGACAGCGGACGCATTAATTTTTTTTTTTTTTTTTTTTTAAATCGTGCTAACATACAACACATATATAAGGTGTTTTCTAAATCGCAGATCGGCGAGATTTAATCCAAAGGATTCTATTACGATAGTCAATCATTGATCACGATCTGCCATTTAGAAAATACTCGATACCTCGCTCTTAAAGGCATACCGTTTAATCACATACACCTGGAATGATCCCTCTCTCTCAATTTACGCTTGGAATTATTCGATGTACAATTAATCGCATTAATATTCAGACGCTTCTAGAAATTCTTGTATTAAAAAGATGATGAAGAAATTACGAGACAAGAATTACAAACTTTGTAGAAAAAAAAAAAAATATCGTAAAATAAAATATTTAAAAAAAATTTACAGAGTAACTAGCCTATATCTTCTATATATAAGCAATAAGCAATATAATAATAAAATAACAGATTCGTAGATAAAACAAGATCCAAATATTAATGTGATTAATTGTACTCTCTTCCATGACTCGTTTTGCCGTTTTCATCGTGAACGTAACTCGTAAAAGGATGTAGAAAAAAACTAACTCGAATCGATATTCCCATCAAAGTGTTACACGATCGATTCAATTTTCGCAAACAGTCTTCGGTAAACGATGCAAGTAACGAATTGGATCGATTTCAAGTATGTTCGCAAAGAAACGAATTTTCTATAATCCAAAATGTGTATTCAAAGATGGCACTAGAATGTTTCATTCGGTAAAAAATGTGATACATAAAAAAGGAATAGAAAAATCGTACGATTAGTAACGTGTTGCAAAAAACCCAATACTTTCTCGATGTCGGTATAAACGTGTAAAAGCTAAACTGCTGAAATTTTACATAATTCTCTTTTCTTATTTTTTTTATCTCTATTTTTTCTTTTCTTTTCTTTTTTTTTTTCTTTTTTTTTTTCCCTTTAATCATCGATCGATTTATCGTTAAGCGTGTGACGCAAAGTTTGCATAATTCGGTGTGTGTACAATATGTGTATTCGTGTGTATATATATTTATCTATATATAATGTATTCTTTGTTTTTTGTATATATATATGTATATATATATATATGTAACGTTTAAGAATTCGTTGAATTTTTCTTGTCTTTTCGGAAACGAAATCCGAAAACGACTCCACTATTCGATATTTAATTCTTTGAAAAGAAACATTCTCATTGAATCTCATTCTGATCGCGTGTTGAACGTCGAATACAAAGACACATTTAGCGATCAACGTAACACATTATCTCACGTAGAATATTGTTTAATTTTCAATTATCGTGCAATTCTTTTATAAACTGTGGTACGCTTAAAAGATTCGCAGTCACACGATTCGAGCAATATGCTAAAACGAGAATTCATTTTCGAGAGATCTTCGAAATTACGATAATTTATGATGTTTGCGGTCAAAACTATCTATATATCTTCCGATGAAGCGAGATAATTTTAACGTTTGTCAAGAAATAGTACTGTCCGATTGATTAATCGTAATTTTTCACTGCAAAAAATTCGTTTGTACGATAAGAGGCTGTACATTCCGATTTTGCACGTACACGATGTAAGAAAAGAAAAGCTTATGGTTATTTCTCATAAATTATTCAACGCAAAATCTCAAAATTAAAAGTTTCACACAATACGAAACGAAAAAGATATTTATACAGGAAGGATATGATAAAACTTTCTCAAATTTAATATTTCAATGAGGAAAACGTGTAACTTATTATCAACAACTTAAAGGATTTTTATTAAATCAATAATAGTTTAATAAAACGAAACGAATAATAATCCTTTCTGCAGCGAAATCGACCAGTCTCTTTTTCTCAAGAACATTTTTTTCGGACTCTCTGCATGAAAAACGCACATTGACAGAACGAATTCTGCATACTGGCCATGTGATTAAAATAACAAAAACACGTGTGCTGGTTAAATCGCATCTCCAAAGTAAAAGACTGCACTATTCCTCCATCCCGTTACTGGTAAATATATCGACATCTTTTTCAACGATGCGTACAATCTTCGAATCGTTTCCAGCCACAAACGAAACGTTGTCAAAGCGTAAACACATTGTTATACTTCTTTCCCGCGTGATTTTAATCGTGATCGATCCAAAATGTTCTTTCATTTCCTCCCCTGATGAGTCGAACGAGGTGCGCGTTAGTTACTCTCTGTGCGATTGATTAGTACCATTCCATAGGTGTCGTCCCGTGTACAATATAGATAATTACGATGAATTTGACCAATACGATTTTTCATCCAGAAAGAAAAGGAGATAGTTGGTTCCAGCGATCGTCGAACGATGACGAAAAAGATCTTCGATCCTTGCGGCGAAGAATCGACGTTCCATTTTATCACCGATATTCAATCATTTTCCCAAGCGTGATAATGATCGTCGAATTAAAGGATCAGCTGGCTCGCGCCGTTCTGGAAGATCTTACGTTTGCTTGCGTCGAACAGGTCGATCGAGTTGGATCCACGTAGTCAGGCATCCGTCTCACCCTTCAACCTGAGACGGGCAAAGTCCTCGAAAATGATGTCGTCGTCGCCGTCAGCCTCCCTGAAATTTTAGGGTCAATTTTAAAATTGTAAGAAAATCTTCGCGATCTTTTGATATGATTTCTTTCGTGTAGATGTGCGAATTAATTCGATCTTCTTGAATTTGAAGTTTTAAAATTTCGATGATTTTTTTAACAACAGTTTTTTATTCTTCAAAATAATACCAAATCAATTTTCACATCCAACGATAATACGAGAGGATAACGTAAGAGGAAGATTGATAGCCGCATTACGCGACGATGATTTATCGAAACGTCCATCGATTGGCGGGAACGTAGCTCGAAATCGTTACTTAAACATCGATCACGTACGTGTCCAATTGAATCAGATTTGTGTCAAGCGGTATCTCGCTATCCGTCTTTTGCGTCGGGCTGGGCCGCGCCGTGGGTGGCGCTGGTTCCTCTTCTTCCGGTTTCGGATGCATCAAGATGAACGGCAGTTCCGCCACTAATTCGCTGTTAACAACGTGAATTAAATTCCTCCTTCGTTTCCTGCTTCCTCGAGTACACGTTGTATTAAATTAATTCGATATAAATTGATATCAATTGCGATTACAACGAATCGAAAGGAAATTCGGTGTAAAAAAAAAAAAAGGAACGAAGAGAAAAATCACTCTGCTCTCTGCTTCGGTTTGCCTTTATCCAAAAAGAAAAAAAAAAAAAAAAAAAAAAAAAAAAAAAAAAAAAAAAAAAAAAAAACGGATCAACTAAATAAATTACCAAGTTTCAACTTACCCTCCTAAGGCTCCGAGACAAAGCTTCACTTTAACTTTGTACTGGACGATTATCCCGAGATTCTCGCGTTGCGAGGGATCCACCACGCTGCGAAACAACGAAAATTTCGTAGACTTTTTCCATCGTTTATTTAGTTACTATCAAACATTCAAGCCAAGCATGCATAATTAGCAGAACAATACGAGTCGAACGGAGAATAAGTAAGAGAAAGTAGAGCGTTGAAGCGAACATTCTAAGGAAGAATGGCGAGAAATATCGTGTACAGGGAAGGATAGGAATATAGGAGTAACTTCTTGATAAAAAGGAAGCTTTGAAAACGGGGGGCACGGTATCAAGCACGGTTTAAAAGCAACAAGTGCAAAAGCGAGCATTCAAGACAAGAAAGAAGCAGGGGAACAGGGTTTATCGATTTTGTTTAAGCATTGGTTGCTTACACGTCTGGAGTTGGTACGATTTGATGTATGAATAGTGCGGTTGAAGTGGAAATGCAAATACATATGGTGGATCGTGTGAATTAAATTCGGTCCCAATTCTGGTGCGCAGAAAAATTGAAAAATAATTCGAAAAGTCTATTCCAAAAGAATGGCAAGAACGTTAAATATATCAATTATTCGAAAAGCTTCCACCGCACCTATTCCTATTTTCATCAATTTTGAATCAAGTGTGTCAAGGGATTTGCAGCAGTGTCGACGAAGCAAAATCGATCCTCTAATGTGTAATCTAGCGTTTTAAATTGGAAATAATTCTCGTCGAATCTATATCTCGTGATCGATCCAATCAATTAAAACATTCTCTCCTTGTTGTTGTAATGGACGAAATCTAGTGTTGCCCAGGAATAATACGCACTATAATGCACTATAATGAAGCAGCAGCTAAACGCAACGCCTAAAAATCTCAATACCGCGTTCCGTGGGTGCGTTAAAGGTACAAGTCCGCTCTACATCGCCAATCAGCCAACTCATTTCTCTTCCAGGAGAAGAGAGAAATCATCGAAAAAACACGATAAAGAGAAACGTGCACGTTGCTGTTCACGACTTCTCGCCTATATAGCTCCTTTTCAAATTATTCACGTTACGGCGAATCACGAATCGTTTGTGTAATCGTTTATCGAAAGTAACAATATAATTACACGATTTTCTTTCTCTTACACACACACATACACACACACGCACACAATTCTCGAGTATTCGTCTGCTTTATCATTTATGAATTAATAACGATTTAATGAAGAAATACTTTTTAATGGAAAAAAAAAAAAAAAAAAGATTCGTTCAAATTTAGTTAAAGCGTTTTCGGAACAGAATTCCTTTCTTCAATTTTTACGGAACGTAATTTCTCCAATATAGTTTCGAAAGTAATAGAAATCGCATTTGTTCCTTTCTTATTTTCGCGAATCGAAAAGTTTCTCTCCCGTAGAAAAACGCGAGCACTTGCATGAAAGGTAGGGGTTGGCGAGTCGATAGTAAGTTTTACTCGGGAAGCGATCAAATCAACCCGGAACACGAAAGAAAAACGCGGTTGGTCTCTGAATATAGCGCATAGGAGCGGAAGAGACCCGCGCAGGCGACGCGTTCTTCCTATTTTCGAGCGAAACGTATGTAAATGGAAGATAATTGAAACTGTTGCTGGATCGAGCAAATAAAATTCGTGAAATTCTGAAAAATTCCTTTCGCAAATAATAATGACTCGCGAATATTCACTCTTTTCTTTAAGGATAAAAAAAATTCCCAAACTTATTTCGAATAATTTCGCGGAATTACTCGGGCGTATTTGGAATATTTTTTAAAATTATTTGAAAAAAAAAGAAAAAAAAGAGAAGAGTTAAATTGAAATAGAAATACGTGATGTTTAATTATATTCCATTTAAGAACACGAGTCACGAGTTAATCGCCATCAGTGCCTCCCCAGACATTGGCGAGACCGCTAAACCGTAGTGCTCACGGAACGGTGCAAATACAAATAAGAGACACGGTTTACATTAAGAGCCACGAATGTCAGGCGAGCTTCAAAGGGAAAGGCGACAGTTTAAAACGCAGTCTAGCTGTTCAATTTGAGATTCTCGTCGCGCGTGGGATACAAAAAGAAAAAGAAAAAGAAAAAAAAAAGGGGGGGGGGAAGAGAGAAAAGGATCCAAAACCCTTTCATGCCTGTCGC
>NW_006263366.1:694461-696299 GCF_000469605.1 Apis dorsata
CGTTGATAACAATACGAACGATGGTACAAAGGATGTAACTCTTCCACCGGTTTACAATTCACTTTGTTCCTTCTCGATATAAAATATAAAAAAATTAATTTCGAGAATCGATACGAAGACGTTCTCGATTAGAGAAGTCGTGATCGCACGCGTGATCGAGCTCTTTTGATACTCATAGAGACAGAGAGAAAGAGAGAAGAGAGAGAGAGAGATAGAGAGAAACAGAGGCACGTACACTCAGTACCGATCAAAAGTTTGGGTATATGGCACAACGTCCGAGGACAGATAGATTCGAATCGTGAAACGGTACCTATAGCATCCCGATAAAAAAAATGTTGTCGACAAACTGTGTGCGAAAAAAACTGAAAGAAAGAGTTGAAAAAGAGAGCCGTTCGAAAATGAAATAAAACGAGCGAAAAACGTCGATTCGAACTGACGTCGTGTTTAACGATGGAAAGATTTATTATCGATGGGGAAAAATGGGGAGCACGAAATTTTCTAATTATCTCGTCACCCAAACTTTTGACCAGTCCTATATATATTATGTATATGTATGTACGAATATAATCAGGCGTGTGTTGTCCATCGACAAGCAGCGGTTTTCTTACAGGGTGCTGGACGCCAGATTGGTGTCCTCGTCTTTGATCTGGCCATCGAGGGCAAGCCCCCATTTATCTTTGTTGTCGGCGAGAAGCGGTTTCAGAGAGAACACTTTGCTCAGCGTGAAACCTGGCCCCACCGGGCACCCCTCCCTGATAAACATGTAGGCAGAAGAGTGAAGGTAAACGTGCCACCGGAGGCCTAATATATATCCGGATCAATCGGAATTTCCGGTATATATAAGGGGGGGTGGGGAGGGCAGAGGGGGAGGATTATCGTTAGGTTTGTTGGTTAAACCAAAATTAACGCGAAATTAGTTTCTTCTCTAGGCGAGGTAGTTCGAGTCTACGCGTTTCTCGTTTCTCTTCAGATGTCAAAGACCACACTTGATGACTTGTCCCATTAAATGGCGCGGCACAACGATGTTATTATCGACTTTCTCGTCGAGATCGTCGACGATGGATTTATCGGTGGTAAAAAAGCTTGGTGATAAAACTCGTCTCTCGGGTTGGATTAGTCGTTATTTGCAGTTCGGGCGTGTTTCGATGGGAATATTATTATTATTATCTAATCTGAAATAATCGATCAAAGATTCCGTCAGAACCTGGCGAGTCACGTTTCTTCCTGTTCGATTCGATTGGAATCGTGACGCGCAATAATTACATTTGAAATTTAAATTTGGAATAATTCGATTCGAGGTGTATCACTGGGACGGATTGCTCGCGAATCATTTCAATTCTTGCGCGGAATGACTTTGAAATCGAGCTTCGAAAAATAACCCGATCAATCCCGATCAAACGTACGATACCGATATTATATCGTATTTTTAAAAAAAAGAAGAAGAAGAAAAAGAAGTAGATCTAACACAGATGTAAATAATCGACGTGAATAAACGAAGAACTATATAATATACGATGTTACCCGCCGTAAATGGGGAATACTGGGAGGGGGGAGGGATAAAATCGGTGCTACGTGCGGGACATCGAGGCGTACTTCAATATCGCAAAAAACGACTCTCGTGACTCTCTCCAGTGACGTGTAGCATCGTTGGAACGATATAGAGCTGCCACTCCGCGAGCACCGATATTATATGATCCCATAATACGAAAGCTCGGTCACGAGAGGCACGCATCGACTTCAACCTCGTCGAGGGGACAGGACAACGATAATAAGCTATGTGACACGCGCTCTGATATCCTGACGATATATATATATATATATATATATATATGTATCCC
>NW_006263366.1:696521-700417 GCF_000469605.1 Apis dorsata
AAAACGCGAAAAACTTCAGCTTGTGCGTCACACTGCAATACAGACTACATGGAGAATACAGGGGGAGAAAAAAAAAAAGAGCGATAAAGAAAGAAAGAAAGGAAGAAAGAAAGAAAGAAATAATGAGAAAAAGAGAGAGAGAGAGAGAAAAATATAGAGAGGGAATGAGGGTTCGATCGATCAGCATATCAATTGTGGAGAGAGACACAGACGTGGAGATAACGGAAAATAAAGTGAAAACGAAAGGTCGAGGGAGAGAGGGTTAGAGAAAGAGGGACGGTGTCCTCTGTACAGCAAAATAGACCACCACCGATGGAATACCAAATCCATATAAAGTTCCCCAGCAAAAAAGGCGATGAAGAAAAATACTGGCATTCCACTTTGATATAGTGTTCCCATACAATATATTTCGATTCTCAACAACGCGATCGTCCGCAAAGACTGCAAACGGGCTTCGATGCGAGAGTTAATATATTCCGATTGTTGTTAACAATCCTGCAACGACGCATCCAGATAGAGTATTCATTTTCCTTACTTATTCAATCGAAGATTATAAATATAAATCTTTTTTTTTTTTTAACTTTTATAAAAGTAATTTTCTTGCGAAAGAGATCTAAACAATTGTAGAATTAGTATCTTGTATCTTCGATGTTTGATCGGTCGAATAATCGAAACGATTAAAAGTTATCGAGCATCGAAACTAATTGAAAAGAGATGTCTATAAACGGGGACGCGAAAACGTCCCATTAATAAGTCAGAAAGCAACGCGAAAAAGGTAAAAAAGAAAGGAGAATTTCTGTTACTTCTTCAACCGATAATGCGCAATCGAAATAACGGAGGAAAATCTCGCGAGTTCTCCGGAATCATTTGGCCCGTTTCCAGTCTTCAAGTGTGCGAACGTTCGCCTCACGAAGAAAAATGATATAGCCGGCCAATGTTTGAGCACTCACATTGTGCTAGATGCGAGATTGGTGTCCTCGTGTTTAAGTTGGCCGTCTAGAGCAAGACCTCGCTTGTCTTTGTTGTCAGCAAGCGTTGGCCTTAGAGAAAAGACCTTGCTCAGTGTGAATCCTGGCGATACCCCTATACTGCCAGTGCAATCATTTTATTTTCTGTATCGTTGTGTTATCATTCCTTTCGCCGATTATCGCATCGTCGCACCTAGCGTTAATACTAATGGGGACAGATCTTCTTTCTTTCGTTTTTTTTTAACTTAACTTTTTTACCTCGAGTTCTATTGTCATGTTAGAAAAAAAAAAAAAAAAAGAGAAAAGAAAAAAGAAAGAGGCAAGCGTTCGAGTCAATTTTCCAATAACGTGATCAAAGATATCGTAGAAATAATTACACATAATACACGTAGTAAAATGTTGGACGAAAAGTGAAATTAGACTGGAATGCTCGCCAAATTCGTAAATTTCTTCGGATAAGGAACGCGGCGGACACCGATTACAAGATGTCGTTGATACGAATTTATCAGACGAGGCGTAAATTCTCGCGTTGGATTGAAATTTATCGCGACGTATTTTAATTTATGCCTTCCTGCTCCCGACCCGATTGATCTTGAGTACCTGGTGCCTGGTCACGTCGCAGAATGTGTTACTCGTAAATTTCTCGGTAATCCACCGGCTTATACACCGTGTATGCGTGTATATGTGTATGTGTATGTATGTGTGTGCGTGTATAGGCCAGTCGGTTTCTATTTAAGGATATCGAACAACACGAAATATAGAACGTCTTCGAGCGGTCTATCAACGTCGATGAATCGATCGTGACCAAACACGAGATTCTATTTCCTCTATCTTCCAATTGCGAAATTTCCTCGAAATACGAAATCGCGTGTCTTCGATAAAAATCGCGGAATTCGGGGAATTGGTCGTGACAGTTTGGCAACTGGACAAATCCATATTCGATAATCCCATAATACAGAAATAGTATGCAGAACGAGTAAGAAACGAATCTCAAACGGATTTTTAAAATTTCCCCCGTGTCGACGAGATTGCAACGAGACACGTCGCAACAACGAGGATATTTCATCGGTTGGGGAACGATGCGAGCGACGACCAACCGGCACAGGCGCATGTGTACACACCGTGACTTTCGTTCGAATATGGATCCATTTGTCGCCACACTCTCGTCACGCCATACGCCTAGCGCTCGTTTCGCGGCGAACGAACAACCGAACGAAGCGCGCGAACCGAACGATACTCACTCGCTCTCAGCCTCGGCCACCGTGCACTTGTACTGCGCCGTGGAGAACAGGCAAATGTCCGCGAATTGCCTCACCGACACCTTGATCTTTTTCACCGTCCTGTTGCTGTTGTTCGCTATGTGCACGTTCACAGCTATGTTCTCGCCGTGATGGTACAGCTCCTTGTCCAACGACGCCTCCAGGTGAAGCTTGTTCGGCGACATGACGAATTCTTTGCTCACCTCGACGGAGGGCTGCTCGCCTTGCTTCGACGGCGCGTACATGATCTTCCGTATCGCGAGCCGCACCGAGTTTCTGCAACACGGTGATTTATCGGTAGCGTGTCAACCGGATAGCGAACCGTTAACCCACGCCGCGACATTCCACGTATCGTGTCTCGCTCGTGCGTAATACGAACAAAGCGATCTGGAAAAGATTATTCGATCGGTTCGATAAATGTTATTTTATTTCCGTCAAACCCTTTTCCTTCGAAATATAAATACTGCATCCGTTTATTATTGCAAGTATTATAAATTTAACGTTTGATCATCTCCTTTTTTTTTCTGAAAATTTCTAGAAAATTCTGGGTATCCACGCTTCGAAGATATTTTACGCGTATTTCAGCGAAGCGTTGAAAAGGGTTAAAGGAGCGCGTGGTCCGTAAAAATCGATGTTTCAGGGAGATCGCGTGATCGCGGAACGTTTCCCCTCCCCCTTCAGGGGATCGCGATAATCGTGGCTCGTACCGTTTCTGCGGTTTGTCGTCCTGCGTCTCACCTACGAACGCTTTTAATTCGTAGTCGACGCCGCACGGTTTCCCAGTGTCGCCTGGCGCCGGTTGCAGCGTGACCGACGCAGGGCAATGAGGCGGTAACTCGAAATAGAAAGGATACGCGTTGCTCCCCAATTTCTTGATCAGCTTCTCTTGCAACCGCGTCAGCTTCCTCTGTTGGGCGCCAGCCACCACAGGATAGATTTGCTCGGCCGCCAAGTAGAGATCCTTTCGAAAGGTCAGCCCGAGAACGTCGAGATCCTCCCTCCCGTACTTGAACGCGGCCAGCACGTGGCCGAAAACCTTGCGATCCTTCGCATAGTCCGGGTCGATCAGCACGACCCCGTCTGCAACGAATCGAACAGCGATCGGTCGAGATGATCAATTGGGCTCGATTGGCCTTCGAGATTAACCGTTTCGACAAATCGAATTTTCCAATCTTGTTTGACCGCGTCGTCGAACAATTGTTTCACGCTTGACAATAACCGAGTAATTGGATTACTTGGGAAGAGGTAAAGCGTTTTAAAAGCGTATACTTATCGAAATGCGATAAATTCACGTACACGTTCGTACACAAGGAGAGGAGAGGAGCGGGTTGGAGCGTTTCAGGTTATATTCAACAGGTAGACGCGTAACGAAGGTGATGGAGAGCGCGACGAGTACAGTTGAAGGATCTTACCGATAGGATCGACGTGAGTTATGTGATCGACGAAATCTCTTTTCCCAAGGTATACCGTGATCTTTCCATTAAGGCTGGATTTTTTGAAGACACGAGTAGCTTGCCGCTTGCTCGCACTGTCCACAGTGTCCATCGCGTAGATCTCGGGGCTTACGATGGCCCCTAACTCATTTGACTCCTCAGGCTCCGAATATTCGGATTCCGAACTGTCCCACTGAAAAGAAAAATCAAACTTTAAGGATATATATATATATATA
>NW_006263366.1:700608-706836 GCF_000469605.1 Apis dorsata
TATGTTTGGGGGAAATACGGTAAATTTTTTTCATTTCGTTTCGTTTCGTGAACTTTGAAATTTGCATTTGAATTTTTTTAAATGGAGAGCAGGAATGGAGGAGGTGCACGCCCTTTCCTTCGGATTAAACTTTCCATTCTGCTTGCCTAACTTTTGCAATCCAACATTCCCCGTTCGATTTACCACTGTCGGAAGCCTTTCCACCAACCACGATCCATTTTATAATTCTGAAAGGATATTTTCAAAACCCCCAACTTCCATTCTGATATTACTCATTGTCCCCGACGAAGACTCGACGTTGGCGAATTTTCAGTAGAGATACGTACATATATATATATATGCTCACGTTTTTCGTGTCTCTCGCACGGCATTGGCATTCCCCCGTGCCCGAACACGCAACTTGCACGTATTGTGAATCGACAAAGCCGATGCATACTGTAATGCACGCCAAAAAGGACGTTCGTCATCGTTCTTTGAGAACGGCGCACGTATGCGCGCGTAAAACGGCTCTTTGATCCATCGTCAAAGAAAACGCGCAGAGGTGGAGGGAGAGAAGAGGAAGAGCGCGAGAGAATATCAAAAGAGAATCTAGACGATACGCATTTATTTCTCTCTCGAGGAAGAAACTACGTGGCTACTGATAAAAGTCACGCATGCGTATTTTCTTTCATCGTCAAACGAATTTCCGACAAACTTTTGACGCGATTTTTGGCGTCAAGAAAAAAGAAAAAGAGAAAAGAAAAAATCAACCAAAGAAATTCGACGAGAGACAACGAGAGATTCGAGTTCGTTAAAACGTTATCGTCGAAACGATCGGTTCGAAACTTGGAGACTTTCGAGAGAGCTTCCGAGCTCGGTCTTGCCAGACTTAACGAGCTTAACTAAAACTCGAACGCTTCCTAAGAAGGATTTAAAGCTTGAAAAGTTTTGGGTAACGCGGCGTCTTGGAAACACGCATCGGTAATCCGAAATACGTGATCGTGAATGTTAATGACGCGATATTTTCACCGCTCGATCGATAAGAAAGTATCGCCGCGATACATCAAACGCCACAATGAAATATCGAACTGTCGTCAGGTTTATCGTTCGACGATTCGTCATGCACAAAAATGTATTCAACCCCGTGAAAATGGGGTGTGTCTCTTCACCTTCGCCATACTCGCCACGATGTTTTCACGCAGGTGCTCTCACTAGGTTTTCTTCCTTTATGAAGAGGATGGAGAGAAGTTGTCGCGATAAATAATTTAATCGCGACTCCGTCCTTTTTCCGCGCTTCGTTAAAATCTCGTCCCGGTTACTTGAATTGTTTTCAATTCGACCGATTTCACGTTCCACGAATTTCGCGATCGTTTCGATCATTTAATCGCACCCAACCATTGTCTTCTTTCGAACAGGCTGGCGATCGATGTTGTGTGTTTGCCGAGTTAAACCACTTGTTAAACGTTTATCGAGGGTAAACGATGATGAGGTGGAGCGAAGAGAGAAGGAAGAGCAGATTTCACGAACCCTACGATCCTGGCGAGTGCCGAGCACCGACTAGACGTCTCTTGACAAATGGATGTCAATTTCAATCGACGCTCGTGTTACTCTTAACGCGATCCAAGGAACGATCTCTCTGGTTGGAGGCAACGAGAACAGAGACGATTGGCGTAGATTGCTAATATTCGTATTTCCGGGAAATAGAAATGATTTTTCCCTTACAGATTAACATTCCGTGTTTCTGTCGTAATATTGTACGATTTAATGGAAATAATATTGGAGGAGGTAGATCGAACAACGTGAAAGTGCGTCTCAAATCTCGATAATAAATAAATGGCAACTTTGCAACATCGCACTAATTTGAGAGATAATTTACAACGTCGTGAACGATCTACGTTCCGTAAATCTTCAATTTTTTTTTTTTTTTTGTTTTATATCTCTCCTTTTATAAATCGCCTATAACAATTGCAAATTTTGCAAATCGATCGAACGAATCTCTTCCCTTTCAAGATATTTCAAGTTGGAGCAAAAATACTATTATGAACGTTTACCCTGCAAAGTTTCGAGGAAACCAGTTCGGAAACCAGACGTGCGCGGATAAAATAGAAATAGATCGGAAGCAAGCAAGTAAGTGAATCGATACGGGGAATCAGCAATTGGCGATGAATACGCGAGTTCCAGCGAGTTGGTATCCATCGTCTGGACGGAAGATTATTACGGTACAATGGCATGATAGATTTAAGGCTGGCTAGGATTAAACGAGCGTTGATTCGAACACATTCTACAGCACGTGAGCAATATAAAGAGCCATTGCAGGATTGGCCGCACAAGCGTTACGTGTTCTTGATGCAACGCACGTCGGAAAATGGAGCGTGGCTATTTAACGTCGATGGTCAAACGTTCGCGTAATTGTACTTTGCAAGTGACGACTAAGCGCGATCACGTACGAATAGATAGAATGATTTCATTCGTGTAACTCGTTTTATTGTCTTAAGGATGTTTCGTGTCGTGGACACGAGGAGGATATTCATGCATTTATGAAATTTCAACGTAGAAAAAAATTCTTGGACGAAAAATACATCTAAGATATATATAGTTACGCATTGCGATTTTCGAGATAAAAGATAAATTTTTATTTAAGCTTTTTTTTTTTTTTGCAAAAGAAATCCGCTTACGTTTCGTTCTTCTCGTCTAAATGATATTGATTAATGAAATTAAATGTTTAAACGGTGTCAACAGTTTTGATTAAGCGTTAAGACGGCCAAATCGTTGGCGTTTCAACGAACAAAGTTTTCCATGGTGCGAAAGGATCCGAAAATGTTAGGAACTCGATACTTTAGGATCGGGTCAGGAAGAGATCGGATTGCCGAAAGCAATCTCGTGACTCAAGAATGCCGGGATCCCAAAGAATTTCGAGAACTCGAACGATCCTCCAAGACTAGCTTTATTGAATACCGCTATGGTTTCGGATCTTTCAGACGTTTTAAAGAATCCTGCATAATAAAATTCTCAACGAGTTCAACGTTCTCGAGTCACGAGCTGTTCTTCCCGAGTGGAATTCGACTCGATTCCAACAGAAATTTTCGATTTGACTTGACCCATCTCTGTTCAATCAACGATTTTGCGACGATTTTTTGCAAAATTTTTTGAATCGAACAGAAAAATTATGAGAAAATTTGACACTCGGTCGGATGGAATTTTCACGATGAAAAATCTCGTCTTCCTTAAGATTGACGCACGATTGAATAGCGGAGCGAGTGGAACTCGCGGCAGAAACGAGATTAGCGCGAAGCGGAAAAACGTGAGCGAAGCTCGCCGCTGTTGCTGGGAAACGAAAAAAACCGATAAGCCGACAGTTTCACTCGATTAAGGGGAAAAATCAATTTTATCGCGGCTCGGCCGTTTCATTTCCATTTTGAACAAAATGTTGTTCGAGCTTTTAACAGGATTCGCCTCTCAAAAAAAAAAAAAAAAAAATCCGGCGTGGATATAAAATTTTTGAAATATCTTTTCTAGGAATAAAGGAAGATGTTCGTTCGAAGATGGACGTAAAATCGAAGATGGAGGATTACTGGGATTACCGAAGGAAAAGAAAGACGAGAATTTGTGCGAAACGATCATCGAGCAGCTAGCGACGAAATGGATTTTCTATTCTTAATCGCGATTTTCACGAGAAATATATTGCGACTCGAATTTAAAAATAGTTCCTTGCTTTCGAGCATATATCAAGTTAGAAAATTGATCGTGAACTTCATTGCCTGTGAACGTAGGTACGTATAGTTTCTTTTGAAATGAAATTATATAGCGAGATTTTACGATGTCTGTATGTACCTTCGAGGAAATATTAGATTCAAACATATTCTATCCTTCAAAATAGCGTTCCTTCAACACTTTTGATCTTTTGAATATCAAAAGTTCGTTACTTTCCGTACAGTTATATGTTGAATTTTCCATTAATTTTTTTTTTTTTTTTTACGTCCTAATATTGACGATTCTAAACTTTTGCAATTTTGGTACGACGATTTTACGTATAAGTAACTATATATAGGATGTTTAGTCACTTAAATCGTAACTCACTTGGACCGATGTAATCATATAATTACATTGACTCGATTCGCATAAATGATGGGAATCTAACGGGTCAAGTGTCATTTTCGAACGACACGCTCGTACGAGAGTTCATAATTACGTCACCAGTATAATTTCATACCTGAAGCCAACTCGTGAACGACCGAACCACCGAACCAATCAACCACCGCGTTGCATACTCCGCGAGGGAACATTCGAAATGCACTTCGAATATTATTCAGTCCAGACAAAATTAAATTCCGAATTTGAGATTACCGTTTGATTTAATTCTGCAACATCTTTGTATTCTAAAAATCCAATTGTTGCGACGGGATTCGCCTCTCAAAAAAAAAAAAAAAAAAAAAAAATCCGACGTAGACCGGATATAGAATTTTTGAAATATCTTTTCTAGGAATAAAGAAAGTTGTTCGTTCGAAGATGAACTTTATTTCCCCTTGTCTCTTATATCGATCGAATATACTCAAATTATTTTTTTTTTTTTCCGAGCAAAATATAACCAGCTGACGCTCTCCTTATCGGTAATCCCGTTCCTATATTGATTGTATTCAAGATAAGATTGTACGCGTAAAGGCACGAGGATTAACGGAATCGAATTAACAGACTGATCTTTCGAGATCGAATCTAATCCTTAGAATTTGTAATTATATATTTCGCAGAAATGAATTGAACTCTCTTCGCATATACGACTCTTCCGACTATTTCCACGGATCAAATCGACGGATCGTACGACACACTTTTTCATCCATTATTTTCTAGAATTAAGAAACGCACGAAACGAAACGGCCATACGAAAAGAAACCGAGAATCGTTAAAATCGCAACTCTCTCCATAATTTAATACAATCACATCTGCTCGATGCCGTTGACAATTGCAGTTGATTACAGAGCTTTAATTTAATTTAACAAAGCGTCGCGTGGCCGAATCGAGAGAGAACGTGATGGTTTCGAGAGAAAAAAAAAAAAAAAAAAAAAGAGGAGAAGAAAATTGAAAAACCGGTGCACCGGTTTCAATTTTCCCCCCCTCCCCCGAAGGACAAGTTTTCCGCCTCTTTGACGCCGCCACTCCGCACAGAGACGATCACGACGATCACTTTGTGCACGTGCACGGAACGAGGGCGCACAGAGAGGTAATGGACGACCCAGCGTGGTAAATTGCACAATTTATTAGTTATTATGAGGAACATGCATGCGTATTTGCATGTATCGTTTATGAGTCGGGCGATCGTAAAGGGTGGGACGTGGCCGTTTAAACTGCAAACATCGGAACTTTCCGAACGTTATAGGGGCAGACGGTAGCTAACTTGGTTAAAAGTTTGATATACGAGTTTAAAAATTGTCGGGACTTGTTGTTGTTAGTTTGTCGCAAAATAAAATCGTGTTTTTTTATTTTTTTTTTTTCTTAAATAAGTTTAATAATTCGAAGATTGATAAAATACATTTGCTAAATTAATAATATTCGAGATGTTTTCAGACTCTCGTGAAAAGAGTTTTTAAGGATTGTCTTTTTAATTTAACGTAAGAAACTTTGATCGTAAAAATACGAGGTCTACAAAGTTTTTAGAGAGATACCAACTAAAATTAAATCTCTTATTCGATAATGCAAAACGTGAACGGGTCTTAGTTATTCCGACAAAGAAAAAGCGGTAAAACGATAGAACGAATAAGTATATAATTGAATGAAAAATGACTAGTCTGGCTCTCGGATACAAAATTATGCACTCCAATATAACCGTATTATTGTATTTCTAGCAGAGAAAATACTCGAACTATTTGCTTAAATAAGTATTTAAAAAACTCTTTTTGAAAAATATCGAAGGAAATATTCGAGGCATAATATTTATAACAGATGGATTTTCTTTTATTCCTGCGTTTCGTGGAAATTTGAAATTGACGAGCAAAAGGCGGGAGAGGTACGGATCGATAATGCGCCGATTGATCTGCAGTAATTAAATATCTAAAGGCAACGTCGTGAGCGTAACTTGCTTTACTCTGCGCCGGTACCACGGTAAATTTTGTTATTTTCACAGTATTTTAATTAATTTTCATACTGTCAATATTTAGTCGCGTAATTTCCACGCAATAGACCGTGCAAACACAACTGTTGTTTGCTTCGTCGATGAACCAAGGAAAGAAAGGAGAGAAAAAAAAAAAAAGAAAAAAA
>NW_006263366.1:707194-710173 GCF_000469605.1 Apis dorsata
AAAAATTTGCGCGAAAAATCGATCCCAATTCGAATTATTAAAATTCTAATATTAATTAAAATTCATTAATTAAAATTCAATATGTATGCTCTAAATTAGAAGCGATTTATTTAGCCGCGTTTTCAATTGTCGCGGGTCAAGGTAAACGGGCGTGTTATTATTTATAAATGTTACTTTTTATAGATTGCTTGAACTTCAACTTGGTCTCTATACACTCGAAGGTATACTCGAAGGACGTTGCTTTCTTTCGGCATATGATTTATTCCTTCGCGAGAAGACGATAATTTGCATGTCTTCAATAATGCGTATCGAGTTATTTGAAGTTTTTAAACAATAATATAATTATAATTTTATTATACATTTTGAGGTCAATATTTCTAACGCATCTGTTAATCACAATTACAATTTACAACCAAATATCTACCAATTATTTCAGTTAATTATCCAAAGAAATGACGGAGTCGTAAAAGTAAAATATTCAACAGTGCATTACGAAACAATATTTCCGCGTAATAAAACACGCCGTATAAGAAAGATTATGTATATATGTAAGTACATTGTTGTATGTAACCACTTAATACATTCATAAAGTTCAGTTGCCATTTTATCACGAACCATATTCGAGTTGTTTGTTATTCGTCTTTATCGTGTACGTATTATTACATTGTTGCATAAGCATTGTTTTCTAATAGTAAAGTATTTATTCTGTTTGTTAATTTTTCATTCTTCGCATTCCGGACTAATAGGTCTAAGATTAGATTAACGAAGAATAATTTTTTTTCAACGTGTTAAAAATAACACGTTTTAAAAATAAAAAATAGTTTATCGAAAATTACAAATTCTAATTCTAATCCGTTTTGAATATTTCTCGTGAGAGAAGATTAAATTGCTTTTAACGTTTCCATCCAACGTAACAACCCTTCTATCTAATTCTCGATAACGCGTCCCAACAATGCCAACAAATTCCACGGAAGACCTTTCCTCCTTTTAAAGGTTAACAATTCACGTTTTACACAAGAGAAACATGGCGCATCCTTGCAACGCGGCAATTCGATTCGCGATAGAATGATCTTCATTCCATTCTCAAGCTCACTCAACCAACAAACTCTCTGTCTCTCCGTATTCGACAAATACGAGAAACATTTTGTCAGCGTTTTGAGACGTTATAATTAGATTCATCATCATTTGAATTTTGTTTCAAGGCTGAGTTTATCTTTAACAACAGTTACAAATACCGAAGTCACGACATTTTCTATTTTTCCTTGGTGATTATCATTTCGAAAATAGATAAATAAATTTTTCCACTGGTAATAGAAACATTGAAGAAACATTCAGCCAATACAGCTTTAATCATTTTTTTTTTTTTCATGGAAAACACGATAAAAACTTTGTTGGAAATTTACTTTCGCATACGCTTAATAAACAGCCCAAATTACTATACTTAACAGCGTCCGAGGTTACAAGCTATCACCGGATCGATTGACCGGCTAAAGTTGGAAACCCCTATTGGTCGGATATTTAGGGTGTGTAACACATTGGACCAGATTGAAAATATCTCCATGTAATTTCTCTTCCATTCCATTTTAATTGGATAAAAAAAAAAAAAAATTTCCCTCTACAATTTAATTCATACTCCTGTATATAGAACGAACGCAGACTCAAATTCTCTAATAGATAAAAATGGTCACGAACGAAACGTGGTCCGAACGTCCGTTCGTCACGTTTTTCCACAAAACGTTTGTCCGTGAAAAAGCAGCGAACTGCACGAATTCGCTTTCACGGATATACACGCGATCGTTGCAAAACCGATCAAGGACCTCTGGCTGTGCGAACCGACCGGCCTTGAATTAGTAGGTGTTCGATGACTGACGAACATATCGTGCACGCGTATCCGGATTACTCGTGATCGTGACACAGAAATTCTGGTTCGAAACGAAAGCGGAATCGCCCACATACCCGCCTCCTATGTTTCTCACGGATATCGAAAGTGACGACCGTCTCGTCTCGTCTCGATTCTTCTTCCCCACGATTCGAGAGTTGTTCGAGGTTATACACTTTTTCGCTTTTCTCACCGTGACGCGGGGGAAAAATATGCTCGTTATATTCAGAGCAGGGTATGCTTCCAGGAATCTTAATGGCGGATTTGAACGTTAAACACGCCGGGGCTGGTTCGTTATGCACGGTTATTTTCGGTCGTCTATTAAAATTTCCACCGGTCTTGCTCGCGTAGTCGTAGAATAGATTTTAGAGTGGGGGTTTGTTTTTTCGTTGAGGAAATTTTTCCCCGATTTCAAATGGGCCATGAATAAAATTAGTTAAGGAAGTGATATCGAATCGCTTCGAGTTATACGATCGTAATAAATTTGATAAAATAGCAGCCATTTTCTCGAGAATCGTTTCGAGAAAATTTTGCAACAGGCCTTAATAGGCCAAAGTTCGAAGGATTGTTTATTACGGTCAGACGTTCTTTTTATTTTTTTCGTTAATTATGTAGGAAAGTTCGCCAAGACCACGTTGCATCACGAGCCCAAGCTGTTCCAAATTTGTTCGACATGTTAATAACAGGGACATTTCTCTCGCCGAATACGTCGATTAACCTGCATTTAAAATTTCAACATCGACAAGTTTGATCCGTTGCCGGTATTTCGCGCAGAAGCGACGTCGTTACTCGCGTGAAAAAGAAACTGGGTTAATTGATGCGAGCTCGTAGCTCCCTGGTGGAGAGAAACAGCGAATTCCACGATCGAAAGTCACGATTCCGACCCTCTGGAGCGTGGCTCGTGTCAACGGGGAATCGCGTTTCACCTAATTCTTATGAAAAATCGCCATATTTTTCCAACAAATATTCCCCCCTTTTTTTGCAATTTCTTGTTCTTGCTGCAATCGACGCATCGATGTACTTTACATTGCAAATAAGGAGACCGGTCACGGGAATGATTTTTCTTCTTCTTTCGTCTTCGTTGGAAAAAAAAAAAAAAA
>NW_006263366.1:710193-724123 GCF_000469605.1 Apis dorsata
ACGTTGAAGCAAACGTATACAACGAAACGCGACAAAAACACCTATCAATNTTACGTGACACACGTTATTAAAATTCAGGGCATTAATGATCGTGTGATATACAGAAGAAAATATCTCTCTGCGTCGATATTGATATTAAAGTTTGAGTTAATACCGCATTAGTTTTATTTAGTTTTAGTTCAACTTGGAGCTGGACTCGTTTCCAGCAATAAAAATTTTCATGCATCCAAGAATCGCAACAGCTGACACACTATTCACATTTTTGCCAGATTCCAGATTAAATTTTCGCGCGGTTGCCTCATGCGGCCACACTCGGTTGCGTACCGTTCATCATCCTCTGTCAGCCTACCACCTGTTTCCGTGGTTGGCCGTGCTTTATTCAAGAAGCCAGTAGACCGAAAGGCGATCGTCAATCTGACCGGAAGATTCATCGGTACCGGAAGGGGCTCGTGAAACCCGGTGCAATTAATTAAGATGGAATTATGCCGCCATTACGTTCACGCCTGAAGAAGTAGAAAAGTCCGAAGGAACGATCGAAATCTACGATCGTTTCGCCTTTTATTGCATGCACTTTCGAAACTCTCGAATTTCCTTTTCGGGCCGGCATTCTCTTTTCATTCGTGAAATTTCTATCGAACGCTCTTTTTCGTGAAATCGAATACGTAAAATATGAAAATCTTTCTAAGAAAGCTCGAGAAATATTATAAAAGCTTATACAGTGGACGCGAAAATTTAATAAACTTGCCCTCTCCGCCGAAAACAACTTCACTCGTCTCTCTAACTTACCTCCTTCAAAAGGCAAAGTTCGCTCATTTCATCCTCTTCTTATCTTTCTACTACCTCTATTATTCCGCTATCTCCTCGATCGAGGTTTAATTAACGATGGATAAAGGAGAAATGTTTGCACGATCACTTCTTTTTCTCGTCGAACCACCGAAACTGCCCGCCTAAACCTTACGAATTTCGAACTCGAGTAATGAAGAAGAGCGCTCGTAAAACGGAACGATAGTGCGTGGGACCGTTCCTTTTCCTTTGGAATTCACGTACGGCCGTACGGGGAGTTACCTCTACTCCATCGAATTTCGTTGCCCGCCTCTCTCGGACTTTTCATTAAAATTTTACGACGTCAACCGAAGAACAACGCAATATTTCTGACATATTCCTCAGAATTTCGTCTTTGTCGTCACGCGTCTGTGCAAATTCCATTTATAGGATAAGTTGATATTCGATGGGGTGGGGATTTAAATCAGCCCCCATAACGATTACGAATTATTATTTTTCATATTAAAATTTTATTCAAGAATAGGAAATTTTATATACGCATATATAATTTAGTTATATCAATTATAATTGTGCAATGGAATCAAAGGAATAGAATTGTTGGAGAAAGATTTTAGAAATGGACGAGGACACTGGTTGCGCGGAAATGCAAATTGATTTAATTAATATTAATAAAATGACCGAACTAGGTTTCCTGCCGTGAACATTTCGTGTATTAACGTGTTATAGCGAATCTTTTTATAATAAATTTCTGAGAATACGAGGCGGAGCAAATAACGAAGCGTAACGCAAAGAATGAAAACGGAATTATACCGTGGCTTGTATTTTCAATTAAGAAAATGGAATGATAATACGGTTACCAAAGTATCTTGTGGATGCATTATCTCTGCATGGGAATCAGCATTAGAGAGGATGAAAAAAATATGCGAATTTCCATAAATGCTACGGTACGGTACTCGTTATTGAATTAACGATAATATAACAGCGTCGATAAATTTCGCAAAATTACAGTGTATCATAAAAACCCATTCATTCAATGGCGACAATTTTCCTCTCTTCGTCTTCGTCGTGTTTTCATTCTTCGCGATTTTTTTTTTATCTTCGAATCACGAAAAAAAAAACAGATAAATCGAATATCACGAATATCGATCGAGTATTTTTTTATTATCCTCGATCCATCCCAAAGAATCTTTATCTGTTTTGAAAGAAAATTCTTCCAATATAAATAAATATCGAGTCGATCTCAAAACGATGGAATAACTCCAGAGAAACTCGATCAATTTCCTATTCGGAACTCGAGTTGAATAAGCAATTCATAAATCGCGATAGATCGATCGCGATAGATCTCCACGGATTCAGAGAGACATCGAGGAACGCGGAGAAGCCAATGAATAAGCTTTATCTCGAGTTAGACGTCTTCGAATCGCGGCACGATAACAAAGTTATCTGCCCTAGTTTACGATGTTCTTCACGCATGCGTGCTCCAACAGTGCAGAACCATCATCATCCCCTACGAACAATCCTTGAAAACAACCAGTGATTGGAACAGTTATGCACACAGATTTTTATCTAACGATTCATTTACATCTGACGATCTTCATTTTTCTTTATTTTTTTTTTTTTTTTTAGAAAATTTTTCAAATTTAATGGTTACACCTCGAGTCGAACACTTTGATTGTTGCTTTTATACTTGGATTAATATTCATATCTGTGACGTTATCTTATGCTTCGCCACATCGAGTATCGCAACATCGAGTACGCGATTAAATACTTGAGACTGTTCCGGATATCGATCGGAATGGGTTAACCGGTGAAACAGGCTGCAAAGCGGAACTCTTTCCCAGAGAGTGTCTGTCCCTTCCTGTAATTAACCCCTCTTTGCCGGAACGTTAACTCGACAGACGAGTTCTCGAATCGCATCTCGTTCCTATCGTTCACAGCTCGGGGGGGATAAAAATCGTCTTTTTCTCGACTTTCTTGGCCTTAACTTCTCCCCATCTTTTTTCATCCCGTTATCTCGGATAATTTTATTTAAACAGCTACGACTCCTTTCGTTCCTAATGATCGTTTCACTCGGTCGACCGGATTTGACTTCGTCCGTGATCGATGACGAACCGAGGAAATCGCGATCGCACAATAGGATCGAGAGCCCATTGTATGCGTAATCGACGAGCCGTGCATCCTTCGAGATGCACGTCGATTTCGAGATACGTTTCGCCGACACGTGAACGCCGATCCGTATCACGGCGTACATCGTGTGATTCATGTATATCGGCGTTTCAGGAATGTCGGCCACACATAATAAGTCGCTGTTTTATTAATTATTCGATCGGTTTTTTCTTTTTTTTTTTTTTTTTTTTTTTTTAAGAAAATTCCGTCCCGTTCGCGGATACGTTTGAAAAATGAGTTTCGAAACGATCGATTGCGTGACCGATTAAAAATTAGGTCGTCGATTCTTATTGATTTATGATTTGCCATCGAACTTTGAACTCTGAAATTTTCTTTTTAGAATTTCGATCGAATAGCCACGATTACATCACTATATAAGTGTGACTTATCGCGTTATGTAGTTTACGTAATGCTTAATGCGCTTCATTGATCGAGTTAATCGGGGTACGAAGAATTATTATTTTCATTTGATCACTGCGCATTTTAAGACGTTCTTCGTTATCGCTCGTAATTATAGATGTACATATATACATATATAATTTGTTATATAATTTATGGTAAAATTTTTCATATCGTAGAACTGAATTTCTTAAATATCGCATATATGTTCAATCGATCGCGTTATATACGATTTATTCGTTTTTAAAACAAACAGGCGGGGGCTATAAAACGATGATATCACAGTATCACGCGTGCTAGGAAAAACTTAGAAATATTTCACAACACTGTCCACGCGTATATGTTGAACAAATATTAGAGAATATCGGAAAATTCAGAAATTACATATCTCGTATAGCACGAACGATATACGAGGAAATATTTCATATGTGCAAGTTTGATTAAAATAGAAATTTTTTCCTTCGTATAATTTAATTGATCGTAATCGTAGAAGAGAAAATATTTCTCATTCGTGGAATAAAAAGTGAATCTGTGTTTTTATTCTTAATTAAAACAAATATTAATCATCAATTTTATTTCCGTAATATTTTGTAATATATCAGTTAATTTATCGCGTGTTATAAATCGTTGAAAAATCTATTCAGAAAACAAGCGAGAAAAAGAATTCTAAAAAATAAATTCGAATGGTGGTAAACAGGGAAATGGATAATTTATATCTAATTTAATATATAATATACATAAAAGCAATCGAAATTAAATTTTTCGCGAAACTAAGCGAAAATTAGACGTCTCTCCAAGCATCGAAATAAGATTTCATCCGGCACCATTTATGAAAAGCATGCAGCTCATCTACGCCGCGATTCACACGCGTGGAATTTCAATGGAATCCGTTCACCGAAGTGATACCATTACTGGAATTACACTGGTCAGAATAGGCAGAAAAGCTTCACTCTCTATATTGACGATCTAATAAACAAACGTCTCTCTGATTTTTTTTTTTTTTTCATGTTCGCGATATTTCAACTCAGAAAACGAACTTTCGATTCCGAATACATTTTACATCACACTTAACCCTATAACATAATTCTACACACAGTCATTTTAAATATTATGCATAATTTTGACTCGTTTCTGATCTTTACCAGTCGACGCCTACCAATTTTACGCTTTTGAAACGAATATCAAAGAAGGGAGGAACACTGGTATCTCACGTTTGTGTTCGTTCTTCAGAATTTCCCTTCAGACAGGATCTAATTAAGCTATTCACGAACCATACGAAACTACCTTTTAGAATCAGAACTACGTTTCCGCTAATTAACTAGCCATCGATCGTACAGTTCCATTCTCGAATAGCCAATTTCCAGGAAGCGAAATCTAATCCAAACTGGTCGTTAAAATTCGTTGCAGTGACAAAAAGGATCTCTCTATTCGTCACTTCGTCTCTCCACGAAGAGAGAGAGAGAGAGAGAGAGAGAGAGAGAGAGAGAGAGAGAGAGAGAGAGAGAGAGAGAGAGATTCGAAACCTATCACTGTCCATTGTAAATCGTGCGCGTTTTTCATTCTCCGGCCCGTTTCAAGTCCACGGATTCGAGCCCATTGTTCGAGCCTACAGCAGTCGCGTATCGATCACCGATTCACGATAGTTTGGCGAATCGAGATCGGTGTCGAAATCGGCGGGAATGCCAGGATTGAAAATCGAGAATGGAATCCATGGAATTTGGACGGGAGAAAAGATCGTCTGTGATGTTGGTTCCTTTTGTCGAGCGGAACGAGGCGAGTAGAAAGCGAGATGCGGTTGCAACGTGGAATGGGGCAGTAGAATTCCGCGAGAAGTGGAATTTATCGAGTGTTATGGAAACAATCGAACGTTCGTTAGATACCCTCCAATCTCTGATTTGTAGAGCGTATTATAAGTATAACTAGTTGAGTGTATTCTCTCGACCTTAGTTAGTAGAACATCAAGATATTTTAAAAATAAAAGTAAAATACTTTCAGATATATTTATTGCACTTTAATAGGATCTTTTCGTATCTTTTCATCAATATAACCGAATATAACATGTTAGATCTTGGATTAATTTTTATATTTTCGTTTTATATCGATATCGAAAGGATTATTTAAATCCATTGAAACAAATAAATAAATATTTTTCGATTCTAAGAAATGCTTCGCGAAATTCTATTGAAATTGGCGCGCAACGCTTCGCAGGAATCCTCCCAGCCTCCCTTGAGAACGTTTCCGCAATTTGTCGATTTCGATACGAATAAATTATAATTACGAGCGCGCAATTTAATATATCGGATTGGCGAGATGTCTGTTTGAACTATATAGAATCATGTAAATATTAATTTGCGATTCGATTGTGCGGACAGAACGCGGAAATTATCAATGTTCGCCGATTATTAATAATCGATGATCACAAATAACTGCAATTTCAACTAGCGACGTGGTATATTGTCGTAACGTTTCGAGGAATTAAACTCGTGCGATTAAATTTGAAATTCCTAGATAGCAAAGATATTAATGCGAAATGAGCACGAAAATAAAAAGAATGGAATATTTTATCTCGAAACTTCGGTTGAATAAGCTTTATGACGTAGATAAGAAGTAAAATGATGCGAAACAATCGATGACAAAGTAGATATCTCTACATGTATAATTTTGAAGTCAGAATAGTTCTATAATATATTCTTTATTGTTTTTTATATGTTTGATAACGCATTTTTCAAATTTTATTTTCAATCATAAAATTTTCAATCGAGCTATCGTAGTTATTTGTCGTTATTTGTGTTTCCGCATATAATGTATTATGAGAGTTGTAATCTCGCATCATTGCGCCATTGAGTAGAGCAATTTGCGTTATCGTAGACTTCCCTTGTGATAAAGAACTCAATCAACGGAAACAATGATTATCGAGAAACGTAGTTATCGAACGACGAAAAGTTATCAATTTTGATCGGTAATTTAAAACTGTACAAAAGGCGAAAAGAATTTGAATTAAAATAAACGAAAGGTTTTTAAAATATAAAAAGATTTACTTCTTTCGAGGACAGTTTTTAATAATGCTCACAAAGCTATCGAAACGTCGGCGGAACCGGAAACGTTTTGCGTGTAGAGGCACACTTAATTTGACCGGTCCGCCGCGAAATTAGTATGCGACGCGACATGCCGCGACGTTGTCCGCGTTCGACCGGTTCGAATTAAAGGAACGAACGATACTGGGCTGAGAAAAGCCACGCAAGATATACACACTCCCACGGTGCTTGGCCATTTTCCCATAAATTCGGTGCAACCGGTTCCGAAAACGTAAAGGTGCTTACGACGCGTGAATGGGACTCTGTATGACCTGCGGCCATTCACCTCATGCGCGATTTGGGGGAAAGCATTACCTTTTATTCGCACGCATTCTACCAAACCGACAAACGTTTTTCCATGTCGCTCTATATCTTTCTTTCCTTCGTCCGTTCCTTTCTCCTT
This sequence comes from Apis dorsata, assembly GCF_000469605.1. Lineage (NCBI taxonomy): Eukaryota > Metazoa > Arthropoda > Insecta > Hymenoptera > Apidae > Apis > Apis dorsata. The sequence continues at coordinate 717,019 of NW_006263366.1, forward strand.
TTTTTTCTCTCTTTTCCTTTTTTGGGGCGCGGGATACTCCGTCACTTACGCGTTCCCATAATAGTTATTGGAAGGTTTCTCACGAGATAGTCATAGAATATGTACTAAAAACGGGTTGATGAAAAATTGCGTACTAACCCACGAAAGGAGATTTAAGTGATCCATCAACACTTAGAACATTAACGCAATATCGCACGATTGTCTAGGTTCGATATTTGTCGACCTCGTTTACCAACGGTTTTTTTTCATTTCTTGCTGAAATATACAGAATTTTAACGGCACGTGGATTACGAATCACAATTTTGATAATCATAATTTCATTCACGAACTTAAGCGTTTTACTATTTCCTTACTTCATAATATATGCTCCGTTTTAGAACGCAATGTATCTAATGTTAAAATACTTGAGAAAATATACTTGATAGATTATTTTCAAATTTAACTTAACCTCTGTTTGAAACTGTAACTAATTCGAACTTCCAATCCACATGCATTGATTTAACTCGTCGATGTTTGTCGCTGATATATAAAATGCGATTGATGATGAAATTTGTATATTCATGATCATTGTGTTGCGTTTAAACAATTGTTTACAATGTCGGCGAAAGAGGAGATTTTTTAATGCAATCATCGCTTGTATTCTCGGAATTCTACCGCGACATTCCATCGAATTGACGCGTGACTGAGGAATCGCCGCAGTCCGATTTTTCTGCATAAAAACACTGTATTTGTCACAAAATTGATAATTATCTTTTGTACGTATTATTTTCTGGTTAAATGTTCGATAATATAACTAACGAAAATGTTATTACATGATTAAATTTAATGTGATCTTACCTAAATGTTTCTTCTGGCGTCGTGGCCCACACCCTCTTCAAGACTAGACCAAATGTCACTCGTAACGCGTACGAACGCACACAGCTTTTCAGCACGACACACTGCTTTACGACACCTACTCGCTTTGCTTTTATTTATTTCGAAAATGTGAAATGTAGAAAGAGACGAGTCGTCAGAAACGTCCTCTGACCGTGATTACTGCACGAATGCTTCGAATACGTCATGTCCTGAGAAGCTAGCGCCGCAATGCGAACTGCTGCACGCTGCCACCTGGTTTACAAAACGTACTAGGGTTTTTCATTTCCACATTTCAGTCATGTTACTAAATAGTAATTTTTTATTCATATTTGGCATTTTATATTTTATCTTTCAACTTTTTCTCTTCGATAATACGATGCCAATATTCTATTTATATTAAAATTTATTATATTGAATTTATATTTTTTACTTTCTTTTCAAATAAAATTTATATTTTTTATTAAAATTTTATTATACAAATTTATGAATTCGTTATGTTGAATTATTTGCGTCTTGAAAATTATTTTTATATGTAAAATTTTTTAACAATATTTATTATTATATAATAATATTTTATTTCTTAAATAAAATATTTTACTAATGTATTTATGCATTTTTATTTGATTGTAATACATTGATGAATTTAATTGGATGAGATAAATATTGGCCAATAATAAATTTTTAACGATTTTCTGACCGTTAAATTTAAGAAAAAAATTCATCAAAAAGAAATATAATATTGTTGTCATGAGTACATTTATATTATTACTTCGAAATTTAAAAATCAATAAATAATTATTTATTATTGCACACATTATCTTAGAATAAGCAAAATTTTACATTGAAGTATCCCTGTCTAATATATGAAGACAAGGATTACGTGGATGTAAAACTGGCAGTACACGATTACTTCATTTATTTGTTATTAATATTGTGGTGTGATTTTCCAGTATTATTTTAGCTTGCTTTTTTCTATCGAAAGTTAAAGTAGTTGTTTTATATGAATATAAGTTATTTTTTTTGATAGCAACGAAAGATCTTTATTGTTTTAAACAAATCGACTTGAACACTGTACAATTTTAAAACGGAATTATTGTTTCGATAAAATTTACAATATATATATATATACATATATATATTGTAAATACATATATCCGATCAATTCTTACGAAACAAAAATATGGCAGATGATAAAAATGAAGATACAAAAGAGGATAAATGCAAAGAAAATAAAGATCAACTACAAATGATAGCTGCAGAAGAACGTTTAGAATATTTTAAAAAATTAGAAAAATGGTTACATGAAGCTTATGCTTGGCAGAGTATGGCTGCAATGTTTCCATATTATTTAATGTCTGGACAAATAATAAATCCATCATCTGGTAAGATTATAATTATATTGTTTTTATTTAATTAATATCTAATTTATAAATTATTATATTATCAATGTAACGAAATTATTCTATAAAATAGAATAATTATAGGTGTACCATCATTCTCGTCACAAGTATCAAATGTAGCAAATACACATAGGTTAATTGTTGGCACAAATGGTCAAGAGAACGATCCATTCCGACAAAGAAGGCCTCAAGATCATGTAGGACCTCCATTTCAACCTCCTGGAGCTGAAGGTAGAAGGTCATAACGATATCTCCTGTGTCCATCACATTCCAACAGAGGTTCAGCTAGTACTATATGTGCTTTTATTACAAAAGTACTGCATTTTATTTAATTTAATTATTTTTATAATGTTTAATTGATTTATTTATCTTTGTAGTGATTTTATGATGCAGTATTTTTGAAACATACATTTTCATCTGTATCATTTAATATTATGATTATCTTATTTATTCAAGTTTAAGAAAACAATCTTTTCAGGCTTTGAATATCGTATACCTCCAATATGGAAGAGATTTGCAGCTGAGTTTATAGATTCAACAATGTTGTTTCTTTTGAAGTTTTCCATTACTTTCTTTGCTATTGATGTTTTTGATTTCATGTATGTAAAATAATTCTACCCTCTATAATTTTATTTTTTCTTGACTTGTTATCATTATATTTTATTCTAGAGATATAGATGATCTAGACTTGGTACGGGCAAATTTGAGAATTGATTATAAAATGGCTTTAGAAATGACATATGGTATATTAGTATTAGAAATAATTCATCGTGTTATAGTGTGCATTTTTGAAGTGAGTATGTTATTAATAGAAATATTAAATGATATTTCAATAACAATATTTTTTTCAGGCATTTTGGCTTCAACATGGTGTAAATGGTCGTATTGGTGGTGCAACACCTGGAAAATCCATGATGGGATTAAGAGTTGTTCAATGTCGTAGCGTTACACCTGTTGATAGACCTGATGATCCTGATGTTGTACTTGTTTCTCCAGGAACAGATTTAGGTTTACCATTAGCAATTGGAAGATCAATTGTGAAAAATATGATTTTAGCATTTTTATTTCCTATATGTTTTGCCTTATTTTTCTTCAGATTTAATAGAACTGTTTATGATTTACTTTGCAATTCTATTGTGGTTGAAGATCCTTACAGAAACTTAAATAATAATAGACTTCATCAACAATAAAATATCAAAATATCATTTATATCTATATTGTATATATTGAATGTGTGTACGAGCGTATATAATATGTACATAACATTTAAAATTATTGACTATTGCAATATTATGAAATATTTTTCTAGATGTATTATGAAAGATCCTATAATTTCTGGATATATTTCTGAAACAAATCTACAGGCTGTTCGAGAACAATATTTAATTATCTTGGAATCCATTATATTGAGATTGTACAAATTTTATCTAATGCAGTTATTAATAAAACATTTTATAATTTATTTTTATGCAGTTTGAATCTAACATAATTATTTTTTGAGCAATATAATTTAAATAATTTATTCATTTTTTGATAATCACATTTTTTTCTTAATTATGTTAGCAACTTATCGATATTTTTTATAATAAAAGATATATATTCCATTTCATATATTTTAAATTTTTCAACGCCATCTACAGGAATATGATTGGAACCTGACAAAACTAGTAACTAACCAATGACGTCACTTCCCAGTTAAACGTGGCTGCCTTGCAAGTGAAGGAAGGAGTGGCTTTTCGATCTGTCAAGTTAAATGATTTCTCGTGACAATTAATGACTCGTTGCATCAATTAAGTTATTCTTGTGTGTTTAGCACTTTTAACTCATTGCGTAATAGTTCTATAATATAAAAAATGTCGTCTTCGGGTGATTTTGGAAACCCGTTGCGTAAATTTAAGCTTGTCTTTCTCGGTGAACAGAGCGGTAAGTATTTTCCACTTATACTTCCGTTGATTTTGGATCAATATTGGCGATGTTCGTGTCGGTTTTGTCTTGTCACTGATTTCTCGCATATCAAATATGAAAATTTCTATCATATACATTGGTTTCAATGACCGTTCTAGGTTATAGATCAATATTTCTAGTCACTGTTCAACTTTATCGTTGCGATCGAATTTGGCGTCATTCTTATTATCACCATCCTAATATTATATTCTGTCCTAATAATATTAATAATTTTATATATGATTTGTTGTAAAATCCTATCATTTTTATAGAAATATCTACTAACCATAAAAATTCATGATTTATGCATTTAATCGTATCGTTATGTAGTATACTTGTTTCATTTTAAACAACTATAAAATATATTGGTATATCGCGATCATAAAATCTAATCATAATGAAAATATACAAATAATTCTGATTTTATGTAAGAAAAAATAATAATTTCATTATAAATTTATATTTCTATGAATATCTATAATATGATTTTAAATTATATTAATAATTCATTATTATATCTTTACATTCTGAAAAAATATTCTTTGTTTGGCATTTTGTTTTTTTGTAAACAATAGGTAGTAAATTTTTTGCATTAATCGTGTGATTTGATGTTGCAGTTGGAAAAACTTCTCTTATCACACGGTTTATGTATGACAGCTTTGACAACACGTATCAGGTATGAAACTAATAGTTTTGTGATATACATATATTTATGTATATGTACATTTACACATAACTTTGAATGAATATATAAAATGAAATATAATATTGTCACAAAGATTACATTAATTTATCTAATAATATAGATTAAAACATAATATAAATATTAAATATAATAAATTCTCAGCTTTTTCTTTCATCATATAATATATATTTTATTTTGAAATCATCTATATTTCATTGACATACTTTTCAATGACCTTATAATGATGTCACAATCTTTGCTTTCATTTTATTCATTTCATTCATTTTAATTATCATTTTGATGACAAATATATATATTTATTCTATAAAGTATTTAATATCAATTGGCAAGGATAAATGTTAGTAGGACAGATAGTAGGGAGTTCAAGATATTGACTTTTTCTTAACAAAGTTAAAAGAACACAATATAGATACATCATAAGATTATCATCAAATTTTATTTTGTAAATTTATTAAAAAATGAAATTCTATTGTTTCTTTTTAAATATGATATTAGAAGAATAATGAAATAAAAATATGTTCTATAGAAAGTATTAGAAAGATAATATTATTTATTACAGGCTACAATAGGTATAGATTTTTTAAGCAAAACTATGTATCTGGAGGATAGAACTGTAAGATTACAATTATGGGATACTGCAGGTCAAGAACGGTTTAGATCTTTGATACCTAGTTATATCAGAGATTCTACTGTTGCAGTTGTGGTATATGATATTACTAGTAAGTTTAATTAGCAATGAAAACAAAGTGTTAACTATGATATTGCATCAGCTCAAGTGAATTATTTACACAGATGCAAATTCATTTCATCAAACATCAAAATGGATTGATGATGTACGGACTGAAAGAGGAAGTGATGTAATTATTATGTTAGTGGGTAATAAAACAGATTTGGGTGATAAAAGACAAGTATCAATGGAAGAAGGTGAAAGAAAAGCTAAAGAATTAAACGTAATGTTTATTGAAACTAGTGCTAAAGCTGGATATAATGTAAAACAAGTAAGTTTTTATTCTATTATAGATTTTTATTTTTAAAAATTTTTTTTTATTATTAAATAAAATCATAATGCTTTAATCATATTATATTTATTGATCAGCTCTTTAGAAGAGTAGCAGCAGCTTTACCAGGCATGGATTCCACTGAAAATAAACCACCTGAAGACAGTATCCTTTGTGTAAGATACATAATATGCACATTTGCATGGTACATATACATAATTATATTTCAGGGATTTTTCTTTCTTCAAATATAGCACTAAAAAACATGTCCTTCATCCTCAATTTTTTTTATTTTTTTAAAATTTTTTTCATAATTTGAATATTATTTATTTTAAAAAATGCTTAACTTTAATCTATTACTATAATCTTATATAAAAATTTTTTTGGTTATTTAATTTTAAAATATTTTATTGAATTCTCAAAAGTTAAATGTTTCATAGAATTTCAAAATTTTTCATAAATATTAATTTTCTAAGAATCATTTTGAATCATTACTTTTGATATCATTTTTTAACATTGTTAACTATTTCATTTTTTTTTCTGTTATCTTTTTGTGTTTTCCTTAATGTGTTGCTAAACCTGTAGTGCAAGAAGTAGTTCTGAAGGACACACCAATTGAACTGAAATCATCGGAGAGCAGTTGTGCATGTTAAACCACCGATCAGCCTAATGGTAGACAAGACACTGATCTAAGTTAATTTATAAATTAATCTCTTTCAATGCTAGGACAGTGATGATCAGTCCGTGTCCTTTTTACAATTTATAATGTGGAAAGGAACAGCACTGTATCGAAGAGCTATAACGAGTTTTTCGTGAAAAAATAAATATCTCACGATAGCTTAAGCAGACTGCTTTTACACAATAACGTGTTTATACTAGTAAATCATCAAATCATAAATCAATTTATTTAATTAATTTAAACTTTTGTATTTCATCAGAGACGCTTGCTTTTTTTAACGTGTTGATAATAATAATAATCATTATTATAGATAGTGCTTCGATCATTTTCTTAAACGAGAAACAATTTTTCTAAAAATCATTTTATTTGCAACAAATAATTATAATTTTAAGTAATAAGATTTTTTTATGTTTTGCATTTTGATAAAAAAGAAAAAAAAATTTGAATGAAATACTAGTCGTATGCATGATCAGTGCTGCAATTGCATGATATATGGTGCACTTATATATATATATATATATAT
>NW_006263366.1:724462-730439 GCF_000469605.1 Apis dorsata
TAGTGTATAGATAAATGGAGTTACGTATTGCGTAAATGCAGTCAAAATAATAGTCAACAATTCGTTATCAGAATGATCTGATTGCAAACGCGAGCAATAAGTCTCTTATACACTTATGAATGCATTTGTGGTGGCATGGATCGATTTAGCATAAAAGAACTCGTACAATATGTACCTGCGAGCGTACTGTAAATGAACGGGAAAAGATTTCAGCGATGCAAAATTAGTAATTAACATTTTATCTTTTAAAAATTTTTTAATAATATTTTACGAATACATTGCTCATGTATAATAGTTTTCTTTAACTTGGAACGATCATTGCATAAATTAGTAAGTTGCATTTCTTATTGAAGTATTATTTATAAATTGAATAATTCATTTATATATACATATATATACAAAAAGAAAAAGAAAAAAAAAAAAAAAAGAAAAAAAATTTAAATAGAGCAAATTTTCGAAACTATTGACAAAATTGGATTTGTATATATGAACTTAAAATTTAACTTAAAATTTGGGATATGGATAGACAGAATGCTATTATACCTAATATTATGACATTTTTGTTAATACTTATATTGTAATATTTTAATTTATATAAAAAACATTCAATAGCGTTATTATTTTTTTTTTTTATTAATTTTTCTTTTTACGAACCATAATTTTTTCTTATCATACATTTTTCCTTTTTATACATTTTTCCTTGTTTTTTAACCATTGTAAACGTATTTTTAGTTTAATAGAATTTCTCAATTAGAATTTATATACAATTTATATTTTATATCATATCGTGAAAATATAATAAGAATAGCACTCGTATAATTTTTAATCAAGGTGCTTTGTAGCTGTAAAATTTCACTGTTATTAATATTAGGGAATGCTCCGTCCCGTTTTTAAAATACTTAAATTTTATATGCTTTTTGAGATTATAAATTATTCTCGCTTTCAAAAAGAAAAATACATAACCAAGTGACTCAAACTTTAAATGGGACTAAATTCTCAATTAATATTAAGAGTCATAGATCATATATACATTTCAAAAATTTTTTGTAAAAATTACCCGATATTATATAATGATTCACTATGCTGCCTAAAAACAATCAATCATTCGAATCCATCAATATCATTTTTTTAAGATATACGTAACATTTTCTTAAAATTTACACGTATCTATTTGTAAGATTATTATTATATAATTAACATCGACATGCTGGTTCTTTTTTAAATGAAACTAATAGTTGAATGTTAGCGGCAATTGAATGGTTACTGTGATAACACCTTAACACACGAAAGCAGCTGTCGATTTGCAGAATCAATCACCGATGCAGAACGGCTCCGAGTCCGAGGGGGAGAGTGGCTGCATTTGCTAGGGAGGTGGTTTATCAGTGTGCAGCTAAATAATGCTAACTCCTTGAGACATTCTGATATGAACCAAAAAATCATCACGTACTATTAACAAGATGCTGGCTTCTTCTGATGTCTACATCGTGGCCCATAAGTTAACGCGCGACGAAGGCACAAAAAACGTTTCATTGACACCGTTCTTACTATCGACTACTTCTGCCCCGATCAATCTCATTTAAGTCGTTTAACCGTAGCGTGATTAACCGATCGTTTTGCTATGATTCATGTTAAGAACAGCTTTGTGCGGTTATAGTGCGCGTTGTTACGTTGTTGTAATCCGCCATTTATTCGACCAGAATCTAGCGATCTTTACATTTACATTTTACAGTATGAATCGGGAATTGACGTCGTTCAAAAAAAAAAAAAAAAAAAATGGAAAAAAACAAGAAATACACTATCGACCGAATTACATCGATGTAATGGCTACGTCACGATGATAGGGTAGCTGTTCCACGCTCGTTAAAATATCTTTGAACGTGTCGTTAAGCAATACGCAAAACAGCTTTTTTGTGAAATTGTACATATCACGAATCTTGATGTCGAGAAAGAAGTTGAAGAAGTGTATACATCGACTTTTTTTTTCTCTCTTTTTTTTTTTACTTTGCCATGATATTTCTTCGAATCTCAACTTTTCGCGACTTTCGAAGTTCGGAAGTTGAAGTGGTACCAATTTTTTACGAATAGCGTTTCTTTGCTTATCCTATCATCGTTTCCTGTGATCGCTGTTTTTCGAGGTGAAAATCTATTCAACACGCACAAGATACCGACAAGCTTAGACAAGAGTGTTCTAGACACAAAAGATATTCTAGACCTTAACGAAAACGACTGAAAGTAAAAATGTTTTAATAGCCCATCAGTTAGTCGAGGAAATCGAACGATCGAGCGGTCTATTCCTGGGGATATATCTGTTACGAAAAAATTATTACTTACACGTAGAATATGTTATTGGCGAGTCTGTTCGATGGCGTATTGTTCAAGGTTTATAATATTGTAATCGTAATAACAATCTTTATAGACGTTTTTCAATATCTCTTGATAAATAAGCAAGCGACTCAATACGCGATCCGTTCATAAATTGAGGAAGAAGACGCACTAATATGATGAGAATAATTTAGGGAAAAAAAGGATGCTCAATCGTTCACTCGCCATTTTATACGATTATTTCCGATTCAACCATGCAATCATCGTCGTGGTTGTTTAAACGTAGGCGCTTAATATTTACAAAATTGTCTTTTACAAAATCATTGACACTATTGATATGATTACTCGCCAACATGCAATCTTTCCAACGAGCAATCACGCCCCAATACGAAACTTGTTGATTGTTTTAGCAAATATATCGTTTCTAATTCTAAATAAAGGAAGGAAAGAAGGATATTATACAATTAGAAAAGATAAATGGAAGTTGCGTCTTCTTTCTAACGAAACATACACGCAAAAAAAAAAAAAAACACGCACGAATACGGAGGAATCGGAATATAAGAAAAGAAATGTTCGGATCAATTCATGAACCTGTCTCGTTCGTCGCGACATGTAACGAGCGTCGAGCAACGAAACATATTGCTCGTGTTTCATCGAGGAGACTGAATCTGCTTCTAAGCTCGCCGCCGTTTAAATCAGAATCAGAATAAGACGAAATATATACCGGAGAAAGTTGGAAATAGCGTATCGTGCCAGACATAGAGTGGAGCGCTTTGACGAGAAAAATGTAGCGGCAACTCCTCTGATAAGGGAGGTAGTTTAGTTCTTCTGAAAATTCGTGGGGATGAATTCGTGTCCCGTCAGCGATAATAACGAGCGTGCCATGAGGGGAGTGGGCCAATTTTACACATCCGCTAATTAGAATTTAGAAAAGGAAGGGACGAAAGGAAGAGAAAAAAGAAAAAAAAAGAAAAAGATAGGTAGACTCATCCGTATCCGGGGAAAACGGAAGGATGAGAAAGCTCCGCTTGCCACGAGGCGTAAATAAAATCACGGGGCGAGCGCAGCTTTCCCTGGCGTCGTCGTTATACATTGATGTGATAAGGCTTCTATCTCGAGGATACGTTTGAAAAGAGAGAACGAGACGATAGGAAGAGATATGTTGAGCGATATGTTGTAATTCATTAATCCGCCGTGCTTAACGCGAGCCTCTACGTGCACTCTAGCACTCTCCGTTTCTTCTGAACGTAAAAAAAAGAAAAAAAAAAAAAACTGTCTCTCTAGCGCAGCTCCTTACGTGTAATTAACGTGTAGCGTTGATTCGCACCGTGACGTGTAATCGCATCGTGCGAAAATCGGGAAGTATTCTGATACGAATCCAAGATAAAATCATTGTATTAGAGAGACCAAAGAAACACCTCGTTGCGTTCTTATTACTTTCCTTACGTTCGTGAGAACAAATGCTCCGTCTATCTCGCTTGATGGGAAATCTCGATCTCGGTGAGAAATCGGTGATAAAAAAAAAAAAAAAAAAAGAGAAAAGAAAAAAAAAGATAATGCTGGATGGATTCGTACCATTGGACATCTCGAGTGCACGCGAAGCGTATATTTTTCTTTCGTTCGGACCCGCGTTCCGCGGAGAAGACATTCGGCTGCAGGCTCCTCGACCGGAAACGCGGTCGTAGCTCGATTCGTAGATTAGATTCTTAGAACGTGTAACGTGTATTGGAAGGGAGGATAAATTACGCTGTATTCGTTTTAATCTTTATCGCCTAGCTCGCGATGCTCGCGCCTAAGGAGATCGAAAAGGGGAGGGGAGGGGGAAGGGGCGGAGGAGGAGCGTCATCGCTCGTCGGAGGCGCGCTTCCGGTGTAATTTGAAAGGAAGCCCTCTCACTAGCGACACGTGGCTGCAGCGCGTGTCTACTCCACGACGGCGAAGCGGACGAATCTAGAGATACGCCGATCTAGTCGGAACGACGATCATCGGGAAAGAAAGTCGACGCGGCCGATGATCGTTCAGTGATCCGCGGTGCTTGTTCTTTTCGGGGCACAGGTGAGATTGGTATCCTTTCGGTTGCGGTTCCACCCTTTCGCCACGCAAGAGTATTTCTTCGCTCCAACCAAAAATTTAGCGTCGTCGATTTGGGATTACGATTATCTGTGATTGACAATGTGGATTTAATACGCGAAATATACGTGTTCTCGTATATAGGAGTATATATAAATCCTTTGGTTAAACGTTTCATTCGAGTTTCTTAAGACGTGACGTTTTTCACGAAGAAGATGAAGGAAATGTAGATGAGGAAAATGTTCAAATTTCAATTTTATTGACTTCTTAACGAAGTCATAGAGAAAGATAGGAAATACTCGGTTTCTAAGGTGATTGCTCCTCGTTGCGAAAGGGTCGATTGGAGATTTGATAATCTAGTAGCGAAAAATGATTTGTAGCGTCTCGGAGGATTCTTGTGAATGTAATTTGCAAGGCAGCCGCGTTCTGTGGTAATGTTATTGTAGCCGATGTTTCTTAGTTAAATAGAAGTATTCGCTGTATCGTCTTTTTGCAATTAAATTGTCAAACTTAACGTAGCAGTAGGGTGCGATATTAATTGTAAAGTTAACCCTTCCAGTCTTCGATGTTGTCGGGATTATTTTCAACGAATTTCTTCTCTCGATGTAATAGGTACACGTGCAGATCGATTTCTTTCCAATTTTCGACATGGAATAAAAAAAAACGAAACGAAACGAAAATTGCCATTTTCTCGTACATTTAATTCGATTTCCGATAATGATAATTTGATATTATTCTTCATCATATTTCGTTGTACTTTTTCGATTCTTGGATTCGAAACGAATGATAAAAACCGAGGCTCGAAGGGTTAAACGTCTCAAGGCTTTAAGTTTCTCCGAATATATTTAATATAAAATAGAAACTAATGTACGCTTTTGTTTAACGTGATAAAACGAGATCTTGCAAAAATATAATTGAAAATAAATACTATTAGAGATCCTTGATTCATTCGAGATCGACGATAAGGGAATTGATCGACGATCGAGAACCGCTCCCTCGCGTTTTGTACCTGTTATTATTACTCATACGTGATGAACGTCCCGACTAGACCGGAACTTTAAAGTGCATTTAATACGACTAATTACACGATCCGTATTGACACACACCACTCACTGCTTATAATATAACTATATATACGAGATTGGACTCGTTCGAAGAGGCGAAGGAAATGGAGTAATACCGTGAAATAAAAATTCGGATCATTTATTTTCCCGTTTGACGTAGCGCAATAACGAAGTATTAACTAACGCGTAGTGGATCGTAATATTTCTCATTTAGCTTTGGAGGCTACGTAGATGTAGCGATCGCCATACACATACACACGTACAAACACACCGATTGTATCGCATTTATTAATTATTATATGGGACGCGCCTCGTCATTTTCATGATCCACGCGTTTGTTCGTGGCTACGCACAACGAACCGAGAACGGAGAGAAAAATGTGATAAAAGAAGGATGCGTTTGTTTCGTAATTCGGCTCGATATCGAAGATGTCATGTTAAAACACTGTGGCACGCTTCGCTTAAGAATTCGTTACACACTTTCTGTTCAATTAGTTATGAAAAAAAAAAAAAAAAAAAAAA
>NW_006263366.1:730598-743385 GCF_000469605.1 Apis dorsata
AACGATAATAACAATTAAACATCTGTATCATCCCTTCCGAAACCGCACACGTTTTGTTTCTACCGAACGCATAACGTCTAATTATTTTCCATTCCTTCACATTCTTTCGTTATCGTATCGGGTTTAAATGTTTATAAATTCGTACCAAGCCGCACGGATTTCTTTCATCGTGACGATATTCTTCCCGAGATATATATATATATGTGTGTGTGTATACAATTCGAATAACAGCGTGATTTAATCACACAGGTAACAGCACGGCAATCGGACGATTCCATCGGTGGCGTTATAGCCGTGTTATCTTCCCAGTCCTATTAGGAGGCTCCTCGAAAACAGACGTTCCGTATCTACAGCGCGTTCGACTGTAATTCGTCACACAATGGATCGTGATAGATCCTCCCGGAGGCTGGACAGTCACTGTTTAATCCAATTACAATGGTGCCGTAACTCGATTGAACCGCTAGTGTAAACGAATACTGCCACGATACTTGTACTTAGCCGTGTTATACTTCCCGATACGATGTTTGCTAGCCCGCATCCGGCCGACCTCAGGACGTGGTAAGCGTGTGGATCCACGCTATCATCCGCATTGTATATCGAACATCGAACGGGTATGGAATCCCGAATCTCAATCCCAATTCTCGAAGTTTCGAGATTCGAAAGAGTTCTCGGGCAATCGGAACTTCGAGAAATAAAATCGAACGAGCCGTTACTGAAGTTTCGATTCAACGGGGCCAGCCAACCGGAAAGTTGGGTAAAAAACGTGAGGAGCGGGCATCGATTGTTTAATTTCTCTTTCTCTCTTTCTCCTTTTCGTTTTTCCACTCGTACTTGTGTTCGTTTCTCTCTCTTTCTCTCTCTCTTTCTCTTAAATTTAATTTAATTTCAATCAGAATGAGAATATAATCGGTAGAAGAGAACCAACTTTTCGTTTCGAGAAAAGTTTTTCCGTGAACGTGAACGTGTTGGTGAGCGAAGAGCGAATAATTAGGTAAGTCTAAAATATCCGATTCGAAACGAAGTTGTAAGAAATCTTGGAGAAAGAAAAGAAGAGAAAAGATACGTTTTAATTCGATCAATAAGCGAGAAGTTTTGATCAAAGTGTGAAAATTTGGATTGCAGAGGAATCGAAAGAAAGATGTAATGAGTCTCGATTCAATTGAGACGAAAAATCGATTTTTGCGTTGAAGTAGAATCGACAGAATTTTGATTGAAGTTTTATTGTTTCAAGATACGAAGATAGGAACAGCGATAAAGAACAGTTGTTAATTTGTTAATTTAAAGCAAGAATATTGAGATGAATAACATTCAGATTCGAACGAATTTTGTTCGAATCGAATTTAATAAAAGCAATAATAACGATGTTTAATTATCTGAAAATTTAAACGAGAGATTTTTATCGATATTTGTATACAGTGATTATAGCGAAAAGAGAGAAAAAAGAGAGAAAAATTTACCATTTTTTCCAGATTTATTAATTCGTTCTCTCTCATTCAATGTATTCAATATATTTATGGAATTTCTATTCAACGAGAACAATCAAGAACGTATCGCGAAAAGTCTTTTGTATATTGTGTACGTTATAAAGGCACGCTCTCGTCACGGTTCGAAACGAGCTTTTACGAGATTTTTTGCAAACGTGTCATAATTGTTGGTTTGCACAATTCAACTAGTGGAGCTTCAAACGAAACGAATCAATAAAGATTTGCGTTCACGAGCCCATTCATTTTCGATTCATTTCATAAAACGTATCGAGATTGAAATATTTTTTCGGATTATTCGATACTTCCTTCCCTACCATGCGTGCGCTGGATTATTTGTCACCATCAGGGAAATAGTTAAAAATGGAGGGAGAAATCTCGTCGATTCGTGTTTGCGTAATTGATCGGATATTCATATTGATATTCGAGATTGATAATTAGCGTCCAAACAGTTTTTCATTTATTTGTTTGGTTACGTGACAGAGCCCCTCCTCCCCCTCCCCATTGAAATTCCCGGCCAAACCTTCTATGTCTTTTAGTTATTTCAAATATGTCGCGTATTTTGCCTTTATCGTTCGAATTTTATAAACGGAATTGATGAAATATTCGTTCGTGGTGAAACGTTTTCGATTCATTTTTGCGAATTCACTTTTTTTTTTTTTTTTTTTTTTTTATTCGAAAAACGTACCGATTCATTATTATTTGTACACGATTATTCGTTAATTCTTTTGAACGTGCACGGATTAATTCATATTTTTCATATTCATTCGCACGAAAGAAGAATATAATCGGAACGATTTATTATCAGGAAAAAAAGAAAAAATAATCGAGTTGAAGGAAAACATTCGTAAATTCTGTAGCTAATAGTAATTGTTTACACAGTTTATTGTAATGTCAATTATATACAAATTTAAAATTACGTCCACAGTGCTTCTACGCTGACACACCATCTCCTTACTCGACACAAGTGCAATTACAATCGGATTTCTCCTTTTTTTTTTCGTCGTTTCAAACACCAGCAAAAAAAATTTTCGCCACAAACGACTCGATGAATCACTAAAGTTTAATTATTCATTATTATTTACAGTCTAAACCCATCCTGTTCTCATACGATACGTCCAAGTGCTTCTTAGAACGTTTCTAAAAAAATGAAAAAAAAAAAAAAAAAAGAAAATGGAGTTAAAAACGACACATTTCCTCATTTTATTNTTCGAACCGCGACTGTACACACTTTTTTTCGAAACGATCAAAGCATTCGCATTTCGTATTGACTCGCGTCTCAATTGTTTTTTTTTTTTTTTGGCAGTATGCTGTTGCGTAGTTTTAACGACGAATCGAGTGAGGTGATCGCGAAAGATTTCTTCAATCTTTATTTTTTTCCATTTTCGGTTCGGTAAAAAAAGACTTTACGGCGCCGTGTTCAATTCGAGATCTCAGTTGCATCGTGTCATCGTGGCCCTTTATCTTCCTTCTTTTCTTCTCCCTTTTTCTTTTTTTTTTAACTCTCGTATCTTTTATTGAGCATCTAGGCCGATCGACACTACTTCCAGCTCCTTGGATTTCGCCACACGAGCTCGTTTCCCGTGGCAGTGACAGAGCGTAGACGATCGATTCGAGAGGCTCTGCTTCTTTCTCTCCTGAGAAGGTACCTCGACTAATTTAACAAAATAAGAATGGAAGTCCGGTGGACAGCTGGAAGTGCCGTCGATGATGCAAGCGGATCTTACTCGAAGTTCTAACGCTTCTAACGGAGGAATGAATCGAACGCACGAGCCATTGGCCGAGTGGGAATCCGGAATTCGATGGAAATGCGAAGACGAGAGAGAGAGAGCCTCGTCCGTGTCGAAAGAATAGATCTATGAAACAACAACATTGGCCCGGACTCGTACGCGGATTCTTTCCATCGAGGGTGCAAATGTTGGAAACGGAATGCATATTTCATCGCATCGGTCGTAATTAGATATATCGTTGATGATCGGTTGAACAGAATAAATTCGATGAAGTTCAATTCCTTGATCGGAAAGAAGGAAGAAATTCTTTGGATCAAGTAAATAATACAGTTACAAAAAGAGGCTGATTCGAGAAATAATCTTTGTTTTGAAAGGTCGATGATCGGCGGGAAACGATTCTCGATTGTTTCCTCGAGGATCGAAAGATTTCTACTTAAGGTATCGTTATTACAATATCGAAGACTATGCGATTTTTCGGCAGTTGGTCGTACGTGTTTCTCTCCTCTTTGTCTCACGGAATAGAAGTAGAAAAGGATAACGGGTCAGACGCTTTCACACGTGTCTCTCTCTATTATACACTCGCGAGATTTTAGATTTAGCCGTGAACGATTTCATCGAAAGGATTCGGATCGGTCAATCGCCAACGAACACCATCGAACGTACGTTCCTGAAGACTCGAGAAGAATCTTGGAGAAGATACTCGATTTCCATGTCCCTGTTCCTCGCGCGAGAATCATCATAGAAATCCCAAACCCACAAGTATCGCGGCGAATGTATTTTCGATGTATTTATTCTTCCTTCTCCGTTAACTTCACGACAAGGCTCCTTCGGAACAAGCTTTTCTTCAAACGCCAACGATCACATTCAACCCCTTCGAATCCATGAGCAAACGGTGCATCTGAAAATGCAAGGAGCACCTCGTTGGAAACCGATCCGAAACTTGACGCGAATCGTGAATCGTTCGTAAGAGTTCAGCCGCACTCACGAGGTGCTCGTGGAGTCAAACCCTCAACTCGTCCATCACCTGCTGCTGATGATTGTGCCCCTTCTTCAACGTCCCCGTCCCACCACTCATCGCCATGCTCTCCTGTTGCAATTGGTTAGGGCTTATGATGAGATTCTGCCCCGGCTTGCCCGGCTTCGTGTTCTTGGGCGGTGGGGGTGGCATGGGCACGTGGCACGTGTTGTTCTGAAGATCGGCGAATTCGGGGGGCGGGATGTGTTGGATGTGATGCCTCTCGGCCGTCTTCGTGTCCAGATCACCGCAAATATTGTTGGGCATCTGTCCGTTCTCTTGACGTTTCTTGGAACAATTGTGCTGGTTGCTCTTGTCGCGTTGGTAATAGACACCGGCGAAAATAAGCACGTTGAGAATGAGCAGGCTGCAACCGATCGCTATCGTCACGCTGAGGGCCGTCGAGTAAGCGGCGAAACCGTCCTCCGGCTGGACCGTCGAGTCCTCGAACGTTAACTCGCTGGGTGTCGCTGTCGAGAAGTTGTGAGCTCTTTCGGCCAAGGTCACTTCCGCCGTTGTCATCCTGGTCGTCGTTGGCACCCTCTGGATGAACCTGGGCGGCACCTTCAACGCGCAAATTCGCAAATTAGAAACTCTGTCGAATACTCGCCCGGAACGAAGATGTAAGAGAGAGAGAGAGATGATACCTGTTCAGTGTCGAGAAGATGATGCGATCTAGGAACGTCGTCGGAGCCAGGCTTATGGAGGTCGGGGACCAGGTTCAACCAAAACGAGAGTCTGTGCGCCCTGTAGTGGTTCTTCAGTTTCGACTTGAGCTCTGGAAACACGGATGAAGTCTCAGCCAGGTCAGAGAGAGAGAGAAAGAGAGTGGCGCTTTTTTAGAGAGAACGAGAGAGCAAGTGCGACTCGTACTCGCGCGATAACCTCAAAAGGCAGCCTTTCCACGGGAACCTTTTCATATTAACAGCAGGGTAATTAATTATTGTCGCGTGATAATCTTAGAGAGAGGAAGAAAGAGAGAGAAAGAGAAGACAGCTTCGTTAGCCAGTGCGGCTCAAAGTTGCAGCACTCGGTCGACGAGTGTGGAACGGTATACGGAGTCAGACAGTTGCCCCCGAGGGCCGGCTATGCGTCGACTTTTCTACTTGCGGCCACACGACGTGGCATAGTTTGAGCCGCGCTGCGCTCCGACTTTCGTGGCGAACATTCCACCGAGACTGCGCCGATTCCCTGTACCACGCCGACTCTATTTTCCTTTCTCTCTCGTTGTACATCACAGGCAATCTCACGAAGTCTAGACTTTTGTCTAAAATCGGACTTTAATCCCGAAAGGAGATACCGAAAAGATCCTTTCTTTCTGGTTTTTCGATTTTTCTCAAAGAATAACTTTTCTCTCAATTTTTCTATGCGACGTACACAGTGAGTGTACAACGAGCAACAACGGATAGTCGAATTTGCCTACTTTTTATCTTTATAAAAAAATTATGAAACGAAAACGAGGGAAACGGGCGAGGATCGAGCTAGTTAACAAGTCACTTCGCAAGGAATTTTCAAAGAAATGTTTTGAAAGAAAAGGAAAGGAGAAAAGAAGAAGAAGAAAAAGTGATTTATGTCCATTCCGGGAAGAATTCTTATTCTCGTCCAGCGATGAGAATGAGAATTATGCAAATAAATTTTCGCTAATCCTCTTAGTTACACGTACGAGATGCGTGGCAGCTCTGCAAGACTACGTTCATTATACACGTTTCACGGGCTAATCGGATTAAATAATAGTTTCCATCTCGAAACGGAACGCGGAGATTTCACCGAATGGAGGAAACGACCTGCTCCAAAACTCCTTCCTTCCCTCCCTTTTTCTCTTTTTTTCATTCATTCCATTCGGCAGTTTTCCGGAGAGGATCGAATCTCCTTAACGAGAAACGTTTACTCCGCCTCTGAACGGTTAATGCCCCGAGATTCAAGCTGACGCGGAATCGTGAAAACTGAGGCTAATTGGAAACTCTAGCAAGCCGAGATTACGAGAGGAAATTAGAATGCATGGGAATCGAATATTTTTCTAAGGTAGCGAAATTTTCCTTCCGTCAAAATTTCCAATTGTCTCGTATAAAATAACTCCCTCAGCACCGTTACAATCACCTGAATGGAAAAATCGAGACGATTCTTGATATCGATATCGAAAAATTTTCACTCGCAACAACGAAGAATCTTTCTTTGTTTCAATAGAGATGAACGAACGAACGAACGAACGTCTTCGATCCTTTTAAAATATAATCGCGAGCGTTACAATCACCTGAATGGAAAAATCGAGACGATTCTTGATATCGAAAAATTTTCACTCGTAACAACGAAGAATCTTTCTTTATTTCAATGAAGATGAACGAACGAACGAACGAACGAACGTCTTCGACGACCCTTTTAAAATATTATCGACGAACCTCTGACAGAAAAGTTTAAGGGAAAACTCGATTTCGAGCAAACTCACCTATGCTCAGA
The DNA here is from genome assembly GCF_000469605.1 of Apis dorsata. Classification (NCBI taxonomy): domain Eukaryota; kingdom Metazoa; phylum Arthropoda; class Insecta; order Hymenoptera; family Apidae; genus Apis; species Apis dorsata. The sequence goes on from NW_006263366.1 coordinate 737,279, forward strand.
TACTTTTTGTGCACCGTCTCGTAAGCGATCCAATCGATGTTCTTCAACTTCGTTCTCTCGGGTCTCATCGGTCCGACGTCCGGCGTTCCCTCGTTCGGATTCCTGCCGACGTTATACACACATATTGTTGATTCCTCTTTTTCGACGCGCCCACGTACAGGCAAATTTCAACATCGTTTCACGACTCACCCTGTGCGCGCGAAATTCGTCAGGTAGAGTATCACGCTCTCCGATAGAGCCATCTCCGCCCTCGTGTAGTTCTTCGGCCAATGAGACAGGCCGCCTACCAACGGCGCCCCGAAAAAATATGGAAGATCCTCCCCGTGGATGCAGCCTGGTTTCTGCAAATCAAAAATAGTAAGTAAGAAAGAAAGAGTATATTTAATAAAGGGAATAGAAATAAATTATTAATTATATAGATGTGAATCGTGCCGATGCCTTTCTTCTACTATACTTGGCTCATTGTGTCGCGTTCAGTGACTCTCAACTCACGCATAAATGTACAAGATACGACTCGCATTTTTATATGTATATAAAGTCAACGAAAAATGTTACGAGTGAAATTGAGAGTGAAATTAAAAAGTTGATTGAAAATTTTGAAACGATCAGTAAATCCAAATTGCAAAGGTATCGATGGTATTTTAATACGACATGGAATTGTCGTATTTCAAATTGAACAGAAAGAATTTGAGAGCATGGAAAAATGGAGAGGAAGGAACGAGCACGGTATGTGCTCGACTAGCCTGGTTTCTCGAGATTACTCTGGTTCCACGACTTGACCATGGAAGAAACTCGATCGCTGCTCTTTGGAAACGGTTTCGAACCGTCTCTCCGCGCACGATCGTTTCGAGATTTTCGAGATGAGAAGAAACGTTTCCTATTTTCCATTTTTCCTCTCCTTCTCGCGACAACCATAATTCGCGATCCCTTGAAAAATACAATTTTTCTCGTTTCACTTCGAACGATCTCAAGATTTCTTTGGCATTATTTTTATTACGGATAAAATAAATTTAATGGACGTAGTATCGTAGTAATTAATTTTGATCGAAGAGAAAGAGAGAACACGAGGTGGTAATACAATTAAAAAGAATCGCGGAAACAGTATCGTTATAAAGTAGGAGCATCATGCTCGCGTGACAAATAGGGTGAGCTCGGGGCGAGATGAGAACATTAAAGAAAAAGTAGCCTGCGAGGACGTGAAATATAGCTTAATTAAGGCGTTTTAATATCAGGTATTTATAATATTTATCTTTCAATCTGCTTCGACGAAATTCTCTCATGAAACTTGGTAATTATGCAATCTCGAACCCTCGGGCGAGATCGTGAATCAGGATAAAGTAACAACGAGAGGAAAAAAAAAGGAGCAAGGATAAAATGCAACGAGGGAAAATTCAAGTTAAAAGTTTACATTTAAAGCATTGACGTACGAATACTTTTTAAAAACGTTCTTTCCTTCGATTCAATTTTCGTGCAACGCGTACAAAGATATTAAACGATTTTCCGCTACATTCGAATGCGGATATTCAATTTGCACGATTGTTCGTTCGGAAAAAAAACGACGTCCCTGTATCCTCGACATCCTGCTGGTTTTTCCTTGATCGGATCCATTTTTTTGAGTCAAGAGTTGTTCGCGGAAGGGGAAAATAAAGACGAGTTCGGGTATCGAAAAGTGAAAAAGTTGCAGGTTCGAAAGTTCCCTTTGAGCTTGCCTCCAGTAATGGAGATTGTGCATCTTTTGTGGCGCCTCCGCTCCTAATATTTTCCTTATCGATTCCTTTGCGAGTCTTTGTCGCTCGTTGGAAATCATGTAGCTCGTTGCACTCCACCGGAACGGTTGCTTCTGCTTATTTTCAATTTTCTGACGAAACGACTCCCCGCGTTACGTTCCGCGCACAAAAGGAATTGTCAAACGTTATTGAACACCGTCCTTGCGCAATCTGTGCGCAACGAAAGATTTTTCTTTTCAAACGTCTCCCCGGCTATTCGATCGAACTAATATTTGAGCCAACGGCGAGACAAGCAATCGGTTAAAATATTTATATTGAAAATATTTCTCGAAAATGGAGAGTGAAATTTATCAATTCGACTTCTAGTTCTAACGATTCAATTTCATGATTTTTCAGTTAACGTTTCGCTTTCGAACATATTCCGATTAAAAGACACCAGTGATTTTAAATTCAGTGATTCAACGTACGTCAGCGAAGATTGCGATGTTGAAGACAGCACGAGTCACTCGAAGGAGCACAATAGTGTATAAGCAAGTAGGTATTAGTTCTGAGAAACTTTTAACCAATTTTTAACGATTTAAAAATCTCTTCTTGTATAAATAGCATCGAGGATCAAACATGGTTACCGTATATACCGGATATCAATCACGAAATCTCTCGTCGTAACATCTACTCCAACTTTATACAACTTGCGGATGCCATCTTCCATCAAACTATCGGATGAACTTTCATCTTCACTGAGAAGATCTCGAGATGTCCTTGAGCGACAGTTTGTCAAACACGTATGCTCACCGCTCTTCTTCATCGGTCCACGAAGATACGCGTAGATCACATCGCGTGTGATCTTCTTCAACGTGTTCTCCATTCGTTTCCTCCGTTCGTTATCACGATTTTCGAGGGAAATCAGCTACTTTTATTAGTTTATTTATTTCTTTTTTTTTTTACAAAATCTGCCCTCGTAAATTCGTTATTATATAATTTCACATCCCCTTTCTTCTCCTGTTTCCACCGCTGCTTAATTATGACTCGAAACACCTTTATTTCTCGTCCCTGCTTTTCATCGTTGCTCGCCACTCTTTCGTATTTTTTTCGTCCATTTTAATTACGAATCGCCATTGTTTGTTGCCTCTCTCAACGAATTTCACTCGGATTGAATTTTATTTTTACTTTCCCTTTTCCTTTCCTTCTCCACGCGCCCTTCCCTCTCACGAATCTCCCCCTTTCCCACTCTTCCTTTCTTTCCATCTCTCTCGAGGTGTAATCGATACAGTCCGACTCCTCGTTCGCCGCGATGGACGCCGACGAATCCGCCACGAAAACGAATCAGAGTAAGCATTCGTATCGTCTGTTCGAGAGAGCTCCATGGAAGTTTCCCGTGTCGGATAGCTTCGTTTTCCGCGCGGAAATTTTAGAGTGGAATTTTTATAACACAGGACATTTCTCTCCTTTTCCCTGTATGATTTGTTTCTCCTTTTCTCTCGAGAACGGGAGGGATCTCGAATTTTTCCCCTCCCTCCCCCCGTTGAATTCGATATTACAGGTCGCGGGAATCGATATCAGTTCTATTGTAAATTCTCCGTTTCCACGATCCTCAATACGCAGCTTTCATTTCCCTCCACAACTTTCTCCGTCTTCTCTCTTCGCCTCCCTCTCTCTCTCTCTCTCTCACGTTTTTTCATTTTGCATACGAATACACCATACCACCATCCGGTCCACCCTGACAACAACCACGTCCTTGCTGAATTTGCAATTTTTATGCGAATATTCCTGTGGATACGTGAAATTTTTTTTTCCCGAGGATATTGGATTAATATTTCTCTCTCTCTCTCTCATTCTGTCATTTTATAGCAAAAATGACGAGTATATATTATATTTTCTCTTATCTACGATTAACAGCCGATGCTTTTCGACGTATGCCTCCGAATTTTCATTTTAAATTCTGAAATGCGCGATGCGATGGTATTTATAGCGATGGACAGATATCGCGCGTAACGAAGAAAGGCAAACATTTTTTCGATTCGGATTATACGATTGTATCAGGCGTTAATGCTCCTCTCCATGGTTGTTGCACGAACAATGGAATGGAGCACGATCAACCGAATTAAACGCGATCAAACCTGCTTTTTGATATCCTTTCTTCTTGCAAAAAGACAGAATAACGGTTTTGTCGCGTCTTTCTCCCCTCTCCCCCCCTTTTTTTCCCTTGTCCTGTGGAAAGTTCGTTCCATTTAACGGTCGGTTTTCGTTCGAGTAAAAGCAATTTCAGAAAGGATCATCAGATACCTGATAAAGCTTTCGGTTATAACCGTAATATTTCGCTTTTTCGATTTCTTTTCCCTTTCAACGAATGGATTTACTCGTTTTACTCGTCGAAGTTTTGAAAATGTTGTTACCTCGATTCGTTTCAGAGCAATTTTTGCGATCTTTAATTTCAGAAATTTGAATACACAACGATCGTTAACGACAATGGGATTAACGATGAAATTTCAAACTTCAGGACAGAAGAACGTTAGATTACGTTTGCGCGACTTGGATCGAACGATTCGATTAAAATCAGGGATTTAATTTTTTCCAATTAGCTCGTATCTTTATTTAAAAATCTTGTGACGATAAGCTTTATCGTTATTGTGTTATCGTTGCTCTTTCAGTCTGTCAAGTTTTCTTCCGCGTATTATTCTCGAGTTTTCTCACTTCGCTCTTTTTTTCCTTTAATTTCTTTTTTTTTCTTTTCCTACATAATAATAATCTGCAACGTGGAAAGGTTTTTTCCACTCTGTAAGGTCGAACCGAATTCCTCGGCGGAAACACCGCCTTTTTTCAATTCGGAAAACTTTTACATCCGTGCCGCGTAAAAATTTATTTTCTTGACGGAAGTTAATTTAAAAGTTCGTGGAAAAATCTTGAATTTCCTCCTTTCGATAAAATTTTTTCAATTTATCGTCGATCCCGTTTTCTAAAAATGGTAAAAATAAAATCCTCGCTCGGTAGAATCCACGGCTATTAATATTCACGAGTGAAATATTTAATGATGTTTGGTCGGCGATTCTAAAATCAATGGAGAGAAGTGCAGGGATTCGCGGCCTCCGGTTTTCACAATTTTCACCGATTACTCGAACGATAACTCGGTGAATCGCGAATTATAAATGCAAATTGTCCGTCGTACCGGCGCCGAATTTATTAATTATTCGATATGGAAATCTATTAACGAATTATCGATCATTTCAAACATTCAATTTCAATATTAATGGTCAATTATTTTCTCTCCCTTTTTTTTTTTTTTTTCTTTTCTTTTTCTCCTCCTGTTTTCCAACTTGTCGATTTTCGTAGAAGAATAATCATCAGGGGGGAAAAGCTTCCGGGGGAGAAAGGACAATTGTTGTTCAATGGCGAAATGTTTCGAGCGAAAAAATGATCGAAGAATTTCTTGAAAACTTTAAATTCATCCACTCGATCTCGACTTTTCCCCTTCTTCCTGTTTCTCGATTCTCTTTCTCGTTCCTCGCTTCCCTTTCTTAAACTTTTTTTTTAACCTTTTAAAATAATCTTTCCACGGAAGCGAAACGCCAAACCTCTCTTCGATCAACATCCGTTCTCGATTCGGAAAATGACGAGGTCTTTAAAAAACTCGAAAACTTTAACCGTGTTTCTCAGAAGGGAAGGGAAATCTTCAGCAAGATCGAAAGGACGAACAGTAACGATTACGAAACTCGTCCACATATAACGATATTTTTTTTTATTACAACCTCTTATCTATCTTAAATCCAAGATTTATTCGATAATATTTGTTCCATCCCATCTTTTTTATCCATCAATTTTATTTCACCCAACCAAACGTGATTAAAAATATTTAGCGCGATTTATAAACGAAAAGTTTATAAGGAAAAAGTTTTAATTGGATCGCATTAATATAAGATAATTAAGATGGGATTAACAAGCGGTTAACAACTGTATATATTTTTTTCACTCGCGTAACTTGGAATTTTCCAAACATATTTCTTCACACTCGCAATGCCCTTTAAGCGGTTTGTATACACGCGCAATTGGCAAACGGAAGTTTAATCTCAATTCCGCTGCCACTCTGTCTTTGCACAGTCCGCGCTTTGACGGCGACGCTTTACACAGAGCTTTCCCTCTTTACAAACTCGGCGTACCCACACCCACGTATCCACCCGTGTACAGAGTAACAGAAATTTTTCGCAGCGAAGGAACGTAATCCGCCTTTGCTATGCCCTTTTAAAAAGAAAAGAAAAAAACCTTGGATCCACCTTTCCGCGGGGAGGGAGGGGAAAATATATAATACTCTTTCAAAAGAGTTCTCTATTCGCAATTTAAAATTAGGTTTTTTTTTCTTCTTCCTTCTTTTTTTTTTTTTTTTTTTTT
>NW_006263366.1:743649-753052 GCF_000469605.1 Apis dorsata
CAATGGAACGATCCTCCCGGGGTGTGTAACATCGGAATTGATGGATCGAATCGAATTGTAGGAGCTCTAATAACGGATGTAACGGATTTCGAGCCGATTTCGTTGAATATTAATCTTTTCCCGCTCGTAACTCTCCCTTCCTCCTCCCTTTTTTCCCCCTCTCGCGTTTACCAGAAACGAAACCCATGAGTGAGCATGGAGGGGAGGAGGGGGAATCCGTCGTAGTAATGAATAACGGCCGCACGCTTCTATTGAATTTCGATCCTACTTTTTAAACGTTCTCTCGCGTTACATTCATATGAACACGTTTCGTTTAACAATTTCGATTCATCCGATCGTATGTCATGAATTTTTTCTTATATATATATACCTCAATATTCGCGTAGCATTCGTCCGTCCGACCAACGCACCCCTTTTCTACTCGCGAGCCACTTTCATCGATCTACATTTATTCGTTTTCTCTATCTTTTTTCAAACTCATATTTCGCGAATAACATGTGATTTCTTCTTTCTTTTGGATAATAAAATCTTTTGGATAATTTCCGATAATAATAATCCAGGAAAAGATTATTATTATTACTATTATTATTTATTTTTTTAAGGATATTATCGTAAATTACTTTTTAAACGATTAATTAATCGATCCTTTATTTACAAAAATTGAGTTTCTTTTAATCGATAATTATTCGTTCGAAAAAAAAAAAAGAAAAAGAATCAACAAACGACACATCAATCATTCGTTCGGTATCGTACATGCAAAAACCAACGAGAAAGGCGCCCGCGTTCGTACGAAAACGTTCGATACATTGTAATAATTCACAATCTGTCTCGACAATAGACTATACACGGAATTACGCGAAGCGATTTTCCATTCCATCCATCTCCCGTCCCCATCCTCCATTTCCCGGAAGTCATTTCTTCCCTCTCGTGCAAAACTTCACGAGATTTCGAGGTACGAAATTAATTTCATCGGTTTCCCGCGCAATTAACGCCGCCGATATCGAACGTATCGTTTCCTTTTTCCCCCCATCCCATTATAAATAACCACGTCCCTCCTCCTTCTCCTCCTCCTCCTCCTCCTCCCCTCTCCTCCTCGTCCGTAATTGTCCAGGAAATTATCGGCGGTGTTATCAGCGGCGTTGGGAACGTTGATGATAACCGGGTGTATCCGCGGCGCGCCGAAACTCCGACCGGAAACGCCCGAGTTCTAACGTTGATGCACAACCAACCGATCTCGCGTGCCGCTGCGCCCCTCCCCTCCCCCGTAATTTTACAATTTCCCCTCGCGCGTATCCGCTTCCTGCGCGGATGCGCGACGCGTCCAAGATACATACCGCGTAATGTACACGTGCACGCGGTAATAATAATAATAATCGCGCTCGGGAAATTTATAGTTTGAAACTCCTATCCCTCTTCCTCTCCTGTCGAACGTAAGAGAAAAGAAAAAAAAAGAGTTTTTAGGAATTGGAGAGGATAGAGATTCGTCAGATCGAATCGATTACGTATCATCGGTTTTACGGTTATCGTTACGTTATCGTTAAAATGGAGGAGGATTGGTTTCTCGAAGAACCTGATTCGAGATTTTGACGATTCTTCAGGATAGGTTTTTGTTACTTGTATTCGAATGACGATTTGAAGGATATAGAAGTTATAGAAGCTAGGTATAGATAGTGGTGGTTTGTTAGAATTTGTGATAGAATTATTTTATGGATTCTTAGTTTTATTGGGAATGAGGGATGGTTTAGAAGAAATTTTGGAGAAAAAGATTATTCCAGTTTGTTTTATCTTTCGAGCGGTGGTAAATGGATGTAAAGTTTTGTTAGTAGAAATGAGAGATGTAATATTGTCGTTCGAATTTGTGAAATCGATCGAGTTATTTTGAGTTTTATCGAATATGGGGAATGAAAGAGTTACGAAAATAGTTCGGGAATTTCTTTCTGGATGAGAAATTTTCCAATATCTCATTTTCGATGATATTTTAAAAAGTTTTAGACGACGAAGTAAGGATGTTTTTGGGAAAAAAGTCAAAATGGTAGTAGAATGTTTCAAGAATTTGAGACAATTTTGCGGGAACGGATATCGAGAAAAGTCAAAGTAGTATCAGAAAATTTCGAGAATTCGAGACAATTTTGTAATAACACTATTATCCTCGTTCAACCAAGGAAGTTCACGTGTTATTACATTTTTCTTCTCGAGAGTATAGTATTTCTCTTCTTTAATTTTTGAACTCTATTTTTCATTTCTATTTTTATTAATTAAGGAAAAAATACTCTATATAATTTGTGTAATATAATATCACGAAATTTCTTCTTTTATAATTATTACAATTATTTCAATTTTTCTCCGCTGAAACGGAAAATTTTTCTGTATTCGAATTTCTCTATATTTCGAATACGTTATACGTGCAATTTTATTCTAAAAATTCACTGCCTCTATTCATTTTTCATCATCTGTTATATTTTTTTAATTATATGTATTAAAAAACGATATATAAAAAAAGAAGTGCAAATTTGATCCATTAGAAGTTTTAATAATATAAGTATTTTTAATGTTTTCTAAAATATTTCGTAAATTTTATATGACAGCCAGGAGAAGATATAATAAAAATCTTTTTATTTTTTCCTACGTTATGAATATTTTGTATAAAAACAATTTAAAAAAACAATTGTATATATTCGTTTCTCATTAGTATAAATATTACAGTATCTCCTTTTCATTATCTTTCAGAAATATGATAAAATACATTCGTTCGTTTTCATTCGAAATAAAAAAAAATTCATTTATCGTGATTTTATGATATCTGTCAGTAATGGAAATGTTTATCAAAAAAATTGCTCGAAATGATAAATTTTACCTCATTTACATTACGTCCGTCAGTCTTGTGCTTATGATAATAAACGAACTCTCTCTCTCTCTGGAAGAAACACGAAACCACCATTACAAAAGAAAAGTTGACGTTCTCCGTTTCAATGCAAAACCATGCAAATTTCTTTTAAACTTGTTTCTTCTTCCGTTTCTCAAATAAAAAAAATTAAGTTAAGGAATCGCGTTATCTCACGATTTCTTGCTTGTTACCTTATCACTAACAACGTGAAACGCACAGCGTGCAAATTTACTGGTTGCAAACTGGAACGAAGAAGAACAAGTCTTCAATCAAACAAAATTTTAACCGACTGATTAATTTTTCTTTACTATCAAGTAATATCGCCAGAATTATTTTTAATCTTTCTTAAAATATATATTTTCCGTGCTTTATAATAATTCTAAATTTATATTTGTTCGATTCTTCATCGAATAATAAATAAGAATTAATGAGATTCACGTGACGAACTCGAAACTGGTTTTACTTTAAGCACACAGGATTCATCGATCTACGATTTTACTCGTCTTATATTTACTGGCAATTTTTTCTAAGTTTCATACTTGATGCACCCACATACACATATATATATACACACACACGCAGCCACAATGGAACTTTCATTTCGCATCCCTGAACTACGAAACGTCAGTGGCGAAAACGGATGCGCGGGCTGAAGAATGGGATTTAAATTTGAATGAACGAGGAGGGAACGTGCGAAGAAATAGCGCGATGTATCATCGTTAGTAATAAAATATGCGAGATCTGGGTTAATGACCGCCTCCCTGATTGCATTACGCTACCATTTTGCTATCCTATATCCTGCTCATCGTTGACTCTCCAATTTTTCTTTTTTTTTGCCCTCCCCTCCCTCAGTCGCATGCGCGTTCTCTCCATCGTCATTCGAGGATGAGAAACTTGCGAGTGAACGTGAACGTACCTGAGGATAGTCGCCGAACTTCGACTGATAGTCGAATACGTACAAATACGAGTTTCGACGGGATTGGCTGTGAAGATCCGCCGTTCTCGTAGCCGGTGCCACGGTGTTCGCATCCCCTAAGGCTTCCAAGGTTTCGTCCCTGAAAGAAATATTATCTCTAAATGGCGAATATTTGTGCGTAATATTATATTTGCAATATTAAAATTCTAACGTCGATTAACGATTTCTCTCCTTTTTTTCTCACATTTTCGATCATTTTCCATTCAATCCTCTCTCTATAAAAATGGAATTTCGTGAAACACGTGGAACGAAAAGACAGTCGGCAATTGGAGCGGATCTGAGATTGTGCAACGGATTACTTTTTATATTACTTAGTCCGTCCATTGTGAATCGAGAATGACACGAGTTTTAGAGAGATATTACGAGATTTAACGAGAAATTGTATCCGAGAAAGAGAGAGAGAAAAGAAAGCATAGTTTAATCTTTGCGCTCACTTTATGTTGACCGGATGTTGCACAGGCCGTTCCCAGTCGGTGTACTCGTTGATTATCGTCGCCAAGATCTCCGCTTGATGATACGTGTACGTGTTACGCACGAATTCCCTCAGGATTTTCGTTCTTCTATCCGCCTCGATCCCGTATTGCGCGTCGTCCGCTGTTAAAGCGAAATACGCCTCCGACCGGACCACGCCAATCATCAAATCGTACCTGTGAAGTAAAATGGAAAAATCTCTGTCGTCAAATTGTATCCAGAGACGCATCGATACAAATTCGAGTGAACCAGAATACGAATTATTAGCGAGAATAAATAATAGAATATCGAATTAAAGTATTCATCTTGGAGAAGAAATTTCTCTTATTATTAAGATAGGTTAAATTTTTCGATAGATTTCGATAGATGCTGATTTACTATTGATTCAATTGATTCGAAAGGATCGACGTTAAAAAAAAGGAACAGCGATTTGGAGAAAAATATCGAAAGGTATATATCGTTAAACTTGAACAAACAAACTTTTTCTTAAGAGAGGAATTAAACATTTTCGAAGTTTTCGAAATGATTTCGATGATGTTGGACGTTCGTTCGTCAAGGGATAATTGATTAGTTTTTAATTCATACTTTTCAATTCAGAGAAACAAATTTAATCATCGAACTTTTTAAGCTTAAACTTAAAACTCGATAAACTTCAGTTTTTTTTTTCTCACTCTCTAATTTGATTTCCTGACATCCTTGACAACATTCGCGCTTCGAGCGGTGCAGCCTGGCGCTGTTTTTTTTTTTTTTTTTTTTTTTTTTTTTTGAAAGCTTTCATTCACATCACGGAAATATAACTTCGTTCGCTGTATTAATTTACATACAATTTAATGGCATTTCACTATCATAATGATGTAAACAATTTTGCCTCATTAAGCGGGATTATTCGTGTTTACGTATCATTTTGAACAGAAATGACGAGGCAAATATTTCACAGTGGTAAATACGCGTGCAAATTCGAAAATCTTCCTCTCGCGCAAATTACGAAGAACGAAGAGAGCCTCCAAAAATATAACGAGAAACGTCTTGTAATAGCAACAGCTCTTCAGTTTAAAAATTATTTCGTTCCGACATATAACTCTCGTGTTTTGAATAATTTTAATCAAAAATCGGGGGAAAACGACGTTTGCAAAATTAATTGCGAGTATTAGCCTCGATTAATCAGTAAACAACTGTACACTACTCGTGTACCACCCGCAACGAGGAAGAAGATCTGTTTTTATTTAATTCGTCGGTGGAAGTTACAGTTGTACGTATCCCCACTCGTTTTCCTCTCTCGACACTCGATCCCGCCGCTCTTCATTAACTCGCAACATAATTACACGCATGCCTCTGCCCGCCCCTTCCCTTCCACCACCGTTCAACCATGGAAGGAAGGAAATGAAGATGGAAATAAATAGACGGATAGACAGATGGGGAGAAAGAGGGGGAGGAGGATGAGGGAGATTCTTTATTCGAGACAAATTAACTCGAAGCATTGAGAGCGTTTCCAGTGAACCAGGTATATTCAACTGCATTGAGAGGCAAACGGAACGGAGGCAAAGAAACGCGGCTTCCAACGATTTTCCATTCCCTTTAAAGTCGTCGTTACGCGTCTGCTGGCGTAAAACACCCCTCCCAACACCGTTTATTTATCGCGGGGGCGGGAGAGGAGGTTGAAGGAGCGAACGCTCGAACGAAGGGCTACGCGGAATGAACGAACACGGTGAAAGAACGAAAGGCACGAACGCTCGAAAGAAATGCGACGACAAAGGCGGACAAAGAACGATCGCGGCAAAGGAAAAATCGGAGGGGAAAACCGGTTGATGAGGGAAATTCGATGATGCCTTGGGATTTCCCTGTCACGAATTTTTCTTCTTCTTTTTCTTCTTCTTTTTTTCTTTTTTCTCAACCCGGGATAGCCGAGTTTCGAGATTAATCCCGCAACTTTTACATTTTTCCTCGATCAGTTTATTATCAGTTTGTGAGTTATTTTTATAAACGAGAGGGATGGATCGGGGGAGGATTCGAATTTTTTGATTATATATTATTTCGAATATACCTTCCCTGCCATTATGTAAATTATGCACTTATATCAGTCGACCTCTTGCTTTAATTTCGAGCCAGCCTCGTAGGAGCGAGGATTAAATACGACGAAGTCGCGTTTTGTAGTCGTATCAAAATTTAATTTTAATTCCCAATTACCGGAATGGTGATTTACTGAATATAAATTACATTACGTGCCTCGATGTTTGATTTCAGATTATATTAAATAAGATACGAGTGTAGTCAAAACTGTAATCAAAATTTCTTACTTTGAACTTCTTGAAAGAAAAAAAGAGAGAGAATATATGTAATATAAATATATTTCTTCCTTTTCCAAAATATAGTATTCCATTTAAAAAATATAAAACGATCCTCAAACGATAAAAAAAAAAATTCGAATAAAAGAAACCAACCAAACTTTTTTTTCAACGAATCATAGAAGAAATCAAAAATATAATATTAAACGTCTTGCTTTTTCTTTCAATTTTTCATCGTTTCTTTCAATTTCTTCTTCGCGCAATCCTTTTTTCTTCTTTCTTTTTCCACGAAAAGCAATCAGCCATCGTCGTCTTCCGTTCTCGCGAACCAATATTCACGGAATTAAGCCACGCTTAGCTCCCCACGGTTATTTCGTTATTCGCCGTCGTCGTGCGAGCCTTTGTGCGAGCGACCGACGAGCGAAAACATTTTTCCGTGAGTCCCCGCATAAACACCCTTGTTGGCTGGCTAAACGGCGATGCAATTGTTAAATTACTTCAGCGTGGGCGGAATAGCGTTTTGCCTGGACGGGCGACGGAACGACGGGACAAAGGGAGAGAGACTGGGAGGAGGGAGGGGTCTCGTGACAACGAGAACCTCTAAGAGGAAACTCGAGTAATTAAAAGTGCTGTATGTAAACGCGTTGCGTTGCGTGGGTGAGAAAAGAAATAGCGCGGATAGGGCGATCGTGGGACGGAAGATGAATAGGAACGAATTTGAGCGGAAATTAGGAAACCGAATTTTTTTTTTATTAAGTGATCGAAGGCAAACGCGAAGGATGAAAAGAGACGAGAGGATGAAGAGATTAAAGGAGAGGGAAATTTATTTAAGCTGTGTAAAATGAACATTGAGTCGAGTGGAATCTAATCAATTGAATTTGAAGAAAATTTATGACACGTATGTGGTTGACCAAAGTGTCCAAAAATGGCCGGCAATTCGAAAATATTGATTTTTCGAACGAGGGAGAATTAAAAAGTTCAAGAAATAAAAATAACTTAAATTCTAAAAATTAAAAAAGAGTATATCTTTGGATAATTGGAATATTTTTTATCGATTATTCGAGTTACTTGAGCATGAATTTCAGTGAAAATTTGCATCGTGCAAATTAACGAGATCAAAAGCGCAGTGAGTTTAAACTCGAAAAGATATTTCAAGGAAAAGGAAGTAAGATATTTGAAGGAGCGAGAGAGGGCAGAGGGTGGACAAGCCGGTGACAAGCAAACAAGAACGAGTAGATAGTTCAAAGTAGAGATAAAAAGAAGAGCGGAGCGAGAGAGTGATCAAGGGAAAGAGGGAAAATAAAAAGAGGCAGAGATTTGCCAAGACAGCGAGATGTCATGAGATAAAACGAGCGCAAATGAGAAAAAGGGGGGGAAAAAAAAAAGAAGATGAGAAACGTGAAGCACGTGCGAAGAAGAACGTGGAGAAAGGGAAGAGGAAAGAAAGACGAGTCGTGCTTGTTGGCCACAATTCACGTGCCGAATAAGAGAAAGTCATTTTTACTTTTCCCTGCGAATTTTCTCAATTAGCGTACATTAGTTTAACCAACGTAACGAGACCATAATTGTTTTATTTCAATTCTATTTAACGATATAATAGGATTGTTATATTTGATAATAAATTTCGCAAACTTCGTCGTTAAAATTAATAGATACTTCGTTGAATTTCACTATGAATACTTTATCTTCGAAGTAATATTCCCCTTTGACTTAGTTCTATGTATTATAATATCGAAAGATGATTTTTAATGATAATTTTGAAGAATACTTCACAAAATCGAATAAATTGAAATTCGTAATATAAAAAAAAAAAAAAAAGGAATCTGGTCTATAAATTTCATAACTATATCAGAGAATCGTAAAAGGATTTTCATTAGCGTTTATCGTGCGCTTTCATCGACATTGAAATTTATATGCTATAAAATTTAACAATCTTTCCTCTCGTTCTCTATTCCTAAAGTATTTCACGATCTTTTTCGCTTCTTCCTTCCAATTTCAATTTTCTTGTTTAAAGTATTCAAGTGTGGCGAAAGAGAGGGGTGAAATTCCTCGTCTGACGAGGCGGAACGAAGGAATTAAGAGTAAAAATGCATGGAGGAATAAGATCATAAGCGGAGGGAGCATAAGAAGAGTTACCTCGAGAGTTTCGCTACGACGTCCTTCCTCAATAAAATGTTGTTCAACGTATTGATCGTGTCCACTTGCAGGGTGAAGTCCTGATCCTCGGGATCTCCTGGATCAATCACAACTCCGTCCACGCTGGGTCCAAAGGCGGGGGCGAATTCCAATCCTTTCACGGGTACGGAAACCAGCGCGTTCAATGGCACCTCTCTCAGACACCTGAGCAACGCTTGAGAATCACTTGCGGCCTGGACAAATAATCCACGTAAGTTTTTTTTTTTTTTTTTTTTTTTGAATGGAACAAAATGGCTTGCGTGCACGTGCATATTGTTAGACGAACAACGTGTAGAATACGTAATATAGAATGCATTTTTTTTATCATATACATCGGAGGTTCCAGAATTCTCCAATAGAATAATGGAAAGATTTATAAATTATTACATATCGAAATAGTATGGAAATTATCTCTGTTCTTTTGCTTTTGTTTATTTTTATTATTATTTATTGATCATTACTTGAATTTGGAGTGGCATTTAAAATATTTTAACAATTGTAACAATATTAACAATATATCGAAAATTAACGTAAATATTTAAATTCGCGTTTAATTTATAAATATATATATATTATATTATATATATTTATTTATAAATATATATATTATATTAT
>NW_006263366.1:753084-755204 GCF_000469605.1 Apis dorsata
TTATATTATATTATTTATATTATTTATTTATAAATATATATATTATTATTTATAAATATTATAAATATTTATAAATATTATTTATAGATATATATATATTAATAAATAATTATTTATATAACATATATCATCACATTTATAATGATTTATAATATAATTATTTATTATAATTCATATTATATTATTAATTAAATATAATTTATTATAATGAATCATTGTAATATATAAATGAATGAAAATTAAAAATATCGCAAAGTTATTAGTCGTTGTACGTGTACGGTCGACAAAGATCGCGCGTGTTTATATACATATCGTATACGTGATTTGCGTCGTACGTATATGTCGAATTTTGTAGCGGTTACGGCGACGACCTCTAAAGGCTTTATTCCGTGTTGGACTTTCGACGCAGATACATCGGAGCGGTACGCAGTAAAACGAAATTAATAAGGTAACAGAAATAATTTATTCTTAACATTTATTATCAACCAATATTTAATAATTAATTAAATAATAACAATTACGTATCTCATTTGTTTATTCATTAGATATATATATTTATTATTCGATATTGTATATTACAATAAATATTCGTATTCTACACTTCGTTTGTGGTAAAGAAAAACGAAAAAAGAATGTTCGCGTGTTACTTAAGATTCGAGGGAACCATATATATAACGATAAAATCGACGTATAATATTTCGTGGACAAAAGCGTATAATGGTTTCGCGTGCAAACGCGCGTTACAAACACGACTCGCGTTCACAGACGTTTCCAATATAAGGTGAATCAGCGATTGGAAACGCGAATTCTGTTAACCGTGAATCGTAATGACGATGCACCGATTCGCTTTAATTCGGCCACGCGCAAATGAATCGCTTTAGCGACTGTAGGGGCCCTGTAATCGCCTTTGGAAATTCTGCTCGAGGCAGACCTCGTGGTAGGCTAGCCGCAATCGAATGTCGATCTCGTAGCTGTGTGTCGAGGAAATTTCGGGGGGGAAGGGACGAACACCTACCTCCCTCCCCGCGCCGTTTCGTCAATCTTGCGCCCGGTAGCATCGATTCGTCGCTTTAACGAATTTAATCGACGCTCTAATATGCCGGAGTGCTGGCCGGAAACGTCGATTTCGCGGAGGAGTTTCCAATTTTCGGCGGCGGGCCGAAAAGGAGGNCGAGGGGGGCGGTTTGACAATTTCGCCGGGGAATTTTTGGGGGTTGAAGTTGTGCCACGGCCTCGTTTCTCGCTCCGTGATTGGTTTCCTCTCGCCTGCAGCCCTGGCACACATTCTCGCGCAGCTAAACCGTAAAATTAGACCGACAGAGGTCTCGCCCTCCTCTCTTTTCCGCGTTCGTTTGATCTCGGCTCGGATACGCGAACGATCGAACGAGGGTTTCTTTCGAATTTAATAATATTCGGATTACACGATAAATTTACGAAGAGGGAGGCCCCTCTCTTTCTTCCATCTTCGTGATTTCTATCTTCGAAGACGATGAATTCGCGCGTAAAACGAAAGGGATCCTCGATTTATTTTCGATTCAACGGCGAACGTGGAATTTCGACGATGATACTTCTCGCGACTAAAAAACGCGAAGTTTCCTACTCGAATTCGAATGATTGGCTCTCCCCCATCCTCTTCTAATCCTTCAGCCCGCAAATCCGATCGATGAAATTAATTTCGTCATTTTTCTCCCGTAACAAATTCAATCAATTTCTGGGGGCGGCTATCGGCTCGCATAACATAATCCCGTATTTCCATTTCGATCGCTTTGCTTTTCTTTTTTTCCTCTCTTTCTCTCTCTCTCTCTCTCTCTCTCTCGTTTCCGCCTCTTGACAAACGGAACAACGGGTATCCGTCGGTTTCAGAGGGTGGAGAATTTGGTCCGGGAAACAATCGGGCCGCACTTAGCCCGATTCCGCGTTTAATCGTTATTTTCAATCGGTTGAAAATCGAGAGGCTGTTTAGGTAGCCCTATCTAGAACGTGTTTCAACGTGGGGAGGGGAACAGGGGAACGAAGAAGTGGATACGTACGAGTAGTCGTGGCGCTTTTCGTATTGCCTCTTGACATCGTACGATCGAATCGAGATTCTTTTTTTTTTTTTTTTTTTTTTTTTTTTTTTT
>NW_006263366.1:755216-755964 GCF_000469605.1 Apis dorsata
AGTTGAAAATTTTCCACGGAAACGGAAATTATATACCGATAGGAATTCGATTCGGATCCTCTCTCGCGACTTAACAATCTCGTATCGTCATTTTTTATTCTCGAAAAGTTATATTGGGGAAATTTTCTACGAACCTTTCCTAACGACGCAATAATCTAATCTCTTCGAAATTAGCAACAAGGCTCGAGCGCAATTCGCATTCCTTGGATAGAAATTCGCTGGATAATTAGGGGACGCGAAACGAAAGTCGGAAACGGATCGGTCGGGTAATAAATTAAACATTCGATGTTTTTACGTCGATTGGTTACGCACTGGAAATTATATCAACGATGCGTTTCAATTAAGCTAATACGTCCCCCCTTTCAGTCGCGAGGACAACGTTCGACGTCGCATTCAGGGTATACGCATCACGATACGAAAAATATCCTGCGCCGTTCGATGCAATTAAACGTATTCGCGATACACGGACGAAAATAATGTCCGACGACGATGTCCCATTTTTCGACAAAATGTTTTCCTTCGTGTATCTCGATTGCCGGCGTATACCGACGTTTCGCATTTCGATCCCCCTATTTTTTCGCGCTCCAACGTCCCTTGTGCGCTTTTGTTCTAATCACTGTTAGCGCGCGTCCGATACCATCCAATTGTGCTCGTGTTCTTCTTTGTGCTCTCCCCGTGGTGTCCTTTTATTTTTTGATTTCCCTTCTATTTTCCTTTTTTCCCTTTTTTTTTTTTTTTTTTTTTTTTT
>NW_006263366.1:756176-773741 GCF_000469605.1 Apis dorsata
CGAGCGTATCGGGATCATTTGTTGTAACATTATCTCGCGTAAATCCCTACACAGATGTTAACTTTTGAAGTTTAAATATTGATTTTCGTCAAAAATTTCACGGAAATATAATACGTATAAAATTCATGCGCACGTCCGGTTATATAAAAAAAAAGGAAAAAAAAAAAAAATAAAACGCAGGATTGACGTATTCGATAAATAGTTATTCAGTCATCCGAAAAATATTTGTTCGATCTGTCTCTTTCTCTCTCTCTCTCTCGCCTTTATCCCACGTTATCTCCTTTTAAAATAATAATTTCTCCCGAGGTAACCTACTTCCATAACGAAAGGATTTTTTAAAAGCCTCAAAAACAACGTGGTTGCTCGTCGCGTGTAACGTAGAAAGGAAAAAAACGATAGAGAGAAAGAGAGAGAGAGAAAGAGAGAGAGAGAGAGAGAGAGAGAGAGAGAGAGAAAGGGGAAGGGAGAATTGTTTCTCTCACGGGGAATGTCTGACGGGGGTTTATTTGCTTCGGAGTTGTCGTCGAACCGGGGACCTTAATGTAATGCACTCCGGGCAATACTCACCCACGAGCAATTTAGATGTTTGGCAACTTGCAGAGCGTAATTTGCGGCTCCTCTCACGAGCGCCCACGGTGAAAGCGCGCTCCCAGACATTAGAACGCTGCGATGAAACAACAGACCTGCAACAATGAAAAAAAAAAGCAATGACCGGATAATAAACGTTTACTCATCCTTCGTGAGTCAATATACGTGTGTAATTTTGAACGTAATCGTATAATAATCGGAGGATTATATTTTTCGAACGGGGAAGATGGATGATGGAGAAGAATCAAGAGGAATAACGAGAAATAGGTTAAGAATAACTTATTCGTTGGAAAAATAAAATTTTGAATATCTTGATTATTATTTAGAGATGTGTAGAGAAATTAATTAGATAAAAGTTAAAGCATAATAATGATTATTGTATAGTTCGAGATTACGCGTTTTTTAATGTATCTTTCAAATAACGATTTTAAAGTATTTCAACGCGATTCTTCTATGAAACACGCGACATGCATCGCATAAAAAATCCTAAAAATATTCACGTATCCCGTAAGTTTATTATCGCGGAAAAAAAAAAAAGAAAATCAAGCGATCCAACCGACCCAAGACAGACTTCATCTTCATCGTTACCACGAATTGATTCGAGTTACTTGGCATGAAAGCAGCGCGTGTAGCAGTTTAAAGACAGGATTCTAAATGACGGAGAAGAGAGAGAGAGAGAGAGAGAGAGTGAGAGAGAGAAAATGCTTAGCCCCAAATGTTTGCCAAACAGCTTTATCCTTCTCCGTGCCATAAATCATCAGCGCGAAAATAAAAAGGGAGAGATTCCAAAAAATAAGAAAAAAGAAAAAGAAAAAAAGAAAATTTCGAAATCCCGTTTCAACTCTCTCCGGAAAACTGTGTGTGTCTGAGCGGGACACGCGACATGCACATTTCCCCGAAGGCGATGCCGCGATTTTATCAGGCTTGATATCCATAAAACAGGATTCCTCGCGGAAACTTGCTTAAATCCTGGGGCCTCGTTAATCTTCGTATCGGCAAAGCCCGAGCTTTCGTCGGGTTACTTTATCGCGACGGTTAGCGAGGGATACATCATTATCTCGGTATGGATCCAATGATGCTGCGTCGTTTCGAGTGAGAGAGTAAGAGAGAGAGAAAGAGAGAGAGAGAGAGAGAGAGAGAGAGCAAGGTTTCGATACGTGTTTTCAAGCAACCGCTGGTGTTATCACGGTTGCGGCTGGCTTCGTTAAAGCATCGAGATAACGTTGTTTCGTCGCGGTTAGACAAAAGCGGCTTTCTCCCCCCTCCCTCGAAAATCGGCCGGCTGTGTTTAATCGGCAACTTGGGAGTCGTTAATCTTCATATCCAGGGGACCAAAGGGTTGGCCAGGACTTGAGAGATTTTGCTTGGATACTTTGATGAATTCGCG
The DNA here is from genome assembly GCF_000469605.1 of Apis dorsata. NCBI lineage: Eukaryota > Metazoa > Arthropoda > Insecta > Hymenoptera > Apidae > Apis > Apis dorsata. The sequence goes on from NW_006263366.1 coordinate 758,152, forward strand.
AACTCCTCCTTATAGCTATACGGATTTCTCCTCCGATTTCTTTGTGTTTCGTTTCGAAAGATTGATCGTGCACCGAGGAAACGAAGAAAAAAAAAAAAAAGAAAAAGAGAAAAGGGATAATTTAAGAGGAGGATCGGAGGAATGAGTGGAGCAATGGCCGACTTCTTGATACCTCCCTTTCTCGTCCAAGTTAGATAATTCTTACTTTACTCGCTAATACGCCATTTTATCCGTAATTCCTACACATATAAATTCTAAATCATTCCGTGCTCCGGGCAACCGACCAGCTTGAATAGGATTCTGCGCGGCTGGAAACTGGATATGGAACTCGTGTTTCATCTCGTAAAACTTTGATGAAGTTGGACGAGCTTTATTCACCTAAAACCCTCCGCTTCGTCTTCGTGTTGTGTCAACTGAAATTCTCGCGACTTTTTGCGAAAGAATGTTACGAGAAAGAAAAGAAAGGGAAAGAAAAGAAGAGAAAAAATATATTTCAATCGAGTTAAAAGTCTTGAAGGGTTTCGATTCCTTCGATCCCCTTGAACTGAAATGATTCGATGAAAATTTAACCCCGATATTTGTTACGCCTCGATGGTTATGGAGCTAAAATTGAATGGCCTGATTGTGGAATGTAGGCGAAACGGGTATTTGCAAGCTACGCTAGTTTAATCTCGATGAGCCGAAGATAAGAGGATAATCGTCAATGGCACACGTCTAAGAGAACGACTCGTGTAGGGATGAAGGCTGTCGATACACATACGAGACTCTTGCACGAATAGGACGATACTTATCATCTCTCTCGAAGTGCGTCGATCCATTAGCAGAGACTGGCACAAACGTTCACATTCAGCCGATTTCAGTGTATCCCTTTACCTTGTCAGTACATGTCAGTCACACGAAATACTCGGTGAATGACAGTTTCCCCAATCAACAATAAGTGTATTTCTGTACACGCAACGTGATCCAAAGTTATCGAACACGTATATGTATATGTATATATCCACGAGATGCTTCATTATCGGTTATTAATCGATACGTTTAATCTTTCTAAAGAGCGTCTCAGCGTCTCTTCTTCTCGTTCGAGATGAAATAAATGTTTCGAAATTTTTTCGAGATGCGATAAAAAAGAAAAAAATTCACTTTTTTCACACGAGTGGAAAAAAAAAGTTACTCGATAATTTTTCATGAAAAAAGATGATCTTCTTGGCAGTTTCTGTTTAACCACATGGGAGCAGAGATAACTCGGTGAAGTGTTATTATGCAACGTGATTGCTCGATATCCACTCACGGGAAAATTAATCTGTCAACTCGACCATTAATATGCATACTTCCGGTTCGACAGCAAGCAAGATGGCGTACCCTAACGTTCATCAAAGTCTGCCATACTTTGAGACATGCACCTCTCGAATTTAAAACTTGCCTCGGCTTCATAACTCGCCCTCATCCCCTATATTACGGTTAATAAACGAATCGTGCCTCGCCAACGGCTGCCTCCGGTACCCCACTTGCACGGTAAACTTAACAAAATCGTTATCAGGGCTAGAAGAGATTACAGCTTATAGTCTTAAGCTTGTTTGCCCCTCGAAATTTGAATATTTATTAGAGGAAGAGTTATAGAGGCGTCACTTTGATCGAATCCTCGCGTTATCAATTTTATTTTTCAAATTTTTTTTTTATTTATTTTTATTTTTTTCGAACGAGACGTATTACTATTCGTTCTTTTCATCAAGCGTGAAAATCGATCTTGCGACATTCTTTCAGAATATTTCATCACATCCGCTGTGGCAATACCGTTAAGCTCGACGTATAAATCGACGCATTGTTTTTATTCGTTGTTCAAAAGGGTGCGCACGGTGTCGAATACGGGAGAAAAGATTGCCGCGACATTTCATAACCAATTTCTGTGACGTACATTATCTTGATAACCTATACGGGTCGGGAAAAAGGCGAGGGTCGACGTGGTAACGCGTGCCATTATCACGCATACTTCGAATTGTTCCCCTTTCTTCGAAACATTCCCCTTCCCTTTTCCATCCCTTCCCGAATAAAAATGGGAAACGTTGAACTCGGAAAAAATAACGAAAATACGAAAAATCTCATCTCGATTCTGATTTTCCACTTATTTTCAATTTTTCAATTTAAAAATAATCGCGGATTTTTTTGGGGATCGTGACTCGCGAAAAATATCGTATCTTTGCACACAAATATATTTTTCAATATTCTTTGTTCAAAATTCTATATTTATGTTACGTGGCTAAATTAACGAATCGCCGCGTATATAAATATTGTACAATATATATGTTTATATACGTTATAAAAATACGACAAATCCGACAGGTATTAATTTCGTTCGAGCTCGTGGCAAATATTTGAGAAACCGTTGAACGCGGTTTGCGCCGTTCCTTCTCGGCGTTCGTTCGTTCCCGGGCCAAGCTCATTAACTTATCAACCGTGGCAGTTGTCAGCATCGTCGCGTTTCGAGAAGACGACAATGCCTTTCCCGCAGGAGGAGGAAAACAAGAAGAAGAGGATCAAGGGGATGGAGGAGGAGGGGGGGATGAGGGAGTTGGAGCAAGTGGAAGCTTACGTTCCCTGGTAATATTCATAACTCGGAAGCGGCTTACTCTCCTCTTTGTCTCTCTCCCCTACGAATCTTTGCCACGGTCGATATTTAAATTAATCGGCCACTCGAACGAGTTTTCCCTCTTTTCCCGCCATTATAAATACAATCTTGAGCGCGAATATTTCGCGGTCCTGCATCCTATTAATCGTTCCACGTCTCATCCCTCGTCCTTTTTTATCCTGCGATGAAGGAAAACTTTGGAGGAAAAATTCGAAAGTTTCTCTCTCTCTCGATCATATCGCGCTCGATTTCACTCCGATATCAAACGGACGTGGTATAAGCATCGGAGGGATTCTCGTTTCGTTTCGATTTCATTTCCGTCCATCTTTCCGGAAAAGTGCATTTTCCAGTTGCATTTCCTATCGACTTCGTCCGCCTATTAACCGGTGCCGCGATTCACGGCCACAGCGAGAATCCTCGATAACCAATTTATTTTCCGGACGATGATGTAACATCGTAGGAGAGGGGAGGGAAGGGAAGGTTCGCGACACCGTTCATCAATTTGTGAATTTAAAAAAAAATAAAAAAAAAGGAAAGAAAAAAAATTTGTTCGGTGGAAACGATTCTAAAATTACGTATCGACGAAGGAAGCACGATAATTGCAAAGCTTGTTGAATTAATCGATAGCCGGGGTAACGAAATGGGGAGATTTATTAGTCACGGGCTAGAATATGCAAAACAGTTACAAACAGGCGTCGAGTTATTTGTGGTTGACTAACGATGAAAAGTTTATTTTACTTGTAGAAAAAAGAGAGAGAGAGAGAGAGAAAGGGAAAAAATGGCAAATCGGTGCCGCATGAATAAAGAGTGAGCGGATAGAAAGCGATTTTAAATAATTCATATTCGTCTCGATATAACTCGGTATAATTCCAGTTGCTCGAATATTCGTTTTTTTTTTTTAAAAATTTGTCTCCAAAACTCGACACTTTTCATTCGATGAAAACGCCCAAAGAATTAAACTTTCTCCTTCCTCGTGTCGGCTCGAATCGAAACAGTATTCCGAGGAGGAGACTCGGGGCTGGAAGAAGAATCAATTAAATCGATACTGGTTCCCTTCCGACAGCGATTCTCATTAGCGTGCCACCTTTGAAGACCTCGAGTTGCCAGATTGATGGTAATAGATGCGGCGTTCCACGCGTGCATAGGCTCGTGCACGGTTCACCGGTGACTGTACATCATTCGACGGTATCATGGTAATGGGCAGTCGAACACCGATATCGATCCGTCCTCCGCATCTTCCGTCCTCTCGCCTTTCGCCCTTTCGTACCGAAAAGTGGCCGCGGGCGTCGTGAGAACAACTTTTTCCAACGATGCGCCTCGTTAAGTCCACGTTATCTCGTGTTCCATGCCCTCTCTTCTCCCCACATCCTTTTATTCCACCTCTGCTTGCCGATAACGGTTCCCATTCTCGAACCAAGTTTTCCAACCTTTGCTATTTGATGCCTTGCGAAGATGCGTCATGGCGATTAGGAGGAAGAGAACGAACGAATTTAAACGGATTTTTTAGATTTTTCCTTTAATTATCCGTTGTACGTAAATGTAGGAGGAAGCGAGAATAATCGTGATTTCATATTTTGCAAAATTTCTCTTATGATTAATATTTATTCAATAGCCGAATGGAAGAAGATTTGGAATCGATATTATCAACTGTAAAATGGATTATTCACAAAAATCTTGGATTTAATATAGATTTTTCTTATTTCTACGTGGATACTCTTAGAGACGAAAATAGATAGACGAAGAAGATGATCGATATCAATTGAGATTCAGAAGCGACGATTAGCTTGTGCAACGTGACAACCGATTTTCCAGGCTAAGGGTTAATCGAGGGAAACGAAACTGGGCCGATAACATCGATTGCGCGGCACTCATGTTTTATTGAATACGCTCGTTGGCCGCTCTCTCCTCTCGAGTCGGCACTCGACCAAGAAAGAAATCGTCTCGTTGCCGACGATGCGCCACAGATTCTTTCCCCTCTCACGGTCAGAAGCGCGCGAAACGCGAAACGACCTCGTTAGCCAACCGATTTCATCCGCGCTTTTATTCGCCATTCTTCTCTTCCTACGTTTTTCACTCTATATATATATATATCTCTTGTTCGTCGAGAAACATATCCGGATGAAGATTTGCCCATGTAAGCTGTCAAGATGGAAACGTTTAACGTTCACTGGACGAAATCTGGAAGAAGAGACGTGATGAAAATGGGTCAAATTAGTCAAAGACGAATTATTTTCTAAGGAGAAATAATTGGGAGAGCGATTCTCTGAAATTTTAAAACATATTATACATGTCTTGTGGATGGAATAATATCCAAACGACAGAGAAGCTATTTATTTTTTCAGATAAATAAATCGTTTATTTGTTTTCGAATGGCATTTTTGCGGATGGCAATTTGCGAAGGATTACGTAGACACGTTCCGCAACATAAGCGAAATACCTCGCGCTGTACCTGTAGATTCAAACTGAAATGGCATCGTAGACAGTTTATTAGTAAGACGAATGGAGCCCAAAGGATTAATCAGGGCGGTTGGATGATTTAACGGATGATTTGTAGTGTCGAATTTTGCCTGACATCCGTGTATATTCCTAATTTGCCGATTATCCCGTTTCGAAGCGATAAACAACGAGCGATCATTTAAAGGATTTCCCCCCTCCCTTTTTTTTTTCTCTCGAAAATGTGGAAACAAAGAGCACCGATAAAACTGGAAATAACCTGGAAATAGTTATAAGAGAATTTCACGGAGATCGGCCCATTTTTCATCCCTCATTTCCGGTAGCTGTTTGCTTCGAACACATAATATAGAACCGAACTACAATATCCAACAATACAAACCGATATTTCTACCTTCCCCGCGATTAGCGGCAAAATTAATTGGACCGACGACCAAATTAATTGGTCCAACTTTGTTGATATCATACATTCCATAAACGCGAAACCGCGAAGGTTATTGGTCTCTTTTGAAAAATGCCCATTGATTTATCGCATCAACTTTTAAAACTCTCGATTATACTTTCTTCTTCGATGCGTTATATTATATTATATATCAAAAAGAGAAGAAGTTAAATTGTAAAATCGGCTTTTTAAAATGGCCTTTGTAAATATCCTCTGAATATCTGCTCGTTACTTGCAATATTGATCGAAAGAACGAAAGATCGGACGAATAATTTTCTTAACAAGTTTGTACGAATTACAAATTAATATACAATATATTTTCGATACGACAAGCACAATTCAACGTAAGAAGAATTATAAAATCTAAAAAATTTACAAAAATACGTTAGTTTGGTATTCTTTTGACAAGCACGATGCAACGTATTCGATCACGCGTTCATGAACAGTCGAATTCGACAAATTCAATCTCGTAGCAATTTCTCGAATTGTTATTCGTCGATCAGTTTGTTTTGTCCTCATCAGCTTTGACTGGTCAGAACGTGGCGCATTTTAATGTCGAAATTGTCAGAATGAAATTTTGAAAACCAATTTCGTCATTAACGTACCGTTAATATACCTTCTCCGTAGACTTGGCGTAACTTTTTTTTTGCCAACATTCTTATCTTTTTGATAATAAAAAAGTAAAAAAGTATGCTGAAAATGTTTCTTTTGGTTTTGCATCTTTATTATCACGCACGAAAAACACAATCGCGCAAAATCAAACGAATGTTTTTCTTATAAATAAACCATAAAACGCCAATTCTCAAAATATATAATAACTATACGGTTTAGAATAAAGTTAGCTGGATAAACAACTAGCGACACTCGTGTAAAAAAACGAAATTACTTTCCGAACAGCCCAATAAAAAAGGGGAACTCTATCAATGTATAAGTCAAAAATCACGAAACGTCTGCAAAATTAGATTAATTTGCATATCCTTTAGCACGATGTATATATATTTTAAAAATAAGAAAAGAATCTTTAGCATGAATCCCCTTTTCTCGAGCTTCGAATCGATGATCGCGCAATTTGAAATTCGTGGCGAAGCATTCTGGCACATTCCCAGGCAGGGTCGAAGTATTTATATAGAGGCTGCAATCTACCCTTTGGTAGATAACAGTTGATACCGATTCTGTTTGGTCTGCCACTTGATAGAGAGTTCGTAACCGCGGACATTATCCATTTCGGTGCCGGTTCCCTGCATAGGTTAAACTGAATGGATTAGAACCCATCAGGGAATGACCGATTAAAGGAGGCAGCGATCCGATTTCCGAGTCGATCGCCCGTGATAATTTTAACGTTTTCTCCTTGACATTTAAGTTATTACGGCCGAGTTCCTCCCATATTTTTTTCCAACCGATTTTTTCCCGATCGATCTTTCGACGAATTCGTTCAGATCGGAGCTAGCTGAAAGATTATTAACGTTTTAGTACATTAAACTTTATATAAATTAATTTTACTCGTTATATTTCTCTATCTCTCGAAAAGTGGTAATAAAAAAAATTGAAATTAGGTGTTGCATGTCGGCAAACCACTTTTCTTAACACTATTCACGAGACGTAGTTACGGATCGTTGAACAGGAACAATTGATTTACTAGAATCACGCGTGAGCTTTTTAAAGTAACACTTCGGGGAGGGAGAGTTTTGTTGTACGCGTATGACAGACGGCGCGTTAAGATTAAACACTCGTGCGCTCGTTGTTGCAGCGTATAAATCACAAGGAAAACGTTATAAAACCTAGCCAACCCCTGATAAGCTTCTGTTAGATTCGTTAGAGCACGCGTTCCAGACACCCCTCTCGGGTAATTAAAAAAAAAAAAAAAAAAAAGAAATGCATAACCTTTCGCGATACACGCGGATTTTTTTTTTCTTTTTATTAATTAAAACGATCAATTTTTTTGTCCCTGCTTTTCCGCGCACCAAGTAATCCGTTTAATTTCTCCCACTGTGACAGCGAAAAACATCGTGAAAATATTACAACGATTTCCTGGATTATGGATTATTTCTGAAATCCATCCGTGAGTCGAAAAAAGATTTGCAAATATAAAAAATTATTTCTTACGTATTTGTAATTACCTATCGCGTATGAAAAATTGCGAAAACAAGTTTATAATCATTCGTAATACGATTAAATCGAAGAAAACAAAAGTAATATTTTAGCCACGAGAAGAAAGAGAAAAAAACATCATCAATCGATTGGTTATTACAAAAACAGATAGTGCTTCAAGAACCTCGTACTTTTACAATTGATCGATGGGATTTCTAGTGCAAACAAATTTGTACACGGGTGAACGGATATGCGTGGCATTATTTTATAATCGGGAGGGAATCTCGGGGGGGAAGAGGAGGAGAGGGAGAAAGGAAGGATGGCGAGGAGGGAAAGGAGGAGGATACAGGAGGATACACATACGAGGTCCCGATTTTTCCCCATTAAAGCGAACGCGAACCACCCTCCTGAACGGAATTGCCGTCATTCATCGTTCGGGCGGGAACTCGGTGGTGGTGATGCCATCAGCGCAAATTACACGGCGCATTTTACGTCACAAATAGCGGCGTTGCGTGGCATTTGCTGGTCGTGGACTCATTAAACGAGCCTTTCCCCTCTCGTAATGCCTCTCGACAACCGCCGTTGCTCCGACGGCGCAACTTGTACCCTCTCCTTCCCCTCCCGCGGCGCGTCACGCCGCCCCTAAATAAAACCCGCTTGTTGTTGCCCTCCCCCTCTTTTTCACGACTCCGCGAAAGGATTATCGTCACGGGAACGGGGTGAAATTCGTTGGGTGACGGCGTGTAAAATCCTGTTGATCGTCGAGAGGATGTAAAATATCTGGAAAGGAGGGAGGGAGGGAGGGAAGGAAGGAGAAGAGAGAGAAAAAAGTTGACATTTCGTGGGAAAATAATGATTTTCGTGATAGGTATTGGATTTTTTTTGAAAGGTTTATTCTGTTGATAAATTTGCCTCGTGTGAAAATTAGGAAATTTGTAAATAAAATTTTTGAAGATTCGTTTCGAGGAATTATTGAGATTCCTTTGATTAAAGAATGATTAAAGGATAGAAGATTTTCGTACCCTTCCGCAACTCGAAGTTCCGATAGAAGTTTCCTCTTATAGCCATGTCATCCAATTTTCTTCAGGTATTCTTCGTCGTGTATGTATTTGTATGCGCATATTAAAGTTAATTCCATCCGAAATTGGCGACAAGCGTTGGGAGGATAGTTTGCGAGACGTGATCAATTAGGGATAGAATCAACTGCTTTAACCCCCATTGGCAGTTTCCAACTGTAGGGAATTATCGTTCGGTCGGGTTAGCGATAAGCTTGGAACCCTCTGACCAGATTACTTCGTTGTTTTTCCCTCACCCTCCAAGGATCGATTTGTCTTCCACGCGTTGAAACACCCTTCCTTCCGCTCCAACGCGACCAACCAAGGACCCGAGAAATCATTTTCGAAAGGGTTTTAATTTTTAATTCCTCGATCGATATTACTCGAGCTTCGAAAAAATTTATTCGATCGCGTAAATCGAAGATTCCTTGCAGGAATTGGGATTGAAATTATAATTGTCCCAATTTTTATATCTCGTTGACAAAGAATTTTTAGCTATTTTTATTTTTCAATAGAAAATAAAAGATATTATTTGCGAATTGTCAGAAAGCAAGATTGTTAAAATTCGAGAATGTTAATAATTTTCATCGATTCACGTTTTTCAGCCTCGTGAGAAGAGAAATGGAAGGGAAGACTGTAGGACGAGAGAGAAGAAGTCCCTAGCAGAGCGAAGTTAAGTACAAAACGATACTTCGAATTGAGCTCGAATCGAAAGTAAGATGTTTAAACGTGTCGATTCGAATCGGTTATCATTGGAAAATGAATTTAAATTTTCCAGTTGTCATCACTTTCCTCGCGGAAAGTCAAACTATCTTACGATATAAAATTGAACTATAGCGGGAGCGAGAGGATTATCCGAGGATGACACGATCGTAACATTTTATAGCAACATCTTCCTCTCGCTTCGCGTAGAAAGGTTTCTTTCACAGTGAAAGAAGCTGATAAAAAACATGAGAACGATCTCCAAAGCGATTTTCCCGGTTACAAAGTGTCGTAGATACTACTATCGTAGGGGTGGCCCTTTATCGGCGAATTCGAGCAGACTAGGAGGAAAGGATTGGCGCGCCGCTTGAAACGAAGCTTTCGCCGGAAGCTGCCTTTTTTTTTTTTTATACGGCTTGGCCCGTGCCCCATTCACCCCTTCGTTTACGTCTAACGCTTTAATCTTGGATATTCCATCGGTTCCATTTCTAGACGTGGTTGTTAAAAAGGTTAGTCCGTGGTCCGACGCTAATTATTCCTAACGGTCGGGCGGGTAAAACACACGCCGCCACCCCAGACACGCTCCAAGCGGGGTGAATTACCCCGTGATTCGATTAAAGAGACGCGATTTTCTCTGGCTGGCCGAAGAAACCTCTCTTTTGATCCCCCTATCTTTTCCACCGTGTATCGCTAAACTCGTGCTTTTAATATTCAAATAAACCACCCTCGCCTTCGATATCTCTCGTTCGAAACGTTCGCCAAACACGTCCCCCCCTCGCCTCTCTTTCGCAACCGGCAGTGGATCGAAATCTGGTCGGATATGTGTTTACTCTCCTTTCGAAAATACGGGCCGCGTGGATTCGGATGGAATACGTGTAGAGAAATTTAACCGATTTATAAACGGGATACGATTCACAAATATTATTATGAATTGCGCATTTTGATAAATCGCGTCGTTTTTAAAATTTATCATCCGAAATGCTTGGAATCCTTCCGCGTATACGAGAAACACGTGTTTCTCTTCGGATTTTAGAACACTTTAATTTTACACCATCGTCCATCGAACGAAAAGCTTGGGTAAATCTTTTTTTCTTTCTCGTTTTGCTCTTAATTGAAAAAGAAGAAGAAGAAGGGGGAGGAGGAGAAAAGTACTCACCGTCTGGCACCGCGTGGCTGGTCATCAAGAAATTAACGCAGGCCGCCCCTGTACCGTGTCCAATCAACGTCACGTTCCTAGGATCGCCGCCGAAGTTGCCGATGTTCTCCTGCACCCAATGGAGCGCCGCGATTTGATCCATCAGACCGTAATTCGCCGGCGAGCGTAAGTGCGAATCCGTGTTAGCGTTTAGAAAGCCTGTAATCGAGACAAGGCTGGTTATGTTTGTTTGCCTCGCGGTTTGCCTCACGATCACCAAGTATTTCCTCCTAATTAGATTCGAATCGTGTAAAATCTACCGCCAATAATTTTTCATTTCTTTCTTTTCTATTCCAATTTAAAAACGACATTTCCATCTTCCTGACTTCGTTCGTCGATCCTAATCGACGAGATTTCCTCCAATTTCCTCGAATTTCATTTCAATACGACGGATAAACGGATTGAAATAATGAGTTTTCAACGACTTCGAAAAACGGCGAGAAAATGGCGAGAAACGCGAAGGTATCGCTTCGAAACGACCGTTCTTGACCCAGACTGGGGGACTCGAATTCTCCACGCTCCGCTCAAATCCGCTTGTAAACGCGTGTAAACGAATACAGGGGCTCGTTCCGGCGTTGAAAAGCCGGCAGAGGCGCAAGGAACGAGCGTGGCGGGCCGCTTCAAAGGGGACGAAGCCACTTCAACCCCCCTCCCCTGCGAAAGACACTTTTGACCGAGCAGCCACGAGCTGTCCCGCTCGTTCTTACGATCCCGCTCATCCGTAAATACTATTTCAATGGGCCGGTATCGATTGATACCGATATCTCGCCCCTCCCTCCCCCGCGATATGCAAAATAGAACAGCCCGCCGTAGGGGAATAAATCGTTCGATTATTTGATCAGCGAACGCGCCCGAATTCGGATTCATTGCCATTTAATTGGAGCCGATGCTTTCCCGAGAATTTCTCGCTCGATTTTTCTTTTTTTTTTTTTTTTTTGATTTTTTTATTATATATATATATATATATTCTTCTCCATATACCTATATCCACGTCTGAAAATATCGTCGCCACTATTAACGAACGCGTCGTTGACGCGAGCAGAATATTTTTATTCCGTTTAAAAATATTTAACGCCGATGCACGCGATTTTTGCGAATTTTTTTTTTTTTTTTCGATTTGAAATTTTTATTTCCCCCGATACGGTGTATATCGGTGTGCCGGTATATATAAATACCATCGTAAGGATTTATCCGATATTTTTTTTTCCAGAGTTTGCGCATCGGGGGGAGGGAAAAAAAAAAAAAAGAAAGAGAGAAGAGCCTCGTTGGAACAAAGGGAGAAGTTTCGAAAATGGGATGGGATGGAGAGAAACAGAGGTAACGATAATTCAACTGCGTACAGTAAGTCAAACTTCCGAATGATAACTTGGAACATCTGTTGCGATACTTAGCGAAGCAATAAAGAGTTTAATGAGTTTCGGTGTTCGAGTTAAACTTTCCTACCGGCTACCCAGTTAAGAAGCTTTAACTTGAAAAGCTCGGTCTTATTGGACTACAATGATTGGAACCGACGGTGAAAAGATGCGTGAAACAACATCGGGAAAAGAGAAAAAAGGAAAGGAAGAAAAAGAGCAGGTATTTTTATATACATAACGCGACAATGTTATATATCACATACGTCGTGGATGCGTTGATTTAGCATTGATGTTGTCATTTAGCTTTTTTTTTTTTTTCAAATTGAACAAAAGAAGAAAACGAATTCGTTTTCGTTTCGTTTCGAACGAGTTTGGAACGAATAAACAAATAAGAGAGAAAAGAGGGGCGCGGAGGAAGGTTCCTTTCAAAAATTCGGACAATACACTCGACACGACTCGATTCGCACCCTTAACCATTTTATCCCCCCAGCGATTGCTCGTTCGCGCGGCGATAAACGGAATGACTTCTCTCTTGGAAATTCCTTTCGACCGATCCACCCCCCGCTTTGTCCCCTCGGCGCTCGCATTTTTCCACCACTGTCGACGAGCTAGCCGAATTATCGGTTTGGCACCGGTTCCGGGGAAACAGGCGGTGGGATGACGTTGACCTATTTCGCTCATCCGTGAACGAAGATTCTTTTTGCGGAAAACTGATGCGAGACCAGGAACGTACGTCACGCGGACGGATCTCTCAGTATCGTGGATTCGAAGGAAAAAGGTTTCTCGTTTGGTTTCGGATTGAGTAGAATAATTTCGAATCTTTGCGAAATTTTTGGCGAACGTGTCTCTATATTTATATTTTTTTTTATGGCGTTATTAAGTTAATTTGAAAAATCGATTTATAGATTTGGTAGAAATGTAGAAAGAATCTGTTTTTCGAAATTATTTGGATTTTTTTCTTTTTCTTTTTCTTCAAAGAAAAATTTTAGAAGGATCTAGGAAAGAATTTGAGGAAGAGAAGACGCGGTAACGAGAGTTTTTTTATTGGTTCGTTGGCGATAATTTTGCAAAAATTTTGACACTTGATAAAAATTTCAGAGGATAACGATATTATTAAATTTCATTTTGTTTGTTTCAGCGAACGACGATAGGAGGAAATTTCGTAAAATTCTAAAATTCATTGGCTATTTTACTCGTTAATGAAGGCCTCGTTGAAAGTAATTAACGCACACAATCGATCTTGAAACAATAATGTAAATTATCTCGGTGTTCTCGTCGATCGGAAAATCGGTATTTCCAAAACTCTCTTCAGCTCGAAGTTGCGAATTAATTTCAATCTTTACAGTGTTCCTCCCTCCCCTCCCAACAACAACAATCTTCCAGATTAATACGTTTCGAGTTTCGATGTTCACGCGCATTGGCATTTCACGCTTTACGCCGACCTTCGCAAACCATGTCGCGAATTCTCTGCAATCAATTTGCTAACGTCGATGCGACATCTCGTCAATTGTACAATTCATACAGAGCGACAAGAATCGAAAGTATAATCCTTTTTAATTTAAGTGGTAACCCAGTTTTTCGAAGCAGGATTTAGCGAGTTATTGGTTTCACTTCACGTGAAATATCACCGTTCTTCGAACCACCGATGCCCCTCCCAACCGAGTTAGTTTCTCAAGTTTCCAACTGCTCGAAAGTACGATGAAAATACGGTGGAAATTATTTTCTTCATTTTTCAGAACGAAGGAACGAAAATACATAGGAATGATATGAAAACGTAATTATTTAATGCAATCTTGCACAGGCAAACTTGCAGGGGAATAAAAATAATAAACTGAAAAATAATTCCGTGGCCGTCTACTTTTACTGCAAATAAATCTCAAATCAAAATGGTCGTCGTACGATTTCGCTCGAACAACATCGTAAAAATACGCGTTTAAAAATTTCGATTCGAATAATACTTTGTCTCGCCGTGTTGAACGAAAGTGTTAAACAAAAGAATATATTACAAGAAAAACGAGACGCTCTTCTTCGCGAAAAAAAAGTTGAAAAGTATCGATCGCTATTTCTCTCGCTCCTCAAATGCTCTTTGGAAAGGATTGAACAAAATTTCCAGGCGAAAATCCGAAGAAAGGGGGAGGGATATTAACCCACGTCTCGCCACGTACGAAGTTGGCGAAATAATTCGACGGACAGCGCGACATTAAGCGAAATTGCCAAGAATAATATAGGAATTTACATTTAATTTCGAGAAATGGAACTGGGAAGCAAGGGAGGGGAAGGATGCCGCGAGGAAAAGGGATACGCGAGGTACGTGCAATGAATTTCTTTCGACCTGAACCTGAATTCGCAGACAATTTTCTCGGCGCACGATCGCCGATAAATTAATTTTCCGTGGAACATGTCAATTAATCGGGTCCAACATCGGTCTCTTCAAATTAATTCTTTCGCTTCACGTTCGACGGCCACGAAAATGCACTCCCGTTTATCCCGAATGGAGGGCAGAGGAAGCTGAAATCCGTGGATCTGAATGTGAAATTTAAGGTATTTAATCCAGCATGCTTGTTTCGACTTGTTTATCTGAGATCAGGATCTTTTTCCTCAAATATTCTCCGTTGAAAATTCGTGAATGAGTTGCTTGTCTCAGGAATTCGAAAGACTACGATGTTCGTATTAAAGTAACAGGGGTTCTTCAAGTCCTTGAGGTGAATTGGAAGCGAGTGGCTTTTGAGGAGCGTGAAGAAACGCAAGGATATGAAAATGTTGGGAGTATTGAAATTAATTGAAACGTTCAGCCTTCATATGGATATACAAGTAATTCGTTAATCAATCTTTTGCCAAGATACTGTACTTTCGAATGTCGATATCGTTTTGAAAATTTTACGATTAAAAAATTCCGAAACAAACGCTTTCGATGGAAAATTTAAGTTAAACAGTTCGTGATTAATTAAACGATTTTTTCAAACCTCTTTGATACACAAAATTGACGATTATTTTAAACAATCTTGTACGATTTTTACGTTTCAATCAATATTTCGTTATATTATAGGCAAGTATTACAAAAAAAAAGAAAAAGAAGAAAGAAAAAAATCATCGAAAAGGAAAATTAATATTTAAAAAAAAAGGAAGAATCGATTTTATAATACACACGCTTTTAAAGAGCGGTAATGAAACGAGATAAAATTCATTTATCCGATGGGATACCGAAAGTATCAATAAATTTCGGCCAATGTTCATCGATATACATCGGTTCGTTGAACTCGTCACCCACAATTTCGGTGACAATACTTTGAAATAATCGATGAAAACGAGATTTAAAACAACGCTTACGCTTCTAAACAATGAACCGTTGAATATGTATACTTGATTCACAATTTTTTTCGGATAATATACATATATATCGCGGCTGCAATTTTCTAGGATTTCCTTTCATCCCTCTCTCTCTTTCTCTCTCTTTTTCTCTCTCTCTCTCTATCTCTTTCACTCGTACTCTCTCGCATCCGGTACAACGTTTGATTGATGATGTTTCCAACTGTATTACCAAACACGCATTCGTTTTAAACCTTTGATCCCTGCACCCGATCCGAATAGACGCGATAAATGTTAAACACCACCGTTTATCCACGCGGATCGAGGCGGACAACGAAATCGAATTGCAGAAAAAAAAAAAAAAAAAAAAAAA
>NW_006263366.1:773931-774193 GCF_000469605.1 Apis dorsata
AAAATTTAGTAGAACTCGAAGCTTCTTTATCTACATTTATCTATATATTATTAGAATTAAAATTGGAATTTTATGAGCGTTCAAAGTATTCGTAATTACGCTCTCGATACGAGACTGTACACGTATAAATTGGTATAAAATACCAATGATACGAATCGTGCACGCCACGTTTCAGTTGGCCGTGATGTACGATCGACAGTTGGGGACACGCGAGTAGTTTTCAAACGGTAAAAAAAAAAAAAAAAAAAAAAAAAAAAAAAAA
>NW_006263366.1:774253-776494 GCF_000469605.1 Apis dorsata
AAAAAAAATAAAAAAGAAAGGAGAAAAAATGGGAAGAAATAAAAGGTCGAGTTTGAAACTCGTTTCTCGGTAACCGTGATACCTGTTCGATTTTTTATCTATTTGAAAAGGAAGAAAGGAAGATAGTGGGGGAGAGGGAGGGAAGGGGATGGTAGTTAGAGAAAGCGATGAGACTCGTTGCAACCAGACGACTGGGGGGGGGGGGCGAGGAGGGGGTGCAAAACGCGCGAAACTGGAATAGAAATAAACCACCGGTCATATCCCATTTGATATTCAACCTCCGGCGTATCTGTCGTACTGCGCTTCCGTGTCTCCTATTCTTCTCGTTACAATGGAACTGCTGAACGTTACTCGTTGATTTAAATTTTCCGGTACATGGGCGTGCACAGCCGCGGCTGTGGATATCGCCCACCTCCGCCCCCTTCACCTGCCAACCCCCTCAACCGCCGCCACTTTTCGTTCGACACAAAGCGCCCCGTCATTTTTACCAGTCGAAGAAGAAACGAGGGTAAAAAAAAAGAAAAAGAGAGAGAGAGAGAAGGATAATAAAAATTAAAAAAAAAAAAAAAAGATACAAGAGAAGTTATAGGAAGAACGTGCTTCCTGAAACCGAGACCCTTCCGTCTCGACGAACTAACGAACTATTTGCACTCAAATTTCGATATTTTTTTTTTTTTTTCTCTCTCTCCCTTCGCCACTTTCATGCCAGTGGTTCCGACGCTCTCCTGGTTTGAAAATCTTTTTTTCTCTTTTTTTTTTTCTCCCCCTCTTGCCACATCTGCCCTCGTTGCCACAACAACCGCTAATTGGACTTTTATTGGGCTTCAATGGGCTTCCTTTCTTCCTCTGTAGAAGAGATTGGCTCTTTTCTTCTCGCGAGAGAATGTGCGATTGTTAAATCGACGGATATTTATAAGGATCAGGATAATTAATAAGGAAAAATTGGAAAAGATAAAGGATTGATTTTTTCCCTTCCCCAATTATAAGCTTCTTCGTAGCCGTGCGAACTTTTCACTTCGAAAAACTATTTTCGTATGAAGTTCTCCATTTTATAGAGATACTCCTCCTTTCCAATGTCGCTTGGACGACATTTCATGCTAAATCCATCATCGTTCTTCATTCCATCGATTTTTCTATCCTTTCGATGAAATACTCGACTTTCGGAATTTTCAAACGATAAACTCTATTTAAATATTTTCAAAAATATTTAAGTTATTTCATGCTCGCCGTTAGAACGTTTCGTCGTGATTAATAATCCTCCTCGAAATTTTATATATATCTTCATTTCGAATAAAGGAATGATTAAAGATGATACGAGGAAATTTAAACGCACGAAAAATCCCGCTGACGTGCAAAATACCGTGGAACGTAATTCAAGAAAGAGATTCTCGTTACACCGTTCCGTGGAACGATCCACCACCGTTGCGTTACTTTACCGGATCTAAAAGGACAACAGGGAAAACCGAGGGAGAAAAAGGATGGAAGATCCTATTCGTGACACCTGCTGAACCCCTGGATTCGTTTCATGGGAAATTAACGTCAGGTTTAAAAATTTTGGATGTACGTTGTTTCCCAGAAAAAATTATTCGTTTCGAGAAACAAGTTCAAATCTTCCTTAATTGTTTCTATCGTCGTATACTTTTCATTCATTTTCATCAAAAAATTATATTATATGTATATATTAAAGAAAAGTTTCGCAAAAGGAAATGCAAATTTGTCGAGGGTAAATTGAAATCGTTATCTTCATAAACCAATTTATAAAATTCTTACGATCAACATTGCGAAGAGAGTAGCTCTTATGAAAATTCCGTCTAAATATCTCAAAAATTATAACTTATATATATATTCTATTTGTTTAATCCCGAAAAATAAACAAGAAATCTGGAGAAATCCGAAGAGAAGATATCCTCCTTGAACAAAGTGCCTATCTCGAAAATAAAAAAAAGACGTCGTATTCTCGATCCCTAATTAATAGGAAATTAACTCGCCTCGACAAACGTGCCGCGCGTGAGATCTCGATTAATCCTACGTGGGCTGGTTCATTCGCAGAAATAGCGTGTTTCCGGGGCGCGACGTGGCCAACCGTTCTCTCGCGCTCCGTCAGAGACGTCGAAGAATCGTGCTGACGTATGGAATATAACGTAACTGGAATATATCATAGCGAGGTATTATATCGGTGGCGCAGGCGGGGAAGGGGAGGGGAGGGGAACGATGTCCGCCACTGTCACGGAAGCGGAGGCA
>NW_006263366.1:776595-777953 GCF_000469605.1 Apis dorsata
AGTCAAGAATTTAGTTTGGCGAAACGGAAGACACGGCCATAATGAGTTTCCTATTAGATTCGGTTCCCATGGTTGCCTTGGTAACCAGCCTTCTACTTTCGATCCTCCCCTCCCTCCACCCCCGGCCACGTAAGCAAATACGCTGCACTTTGCTTTTTCTTCCCCTTCTCTCCCCCTCCAACAGGTTTTCTTGACGCGAGCGCCGAGAATCGCTGCAAATTTAATGGCCGAGCAGCATAAATCCGGCTCGGTGATCGGCTTTGAAAAAAGCGAGATTGGAAAGTCTAAGGGGTCGAATTTTATTTATATTATTATAATTTAAAAATGGGAGTCGAAGTTGAAAATGACGATGTTCTCTACAACAGGATAATTCGTTGATTAACGATAATGGCCACGGCATTGGAGTCTCGTGCATCGAAGGAGAAAATCATACACGATTGTCTCGAAACTGTTGGCGGTGTCACGACGAGCGTTTTCTTCCGTTCTTCGATAAGTGAAACGATAGGCGGAGAAAAGGTCTAAGAGATCGAATTTTATTTATATTATTATTTTATATTTATATATTATATTTTTTATTTATATATTATATTATTATTTATATAATTTAAAAATGGGAGTCGAAGTTGAAAACGACGATGTTTTCTACAACAGGATAATTCGTTGATTAATAATAATGGCCACGGCATTGGAGTCTCGTGCATCGAAGGAGAAAATCATACACGACTGTCTCGAAACTGTTGGCGGTGTCACGACGAGCGTCTTCCTCCGTTCTTCGATAGGTGAAACGATAGGTGAAGAAAAGGTCTAAGAGATCGAATTTTATTTATATTATTATAATTTAAAAATGGGAGTCAAAGTTGAAAACGACGATGTTTTCTACAACAGGATAATTCGTTGATTAATAATAATGGCCACGGCATTGGAGTCTCGTGCATCGAAGGAGAAAATCATACACGATTGTCTCGAAACTGTTGGCGGTGTCACGACGAGCGTCTTCCTCCGTTCTTCGATAGGTGAAACAATAGGCGGAGAGAAGGACAGGTGTAATTAGTTGGACTGTTCGGATGGATCGAGATGCTATGCTAATGACTACCGGCCGGCCTCATCCACGGGTCTTGTAAACGGGGTCCTACAATTGCCAACTTCTACACGCACGTAATTAAGGGAGAGGTTCGAAGCGGTTAACGATCGGCCTCGCCTCTGCGGCGTGGCTACTGCTGAATTTCCAGAAACTGGGTGACAAAGTTTAACTCGCTGACGCTCCGATCGAGGGGATCGAGATTAATTCGAACGTCCCTTCTCGTCGGTTGTCCGTCGAAATTTTCTTCTGGCTGGACCCTCGATGACGAGGGTGTGGT
>NW_006263366.1:778373-781303 GCF_000469605.1 Apis dorsata
AATTTCGCGACGACGATGGGAGGGCGATGGGTTTCGAAAGAGACTTGGAGAGACTTGGAGAGAATGGGGATTCGGTTATGCATAATCGAGAAAGGAAGTTTACAAATTTACAGCGCGTCTTGGATGAAAGAATAATAATAACGGCGATAATTAAGGGGAAATTGCAACCCTCTCTAGGATGGATTAAAGTAAAGCGGGGTAAAGTGGGGCGCGTAATCACTCACCTAAAATGCCGAGTCTGTAATTTATAGTGACGACGACGACACCCCCGTAACTCGCCAATACGCTGCCGTCGTAAGGGTTGCCGCTGCTCCATTCATAGCTCTCTCCGTGCACGAACACGATCACCGGGTATCTCCTTCCTCCACCGTCCCTCGCGCCAGCTGTAATCAATAAAATTATCCGCTGATCGATCGCCACCGCTGACACTTGATAGTTCGCGTCTCGCATCCTTAAACATCCATTTTTCAAAGGGGGGGCGCCCCCCGCCTTGTACAAACTTTTCACGCCACCGCGTTAAAAGGATTATCCGGGCAAGTTTGTCCGCAGGATTCTAACTCGTGCGTCGTATCATCTCGTGTACAACTCGTGATAACAAGTTGCTGAAAAGTTTAGCCGGGTGGTAGCGTGTAGGTCGGGTTAATTACGAATATATACACCCGCGATGGTGTTGGGGAATCGGAGGCGAGGCGTGTGTCGGGGGTGTATCGCGCAACAGCTCATCAGCGGGTAAATGAAAATGTTTCCTAGGGCAAAACCGAACGCCTTGTTACGCCGGAGTATCCTTCGCCCGCGGTAAAAACGGGGGACATTAGCCCGAGGTCGTTTCGATTTAATGGCCGAACCGTAGAAAATATTAAGGAAGCGACCAGCTGTGCCCCGTTGCCAACTCTCGTTAAAGCTCGCTCGTAAGTGGTCAAAATCGTGCGTCGCATTACGCGTTGCATCGTTGAAATGGTAACGATCCTCCATGATCGTCGACCTCGCTCGTTTCTTCACCGATGAACGTTGAAACCACAACTTGAGATAATTATCAATTTTACATCGTACAGAGAAAAAGACGCGTGAAGTAATCGTCTTATCTTCCATTCGTATCCGGCCATAAATTTTAATCGGAATTATCGAACGTTCGAAAAACGTGTTTCTCGATGTTCTCGACACACTGATTAAGTTAAAGTTCGTTCAAACGTTTAAACAATTAAGGTTTCGAAAACTTGGTTGGCGTGAGCATTATCCGGCTATCGACACGCGACGTATCGCGTTCGAGGTAATTAAAACGAGGGTTCACGAACGCGGGCCGAGTACGTCAATCGGATTTAGTATGCTAATACGAGGTTGGAACACACGTGAGCATGATCGCTGTGGCGGACAACAGCCTCGGTCATAATTCAACAAATCACGCGTTACCACACACGCGCCCTGTTTGACCAATAGTGTTCAAATCGGGGCGATCCGATTTTCCCTCCCCCGCGCCTCGTTTTTCATCGAGGAGAATCGGCATCAAAGGGGGAAATGGAAGCAGATAAACAATGAAATCTACGAAACGATCATTGGGTGTCTCGTTTTGATCATCGCGCGAAAATACGTGCGTGCGGAAGAATTTGAAAAGATGATCGAGCATTCTCCTTTCCCGCCGAGATAGATAGATAGATAGATAGATAGATTTAATAGCCGGATATAGCGGTCGTTAAAAATCTTATTAAAATTCAATATTTGCGGCAAATATCTCGGCAATAGAAAGAAATTTTAATGGATGGTATTAAAAGCGATTAAATTCAAAGGTCGGGGGAAACGGAAATTTTATACGTACGTAACCTCTCTATCTCGGTCCCGGGCTTGGCACCAATGAAATTACAAAAACGGAGAAACAGAGCTGATTAAATATTTAATTCACTTACTTCTTCTCGTGCTTTCTTCCTCTTTATTAATCGAGTTCTATAAAGAGGAGAGACCGCAAAAGGGGTGGGTGATTCGATTCGTCTTTTTATCGCTTTTAATAAAGAAAAAAAAAAAAGAAAAAAGAAAGCGAACGTACATTAAATGCGAGCACGCGATGTTCTTCGTCTCTCACTTTTCTCTTTTGCTCCCCTTTCGTTTTTCGCTCGGACAAACAAAGTTTCGAAAGAGGTGAAGAGACCATTGTGATATCTTTCTTCTCTCCTTCGGTCGTTTCTTCTTCTTCTAAATTTTTCCTTTTTTTTTTTTTTATTATCAACGAGAATTATCTCGTCAATAAATAGACGATAAACAAACGTATTACAAAACGAATCGTCCAAAATTATCAATATATTATAATACATCGTATTCTCAGAAACGAAGAGCAACAAATCGTGCGAAAGGCAAAAAGTTGATATAGCAAGAATGAAAACAAATAATAAAAAAAAAAAAAAAGTAATTTGAAACAAATAAGAATTCTTAATGAAACGCAATCTCTCGTGATAATTCATTCATATTTGTACAATTGTTCGTTTTTTTCGATACAACTTTTCTACATCGTTCCACTCAGACTTCCACTTTAACCGTCCCTCTTTTTCCACCCTTTTCTTAGCTACGCTATATTTCCCTCTGATTACTTCTCCCGTTACTCGACCTCTCCTCTCCTTTGATCCCCTTTCTCCTATCTTATTCCCTTGAAATCGTCCTATGTACCCGTTTATCCCATCGTGTTTCTCCCGGTAACGTTGTCCCGTGCTCCTGAAATATTTTTCCAGAACGAACCGCGTCGCCTATCCCGAGATACATCCCCAATTTTATCTCGCGCTTTATTAAGCCGCCTTTTTTTATACGACCGTCACTTCGTATTTTGTCCAACACCGAATCCAGGAAAATGTTTCCCCTCCTTGAAACGACTTCGTTCCTTGTAACCCGCGCGAGTAAAAATTTATTTTCCAATTTATTTGTTCTTCATTCCGTTTTTTCTTTTTTTTTTT
>NW_006263366.1:781479-794522 GCF_000469605.1 Apis dorsata
CACTCGAGAGCTTTAGTTTCACACCCTCGTATAACATCGCTCGAATTCTGGAGGATCCTCCTTCTTACCAACCTATGTAAGTATCTATTATGAGTCTTATGGGTGGCGAAAATAATTTACGATCACTTGACCACCGTTAAAAGCTCCGAAGGTAAGGATATTTGTCATCCAACTCTACGAGTACTCTCAGAAAAATAAGTTTCGGTTACTCTCAACAGTGATTTCCCTACCATTGCGTTTCTTTCTCAAATCTTCAACATTTAGGATGAAGATTGTCAAAAAGGCTCTGAAGATGAGCTTTAAAATATCTTTAGAAAAATAAATTTCAATAATTTTCAACGGTGATTTCCCTAGCATTGTAGTCTTTTCGATCTCGAATCCTCAACGTTTAAGATAAAAATAGTTTACGATCACTGATTTGACCAAAAAAGCTTTGAAGATGAGCTTTAAATTTCAATAATTTTCAATGGTGATTTCCCTAACATTGCGTTTCTTTTCGATCTCAAATCATCAATGTTTAAGATAAAAACAGTTTACGATCACTGATTTGTTGACTGCTAAAAAAAGCTTTGAAAATGAGCTTTAAATTTCAATAATTTTCAACCGTGATTTCCCTAGCATTACGTTTATTTTCGCGCTCGATCCTCGATCAACGTTAGACCGCAAGATAGATGAAAAGCGACACGCTATTTTGCGAAACATTATCGGATACAAGGATCGAACGAGGCGAAGATGGATTTAATCGGTGTACAAATTTGCTGGATCGAAATTTTTGGCTCGGCAAGCCAGGCCGCCGATCCTCCGGATGACGCATCCATCGTGTTCCATCGCGTGTCAGGGCGGTGTTAAGGCGCGCGCGGGACATTCGATTTTATCGGGCGGCGCGCGATACATTATTTCAGCCGGTGAATAAATTTGCCAGAGCACTGTCAATATTTGATACGATGTGCAAACAGTTTCGTATGCCGGCAACGCCTCTAACGTACTTTACATATTCATAAAGCCGTGCGTTCCCCTGTTTTAACCGAGGGGGTATTGGTGAACGACGATGTTATCAATCGTGACGACCACACTCGAATCGAATCGTTTCATTCTTCCTCGATTCCTCGAATCGCGACGGGTGTCTCGATTTTTTCTTTCTTCTTCTTTTCCTTGTTTTTTCAATTCTCAAAATCACGAACGCGGAAGAGCGTTAAAAGCGAGGTTGAAATTAATCTTGGCTAGTTTTTAACGGATTCATCGTGACATCGTGATAGGTGTCGAGAGACAAAAGATTCGCTCCATCGGAAACGACGATTTCACAGGACACAAAAGGGAACTTTTTCCGCCCGTTTTGTGCCTCGTGGTCTCGCCAGCTTGGTGAGATCGCCTGTCCCTCGATAAAAATGGCAGCGTATCTCTAAAAAGATTTTCTTAAGACGAGCCCGGCTCGGACGTAAGAAAGGAGAAAAGAGATACGATCGTGCTTCAACCTTGCCAGAGAAGCGAACTCAATTTCTAAATGCAATGCTTTTGCATCGCGTTTTCTTTCGAGTGTTACGAAACGGATTACGTTTGTTCGATAACTCATCCCGATAATGTTTCAACGACGTTGTCTGTCAGGGAAATGGAAAATATTTCTCTTCCCGCGAGTGGAAATATTAAAATCCATTCCCTCCCGAAACGATCAATTTCCCCCATACCCGAAGCGAACTAGCTTATTTCTCACGATGGATTACGCGAGACAACGACTGCGTTTTCGTGGCTTTAAAATCCCACCCCTCTAAAATCGTTTCATCCCCTATTTAGGGAAAGTTAGATCAGATAAGACGAGGACGAGGGAACGAAACTTTTTATTACTTTCGAATTGAATTCTATAAATCCTCGAATCGTCGTCGTCGTCGTCGTCGTCGTCGTCGTCGTCGTGGAAGTGGCTTCGTCGCCACGATAATCGTTTCGCGATTTACATTCGCCCGTATTGGATTCGGAACTCGGAACGAGAAAAACAATTTCCCTTCACCGTGACAAACATTCGTCTCCTCGTGCGTTAGCTTCGAGGTTATAGACTCTGCTTCTACACGTCTGCGTCTCCTTCTTATTATTTCTTATTACACGACTCGTGTCTATATAAGACGAGCTCACAGGCTGAAACTCGTCAGCGGAGGCTTACTTACGTAACGATTCTGCCACAAACAGCGGAGAATCTAAGCGCAACCGATGTCAAGAGAATTACCCGTGTTCAAGAATCGGTTGCTAGTCTCGAACAAGTCTTGACGTCGCCCGGAGCTCTTCTCCAAACACCGCCGCAATCTAACTTCTATCATAGCTAAATTAATCGTAAAATATTCTTGCGTATATATCTCCGATTTCGTTCTTTCCTGTATCATAGGAGAAGTTATTTTCAAATTGATTTATCTTTTTCTTAGAAATTAAATCACAGATTTTTGAGTAACAAATTTGTACGAAAGATAATATTTAATATTTTTAATATTGTGAGGAACGTCAGGAAAATGAGTGCTATCGAGAATAGAGAGCAATCGTCCCTCTGGCGGCGAAGACGAGAACCATCGCACTTAGGTTTCCCTAGCTTAAAACGATTGGTTGGTTCGTGGCGGTGACACATGCCAGCACGCCCGAGACCTTTTCGTTTCCCAATCCTCGCCCAATATCCCCACGAAAATCCCCTCGTACGAACCAAATACATATACTTTGCTAACTGACCAAATGGAAACTGTCGACCCCACATCACGATTCTAATATTTATACATAATTGCATCTCGGAAACGGTGTTCGTATTATCCAATCCTCACACGAATCGTTTCGTCACTGTCGTCGATTCCTCGGTCGTGCCCCCCCTCCCTCCTCCTCCCCCCGACTCCTTCAAACAGCATTAACAATTGCAGGGCGGAATATTCCTGTTGGTCGCGAACTATCCGCCGCTCTATAATAGCCATAGGAACGATCGTATTTCGTATGCAACCGGCAAAGCCGCTGTTTTCATCGACGCGCCCTTTCCGCTGAACGGTCCGCGGGCCCTGACAATGCAGCCCCGGGAATATTACGAGATATAAACTAGACTAACACGGTGTAATTCTGCTTAGCATGCTAACTGCGTGTTCGCCTGTAAGTCCAAGCGTAGGGTGGCCACCTTTATCCGAGCGAACAATCTGAAACTGTACTTGTACTATACATCCACGCTATCTCGGCCGGCTTCTAATAATCCTTTTTTTCTTCATTTTTTTTTACTCCCACGTTATTATATCTTCGTTATATAATCGACTATTCGTCCGTGGAAAAATTACGGAGGGATTAATGGAGTCGAGGAAGGGTTGTTGCAGCGAATTCTCGGCTGGGCTGCTCGAGAAAGGGAAGTTATTCCGATCTTTCCTTCTGATCCCCGATTCTACGTTCGCTCGACTTTCTTACCGTTTGTTCGAGGGGTGGCCACCCTCGTCGCCCACGTGTTTCTTCTGGTATGTAAAGCGAAACGGATTTTCGCTTTCCTTTGTCGTAAAAAGATTTATTTCGTGCAATTTCGCGATTTCGATTTATTCTTATATAAGAAATGGAGGTTTTCGAAGATTCGAGATTATTTTAATTAATCAGTGATATCCGATGATGATGACTTTGAATACTTAAGCTACGTCGTAAAAAAAATGATCGTGAACGGCGTATTGGAATTATTTAGAAAGATAAAAAATAGTTAGGAAATTTCGAAGGTAAGAAAACAATTTTTCACCGAACTCTGAAAACGATTCGTCGCCTCTTTAAAATTCGACGAATCAAAAAGTTCATCCGATTCCCGATTGCGTCCTATTCACCGATCGTCAACAGACGGAATATTCATGAACGCAGCCTCGGCTATGGATCACGGGCTGTGGGTGCTCGAAAGCTGGCCCATTCCAATTTTCTTCAATCGGAAGGGAAAAATCAGCGGTCGCGAAGTGGCGCCGATGGAATCACCGGCCCGACAAACCCGGCACAAGATCCGGCCGATTGTTTTTCCGGAATCCTCGGGGGAGGGTGGTTTCCACCGCGAAGCGACCTACATTTCCCCGACACGTCGAAATATGGAGACAGTTTTCGAACTATCGCCGTCCCTCGAACAAATATTCCGGCACATTCGATGGGCTGAAACGAATTTTAAAGCATTTCCTCCCTCCTTTAACTATCGTTACCAGTAACAGATCCATCCGGATTCTTCCCATTCGAGTCACGAACCACGAACCTTTCTTTTTCTTTTCTTTTTTTTTTTTTTTTTTTTACCTCCTCCAAGGAGCTACTTTACAGGGAAAAACAAGGTTGGATGGGGGCGCGGAGGGGATGGAGGACAACCGTTTCCGTTGAACGTATTCTCCCTGTTGAATTCGTATCGATGTCTTGTTTAGGGGAGGGTTGATTTTTGCTTCGATAGTCCCCGATAGGGTAGGAATTTTTTCGCGAAGGAAGAGAAATGAAATGCAGATGGAAAAGGAAACGTTGGAGGGAACGTTCCCCCATCCGTGAAACGAATTCCAACGCGATCGTTTGAAGTGAATTCGAATCGCTTTTGTAGAAGGCGGCCACCGCCTATGGGAAGGAAAATAAAAACGGAGGGTTATACGTTACCGCGGAGTTCGATGCTTGCCAAATAGACTTTTCACTAGTTCGTCGAGTTGGAAATGAGTCTCCCTTTCTCTCCCTCTCTGTCTGTCAGCCGATTACTTCTTCTAAGGGTGATTTTTTTCGTCCAAGCTCGTTTCTGTATACACACGTATACAAAAGTAAAACACTATCGATTCGTCGAAGCAACTATTACTCGAACAATCGTGGAAAATGGCAAGAAGGATTAATAGCTCCTCCCTGTAATCAACGAACAAGTTGATCGCTAAACGCGATCGATCAAAACGCGATGTTTTCATGAGTGCTCGAAGATGGGAGAAGATGAAACGGGGTAACAGATGGTCGGCCATCGGGGTTAAATGGCCGCTCCACGGAGAGAATGGAATGGAAAGAACGACGGAGGCGAAACGTTGTTTATACGGGGATGATGCACGAGGGTTGTTTAGTGGGTTCTGGTGGTAAGGGATGGTAACGGAGCGACAAATACACACACACACGCACACAGACAAACACACGTATATACACAACGCGAGGCGAATTCTCTTCCGTTGCTTTGCGTTCCCGGCGAAATAAGGGTAGAAGAGAAAGAAAAGCAAAAGGAAACCCGCAGGAAATGTCAAGTTTTTTATTAAATATCCCGCGCACCACCGCCCAAGGAAACTGGTTGGCGCGAAGCGAAACAAATTGGATACGGTCCTCCTCGTCCTCGTCAATTGAGTTTCGCATCCCCATCCCTCTCCGCACCCTATGTCAGACAACTCTGTTCCAGTCGTCTGTCGCGACGCTTGGCCTTCGATACTCCGTTCGAACGAAGTATCTTCGAGCTTGCTTTTTTCTTTTTTCTCTCTCTCTCAGAAATTTCTCCGGCAATTTCTCTCGGTTAAAATATCCGACCGAGTTTGCGCAATCGTAAAGAGATACGCAGAAAATGTATACGCGTCACTTGTAGATTCATATTACGAATATATCAATACCCGTGCCAATGGATTAATTCGAGAGCCATTAATTTTAGAATTTGTGGGGAACGTTAACGAGGAAATGAAGAGCGAAATAGTAAAATATATATATAATACGGGGGAAACGAGAAGCAATTTTACAAATTGACGTCGTTCTTCGAATTTTATTAATTATTTCGAGGCGAGACGGTGGAACAGTAACAATGTTAAAACATCGAATGTTTACCCTCCCCGTTTAAAAGCGGCCGTGCAATCAACCCAGTTAACTACGGCCGTGCATCGAGTCTTCGTTATTTACACATAAATTTCATTATGAAAGTTTAATAAATCCCAATTGCAATGGGAATCTAGTTGAGCCGTGGAAAATTATTTACACGAAAATTAATTAAACTTATCCGGCTACCTTGCGAAAACACGAGTTACAATTACCTTCGGATCACCAATTCAAATCGCCTTATTCAACCCCCCACCCCCTTCTATATCATAAATATTCATACGAATTGCGTGGTATCGTAAGAACACGTCCACGTTTACTTTCCTCGAGCAATTTTAAAGGGGTAGTAAAAGTGGAAATAACGGCCAAACACCCCGAAGAGAAGACCACCCTTGATGATGGTCCACCGATACGACGATTGTATCTGAATATCTGTGTGCGAATCCGTGGTGAGATTTAGTGGAAAATCTGTAGTGTATTTTGGACGAAGGGGAAACGAGTTTAAGGGTTCTCTCCTTGAGAAGGAACAGGGAGTCTTGAGAAAGTTTGATAGAATCGTTATTTCGTTATGTCGTTTTCGCGATTGAATTATTAGAATAATTTGTGTCATTTTATTTTACGTCCACGATCCGTGGAGAAGTTTCGTGATAAATTGAAAGAACGAATAATAATGGATAGAGGAAAGAAATAATAGAGGAAAGAATAAGAGGGGAAGTTTATAATTCTTGGAAAGCAGATCGAGATTGCGATTTATAAGGAAATCTGTTTACCAAATAATGGATTTGATGGGATTGATACGATATTCGAGGATATCGTTTCTGGATATCGTTTCTACATTCTAGATACGATCAACGATGACACTCGATTAAAAGTTTGCAACATTCCCATTGTTCTTCTCGATATTGCTCGTATCGTGGCCGCACTTGACATTTGATTTGTCGCTACCACGTCCATTCGCTTTACGGATTTATCGCTTACCTCGTATCCATTTCAATTCCTAGACTACTTCCATTTCAAACTAGACCACGTTTTCGATTCTACGATAATAAATGACAAAAAATATCGAGAATTTCCATTCGAGATTGCGAAGAATTCCATCGCAAGAAAAAGAATTCGAATTCTCGAGGAATTCTTGAGATCATCCTTGAGCGTGCTCCACCCATTAATTATAAAATCCGCTGGATTCATCGCTACCACGTGTCCATTTTAATTGTTAGAAATTAAATTATATTTCGATTCTACGATAATAAATAATAAATAATAAAAAGCTCGAAAATTTCGAAAATTTCCATTCTTCGACTGCAAGAAGAGGAATTTGAATTCTCGAGGAATTCTTGAGCGTGCTATAATAATTCATTAATTATAAAATCTGCTGGATTCATCGCTATCACGTATCCATTTTAATTTCTAGAAACTAGATTACGTTTCAATCTTACGATAATAAATAATAAAATGCTCGAAAATATCGAGAATTTCTATTTTTCGACCGCAAGAAAAAGGATTCGAATTCTCGAGGAATTCTTGAGCGTGCTTCATCCATTAATTATAAAATTCGTTGGATTTACCGCCATCATTTCAATTCCTAGATTACGTTTCGATCCTAGTAAATGACAAAAAGCTCGAAAATTTCCATTCTTCGAAACCGTGAACAATTCGATAGCAAGAAAAAGAATTCGAATTTCGTTCTTCACCCATTAATTAACTACCGCATTATAAAATCCGCTGGACTCATCGCTACCACGTATCCATTTCAATTCTTAGAAACTAGACTACGATAAAATACTCGAAAATATCGAGAATTCCATTTTTCGACCGCAAGAAGAGGGATTCGAATTTTCGAGGAATTTTTGAGCTTGCTTCACCCATTAATTATAAAATTCGTTGGATTTACCGCTACCACGTATCCATCTCAATTCCTAGAAACTAGATTACGTTTCGATTCTAATAGTAAATAACAAAAAGCTCGAAAATTTCCATTCTTCGAGACCGCGAGCAATTCGACATCAAGAAAAAGGATTCGAATTTCGTGCTCCACCCATTAATTAACCATCGCATTATAAAATCTGCTGTATCCATTTCAATTCTTAGAAACTAGACTATAATATAAAATATAATAAAATACTCGAAAATATCGAGAATTCCATTTTTCGACCGCAAGAAGAGGGATTCGAATTCTCGAGGAATTCTTGAGTTCATCCTTGAGCGTGCTCCACCCATTAATTAACCGTCGCATTATAAAATCCGTTGGAGGGCGACTCTCTTTCGGGCGGTTTCGCGCGGTAGGTGAAAGCCGTGGAGGAGAGCGCGAGGGTAGATTTAACCGGACAATGAACCGCGAAAGCAACAAGGCCGGTTGCTGCGGCTGGAGCGTAACGCTCGATGCCGCAGCCGGGCCAGTGACACGGCCAGGATTATGGCGTCCAGATAAGGACTATGATGGTGACCGCTTATCGTATCTCCCGATCAACGCGCGTGCATGGTCTCTGCGCGGCCAGATAATACGGCCTACCCTCTTGTTGGGATGTCGTTACAGTTGTAAAAATAAGTTACGTTGATTTCTCTCTCTCTCTCTCTGGTGAATAGAGATACGTTCCAAGATGATACTATTATACAAGAAAATCTGACCGATTTGGCGTTAGTTTGACGATTCTTTTTGGAGATTTGGATTTGAGCTTGAGCAAATTTCTAATAATTTTAAATTAATTTTGTAAGAAACTCGGCCTGAATATATACATATATAAATCTGTGAATAGACTCGAGAATTTATGTATGCACGATCGGATCGAGGGGTAGAGATTGAAAGGAGAGTTCTCATCGAGTAGGCAGCAATAATCGTGATGAAATAAATGAAGGTTAAGAGAATTGTAAAAAAAAAAAAAAGGATATCACGGTAGACGTATAGGGCTGGAAATTATACCGTGATATATCATGTTGAAATTCACCCGGGCTGGGGTGAAATTCAAAAGGTCGTCGAGAATAAAGGAATCGATGGAGTTTGAAATTTGGATGGGAGCCAATTTACGACTGCGTGAAATATGGAACGGGAAGATTTACAATTGCATAACGTCGGTGACATCGACAAATCGCCCTGTGTAACTGAATAAAAATTAAATAAACGCGTACGGGGAGGGGAAAAAAAAAAAGAAAAAAAGATCGGCGATATATTTCACGATATATGATGGATACTTAAGTGAATACTGTTACCCCTCCGAATGATGTATTCGCTCTCGAATCGAACGATTCGATACCTCTTTTTCCTCCCTTGTTCCTCGGTGTCGTCATCCTTAGTAGTCTTTCTCTTAAAAAAGATGAAAGACACGAACGAGAAAGAGAGATTAAGGGACAAAGGGGCACGAAGGTGCGCGTTTTCACGGCAATCGCGGTAATTTCCCCGAGGATAGAGCCGTGTCTTTCACGCTCGCCGCCGTCCAGACTTATGCTAATTAAATCGAGCGACCGCTTTGAAAGGGATAAACGGTGAAAAATGAAATAGCCGAAAGCACGTACATCCAGCGTCTCCGTCTCCTCCAACTTAATGCTCTCCTCCCTTATGAGAACTTCCTTCTCGATTTTTGAGCGAGAGGAATAAGAGACGAGACTTTTCTCCACCCGATTAAATCGGGTTTTCTAATTAAAATCACTCGCTTGTATTTATTAAGAATATTTCGAAAAGTTGGCGAGATAATTTCAAACGAAAAGAAGAAAAAAAAAAAACACAGGAGAGAACACACGAACGAGTTACGTCCGGCAAGAGCAATTAACGTGGATATAATGGCGAAGCGGAGCCGCGATTAATCCCGAATTGATATACTGTGGATAGGAAAAAAGGGAGCGGAGGGAAGGAGGACCGGTTTGCGCACGGTCAATATTTTAGTCGGGTAGAAAAAGTGGAGGGCAAGCTCTCGTAATGAAATTAAATTTCAAAAGGCATGTGCATGCCCCCTCCCTCCACGCATTACCAATTGCACCGCGTTACCATTTTCGTTTTTTCGCTTCTTCCTTTCTCTCTCTCTCTCTCTCTCTCTCTCTCCTCCTTCCTCCCCATTTATACGCGTATTTTAATTCCATGGCGGACAGGAAAGGAGGAACGGCGAGGAATTAAATAGGAAGCCGTTGCCTACGGGATCGTGAAATTACATCGTCCCCTATATCGAAATTCTATACATTCCGATTTCGAGATATTCGTTTCGATAGCATTTTGTTTCGCGAAGCCTTGCTTAGCCTTCGTTGGATTAATCCTTAGAAATGGGCGCGACCTGGTCGTGCGGGGGGATATCGATCGGGGAGGGAAAGATGAGGGAGGGAAAAAGTGGAAATAACATCGCTGTTGTTGATGGGAAATCAAATTTTCGCCGCATTCGCTCGGTTAAATAATTCCCCAAACTTTTGAAACGTCGTGGTGCAAACACGTTAGGAAACGGAACGAAAATTAATAAACTCACTTTCCATTGGGAAATACGTTTGGAAGAGACAACGAGAATCGAGAGAAAAAGTAAAGAAGGAGGAAGTGATTTTTTATTTAAATTTGCAGTTCCTCTCGCGGTGATTGACTGACTTACTCTCCTCTTACTCTTGTTGGGAGGAGAGAAATTTTTAAACGGGACCCGCGTGCATCGAGGAACGAAACTATGAAATATGAATACCGCGGAAACAGGAATGCGCGGTTGTCATATTTGTGATGCGAAAGTCTGTTCGATTCGTTTTTCCATCTCGACGAGTAATTCACCGGATACGTTTAAATCTTTGTATTTCCGGCTTCTGAATTGTTTCCGTTAGAACAATGATTTGAACCAACGTTTGTCGATTTATATTCACGAGAATTAGCGAAAGAGATAAAGCCGCGTTTCAATCGGTGAGAATTCGTACGACACTTTTCTTCGACGCAGCGAATAAACGAGGATCGAGCGAGGAGGTCGAACGAATCGCATAAAGGAGTAACTTTTAACCTTTCTCTAACCGATTTTCTTCTTCCTTTCGACACGAACGGCGATTAAAAGCGTATCTATCTGGAATAAAGTGGAATGGAAAAAGTAGGTCGAATGACCGGCGGATTCGTGGCTCGAACGTATCTTCGTGCGTGGCTGCCATCGGCTGCAACCTTGCCGTCCTACTTTCTTATCATAATTGTCCCGCCTTAGAGCCTTTTATGATCCGGTAATGCCATCCAATCTGGCGCGATTACTCTTGCAGCAGCCACGAAATTGAACGAATTAAGGCACACGTCTCTGGCAGGGGTTGAAGGAGCTCCACCCCTCCGCCCTTTATCCGTATCTCTCATTTACACACGAGCGCGCCTCGTGTGTGCGGCCTCTCTTCAGCCCTCGGGCCGTTCTCTTTCTCGCTCTTGTGCAAGCTGGAAAGCTGTACGAGTGGCATAAATTTAATACGGTACACGCCAAGGGAGGTGCCATACGTCCAAGCCTGTTAAGGTCGTCTCTCTCTCTCTCTCTCTCTTTCGAATGTGCGATGCATACACTCTTCTCTCCTCGAAATGCCTCGTCCCTTAATGTTAAATTAAATAATTTATCACACGACCTAACCGATCCGGCCAGTCAACCAACTATGATTTATGCCGAATCGGAAGAGACCCTCGCTAACTTGAATTTATTCGATCGGATAAATGAAGTACGATTGACAGGGGACAAGTAATCGAATGGGAGAGATTAAGGAAATGAAGGATCGATTTGGAAGAAGACGAAAAGTAGCAAATGGTTAAGCGAGAAATGAAATCGAATTTTTGTTTTTTATTTCGTTCGTACGAAAGAAGAATTATATTCTTCGATTGTGAATAATGAAAAATTGTTTTCAATTATTAATCTATTAACGATAATTTTACTTTTTTAATTGAATCTTTTCTCAAGTTCACAAATCTACACGAGCACACGTACGATTTTATCTCGTCGTCATTTTAAAAACAATTTTACTTTCAACGTTATTTCAATTAACATTTAATAACATTTTCTTCGTTCATTTTCGCGAACATTGACCGTAAAAATTCGTTGAAACAAACGTTTTTATTTAATCAAATAGTTTTAATCGTACCTCTCTTAATTATATTTGCAGCCACATTTTAAAAAAACCAAATTTAAAGCTTGAAAAAATTTTTTACGTTATAACTTCTAAAAAATATTATATCCCGTGTTCGCATCTTCCATTTCCTGTATAAAATGTAATCCAATAATTAACGCTCCAATAATCAATCGTTTTCCACGATGATACAAAATCAATCACGATAAAATCGTCGTATTTTCGTGAAAATCGAAAATCATTTAACTTTCTTCGCTCTCTCTTCGTGTAACATCCCTCGATCTTCATCCCCCATTGTTTAGATTTCTTCGCCCGTATCATCGCGGCGTACCTGTTTGGGAACCGACGAGGTGTTCGAGTAGGGGGTACGCGCGACAAATGGAGATTATTCCATGGCTGCGAACAAGGACGCGACGATTCCTTACGATTTTCCGAGTCGTTGCCGCCCTCCACCCTCGAGATAATCTTTCGCTCGATCTCGAGGATTACCGTTAACGCCCGCGCCTTCCTCCGGCTTAAACCGTCGACGAAATACCCCTCCCTCTCTCCTCTGGATGGCCAAGAAAAGAGATTACCCAAGAGAAGAGAAAAGAGGAAGAGGAAGAAGAAGAGGAAGAGGAAGAGGAAGAGGAAGAGAGGACGGTGAACCCTTCACACGCAACCCTCCCTCATGCATTGAAATTTAGTTACGCGAGCTTTTCCCTCTGTAATTGGATTCGTACCACGAAGGATCTGCCTCATCTTGAAATTTTATCGATTCTTCGTTTCGCTCTTGTGTTATATCGTCTCTTCGAGATTTTTCGTTGTTAATAAACCGTTGATCGGTGAGGTAGATCGTTGGGGAGAAAGTTCACGGGCGTGAAGATAAAAGTACGCGATAATTTGATGTATCGAGGGTGGAATGTGGGTGGGATTGGGAAATTTCAAGTTGGAGGGAGGGGGAATGAATATCTTGCTTGCTTTTGGCGATGGAAAATTTATCAGGTCGAAACCTGCTCGCTTTCGGGGCGAGTTAGAGATAATGCTAGAGAAATATCATCCATTTGTATTCGAAACGATCAATATTTATGGAAATATTTTTCAACCTGTTTAATTGGGAGCTGTTATCCGCTCCCAATTAATCGCATTAATTGACGCGTAATCTTCTCCTTTCGAAAAGTGAGATTTCCGCACGAAGAAGAATTTCCGCAAGAATATCCTCTCCTCGTTTTGATAAAGGACGCGAAACGCAATTACGACGACGTTAGTTCTCCTTTTTTTTTTTT
>NW_006263366.1:794740-796796 GCF_000469605.1 Apis dorsata
TGACGATTTAACGCACAATTAAACGTGTAGACTGGTTAACCGCGGGAATTCACGGTCTAGTTGCACGGGTCTCCGAGATTCCGAGGTGAAATTTGCTACCCGCTAGAAGGAAGGTGGAAGAGGTTCCGAGGTGGTGATTCGCGGTCTCGTCAAGCATCCTAAGATTTCATTCTAAGAATCGTGGATCCCTGTTCCTCCATCTCAGACGCGAAGATATCAATTTCACTCTTCCTTCTTTTTCTTCTTTGTTCTCTTCTTTTTCTCTTTTTTTTTTTTTTCAAATTTATGGTTTCAAAGAAAAGGCGAAATTCGGTTAAAAATTCATCGCGAGATCGCCTTTTGAAAGGCGAAGCACATTTTCCAAGAAATCTCGATGACAATGAGTTTCAACGAGTCTCTTCCACCGGCCATTAAATTTTCGACTGTGCGCCGCGCTTTTTCACCCTCGGCGCCGTCTCTGGGGCATCGCGGGAAATCGAATTAAGCCGTCGTCGTCGTGGACAGGATTTTTCTGTAAGAAAAAGAGCCGGAACCAGGAGAGAATACTTGGCAAAGGGCGGTACGCCGCTAACTGTCTTTAAAGCTTCTCGTCCTCATCGTCGCCGCGGAAATGTTTCTGGAATCACGTTTGCGGTTTTCTTTTCCCGCTTTCTCTGCTTTCTTGCAATTTCCGAAACTGAAATTGCTCATTATTTTTTTAGACGCAACCTCGCTCGCAACGGTTTTTATACCCGACGTATCTCGCATAAATTTCGCTACGTATTCGTGGCAGAAAAGAAGTCGGAATCGTCATTTTTAGGGTAAAATTAATTTTTATCCAATTTTTATAATTAAAAAATTTAAACATTTCTATAGATTCAAAAGTTATGCATTTTGATATTATCGCAAAGAATATGATTCGTGATCTAACTTTAAACTATTAAAAAACTTTTGATGAAAATGATTAAACTCGAATCGGATTGATTAAATAAAAATTCAATCTATTTTAAGCAGAATTATATAAAACTTTTAAATCAATTCGGAGTTTCAACATACTCGATTCGTTATAAGCTACTTAATTCGTTATTTTCGAAATAAACATATTCATTACGCAATTTACCTTTTTAACTCGATTAACCTCTGTTAAAATTATAGGGAAACTTTGAATCATTACAATCTTCGAAGATAATTACTTTCGACCAACGAATGAACGATCGATAGAAGCGCAGAAATCTTTCCCTTTAAAATACTTTTTGATTTATTTCGATTTCCGAGATATCGTCGCGTAAAAAAAAAGAATAATTTTTAATCGTCCACTCTATTCTTATCTTTTATTCAAATCTCTCACTCCCATTTTGTCTTACGACGTATCCCAACAAGACGAATACCAAACGCGATTCTTGGAAAAACTTCTAATATGCGATTCCTTCGAAGAACGTAGTATTCATTTATACATATCCAGAAAGAAATTCCATTCATAATCATGTTATGTTATTCAATTGGGACGAAAAAAAGGATTTCAATGATACAATTTCCTCCATTTATATCCGAACGAACTTTCGATTCGAAAATTTCAACTTTCAAATTCTCATACATCGAATTTCTTTCTCAATTATCAAAAGTATGCACCTATACTAATTTCTAATTTCTATTTTCTATTTTTTTTTTTCACTCTTTACCAATCCTTCGATCAACTTTTCCCCTACAATTTATGAACAACGAGTTCAAGTTGTTCTCCCGTTGTTAACGCGTTGAGATCGAATACATAGAAGAGACGTGATCGATCGAAGGGAAACGTTTCACCTTTCCATCCCACCCCTTCGAATCGCAATCGTCGAACAGGGCGAGATTACCGATAAACCTAACGAGGGCCAAGATAAGATCGAACGAATCGTTTCGATGCGTTGCGAAACGATGCTGGATTTCGGTTCGATTTCTGTTCTGTTGGCGTTCCAGGTGGAAGATCGAACGACACCGGGCAATAAAGCGTGAACGGCGGCCGGATATTACCGGCTTAGAAGCTTTAAACAAAATTAGTCGGCCAGCTCCCAGCGGAGTGGGGGGAGGGGAGGAGGGG
>NW_006263366.1:797375-822041 GCF_000469605.1 Apis dorsata
AGCCTATTAAATTCCGGGGGCCGCGTCTCTGGAGAGGCTCAAAGGAGCCTAGCTACACCCTCGCTCTTACACCCTTTCCCTCCCTCCAATCTCGGCCTCGCTCTCGCTCGCACACCGCACCTCGTATAAACACGAGACCAGCACCGCAACGGGTGCACCGCCCCAGCCAGAGGCGAAATTTCTAATCGGATAACACTTCGATATAATTGCCTATTGCCTATCCAGGTATCGTTGCCGCTCAACGTCTACCCTTGTTGCACCCTCGTTCAATGCCGATATTTAACATTCCCATTTCTCGAATTGGTCGAATCGAATTGTTTATTTATCTTTTTCAAAACAATATATAAACTTTAAGTATCTGGAGATCGAGAAAGATAATTTGGATTTTTCCCATTTATTATTATTATTATTATCTATATAATAATTTTGTCACGGATATTTAAAGTTCATCGAAATTGCACGATTTTATTTGTAATTTTATTATCGAACGTTGCCAGTATTATTTCATGTTTTTAAGTTGGTATTTATTCGCAATACAACGTGTTTTTATTAAACGCATATTCGTTCGGTCGAATCGATGCGCGTTATTTATTTTCGTTTCCACTGTCAACGTATATTTAATATCGCAAGAATTAGTAGAATGATTCTCGATACTTTTCTTTCGCGTATTTTCTCCTCTTCGTTTTGCGTGGAGGAAGAATTCTGTGTAGAGTTTTTATCATTTATTTCACCGCGAATTCCGTCTACTCGTTATATCACGCAATCGATAATGTACTAATGAGGAGGAATCAATTTTTGGAGTTGAGGAAGAAATTTGTTTGATGGTACGGGCCGTGGTTGGCGCATCGTTCGTGCACGCCAGACGAACAGGGAGGAGGAGGAGGAGGACTAATAAAGAAGAACAGAAGAGGAAGTGAAAAAGCACGAGGCCGTTAAAAATAACGAGTTCGTTAGAGATAGCCATTCGGGAAGCTTATCCGAACATCCGCGGTCATCGAATCGAGTTCGGCTCGTGGTGCGGCCTGTAGTGATTTAAATTGAGTTACAACGTTGAAGTTTTATTAAAATAAAAGAGAAAGAGAAAAAGAGAGAGAGAGAGAAGGTACATCCCACCAGAGAACGAATTTTTTCCCCTAATGTCTGAAATAGCCGCTGGTTTCAACTCACTTGACTTTCCCTTCGACCAATTCAATTATCTCGTTAATTTTCAGGATTCGAAAGAGTTGGAATAAGGGGTTGGAAAGTGAAGTAGAAATATTTTTCCGCGTATATATATATATATTTCCTGATCCTCAAATATCGAATTTAGGGTCGAAAGTACAATGGGGTAGAACAGAAGGGTTGAAACTTTTCCAAGCAGGGATTCGAGTGTCTCGGGATCGGAGATTGGAGGAGGGTGAAATTTAATGCGGTCGCCGTTTCGGTATATCCGTGTATTGTTTGATCAAGGTGGATGATTTTAATCGGCCTCTTTAATTGCCTTTAAGTGGCTCGTTGTGAATTTTCGACGTGGAGCGGATTGGGCGACGAGCGAATATTAAACATCGCGTGCGTCGTACTTGAACCATTAACTTTCCCTTTATCTTTCGTGAAATTGGGACGTTAATTAACCCCTCGTTTAAAACGAGCTACGTTCGTAACACCGTTAACTATTTACTTAGAAACTTTTTTTATTTCGAATCCGCTCGAAACTGGTCAAAGAAAAAATGAAAAAGAAGAAGAAAAGAAAAAGAGGATGCGATTTCACGTAATTCGAGAGGAGAAGGAGAAATGTATAAAACAGAGGGTAGGTTTTAGACGCACCCCGAGAAATGTGGAAACGCGTCGACTGCGGATCCCGACAGGATTGCAGACAAGTGGAAATTCAAGAAGGCAAGCAGCCGGAAAAATGTGAAGCCGGTCCGGTCGATCGACGCGCTCTTAAGAAGATTACGCTCTCCGCTTCCTCCATCTTCCGGAGGATGGAGTGGATATCTAGGTAGCTACGAAGATGGCCTGGCCGCAGGAGTATCGTTCAGAGACTTACTGCCTTATGAAACTCACGGCTCGGCCGTGGTGTCTCGATTTCACGGTACACGGACACTCCTTTCACGATCTCTTCGATCGTTTTTTTTTTTTTCTTTTTTATCACGCGATCCTTCATCCGCTATAAGGTATCCTCGAAAATTGTTTACAAAGGACAAAACAAAAAAGGATCGATCGATCGATATATTAAAAATATATATTCTGAAAGAAAGGAGTGTTTCTCAAAGTTGAAGATTCAAAAGTGTCGACTCGAGATTGGGCAGAAAGAATGGAAACAAGCTCGGTAAATCGAGCCTATCCCATTTATTCTTCTCTCCCACGAAGAAGACATTCAACCGCCACGCGAATAAAGCGAGGAATAGAAAAGTGGCGAGTGGGTGGGAAAGAAAAGAGGTTTGAAAAATGAAAGGGAACGCCGAAGAAAACGAACGCTGATTGCGTTGGCCTTAATGTCGCCCTCGACTCCCCCACCCTCCCCCAGAGATAATTCGATCCCTCCCTTTATCGTGAAACGATCGCACCACCGCCGTGCGTTTCCGGCTCGCGCGTAATCCGAGCCGCATCTCGCTTCTTTTTTAAAGTGACCACCACCACCACCACCGCCAGCGGCAGCCTTTCATCCCCTAATGCACGCGTGCAACTTCCATTCGCTTCATAATTTCGCGAAAATAACGCAATATCGTCGAGTGGATCTCTCGAACGACCGACCGCGGCCCACAAACTTTCCGCCGGAATCTCCATTAACTTTTTACGAGGTACCTCCGCTCGTAGTGGCTCCTACTTAGAGAAGAGAGAGAGGGAGGGGACGCCACGTAGCCGTAAACTTGGTGATAATCGTTTCCAGGACGAGGAGTTCGAGAGGCGTTCGATTTTAATCGCGATTTTCGACTCGACTCCGACCTCGCTCTTCTCTCTCTCTCTCTCTCTCTCTCCCTCTTCTCGAGTTTAACGCTTTGGAATCAGGGATAATCCTGGAAGTTGAAAGCTGTTCTTCAACCTCGGAATTAAAACTTGTAAAAGGGAATAGGGTAATTGGGTCGTATGTCGGGAAATGTTCGACCTCGAGAGATTTACATATATGTATATGGATCGATCGAACGTTTATGTTATCTTCGATCTCATCTTTTTTTTTAATACCGTGAAACCGATACGCTTCTTTATTTGGCGATAAATGCGCTTTGGGAGAGGTGGATAACGTTTAAATGCTAGGTTGCCGACTTATTTTAACCTCAAAGGTTAATTCTGCCAGAAAAATACGACGAGTTGTTATATATATATGTAACGTGTGCTTTGCAAAAAGCTGGACGATTTTTCAAGCAAGGTAATTTCGTGGAAGAGCAAAACAGGTATCCTTTAACGTAAGGTAATTTTGAATACACATGGCTAGTAGAATTTTCCCTTTTTCAACCATCCGGCCGGAGCTTTAAGAAATGAGAAACAATTACGAGAGACACGGTAGGACCGTGTGCCACGTTTTCTTACCCTCTCTGTGAGTTATAATTTATCATGCTTTTACGACGGCTCCTTTTAAATTCTCATATGGGATTCAGATACGTAGGAAACCAAGTCGAAAGAGAGAGAGACAGAGAGAGAGAGAAGTGTCGTCGCCAGTGTGATGTTTTAAAATATTCAAGCCCAAATAGAATGGGATGGAATATACATCGCTTCGTGACGTTTCCTACACGCGCGTGTTCCGTGAAGATAGAATATTCTTGTGATACGTGGTTTAAACACAATCTTTAAGTTACGTTTCAAAAATTAGCGCGTGATATAATTTGAACGACGAGACGAATTATAAATTCTATAAATAATTGCCATATCATCGTTCGCTTCTGTGCAAATAATCAAATTCAAATATTTTATTCTTCCTTTATTTGAGACGAGCTCGAGAGATGCGTCGATTCGAAAAGTATTTGCGATCATATACCTAATCATATCGTGTTAAATATTACTCTTACGTTCTCTTTGACTAACTCGAGTCCATCGAGACTCGTTAGAGAAACGAGATAATTCGAAAGAAGATGCAAGAAGATCTAAATTTAAGCTAACTCTGAATCGATTTATGAGTAAAAAAAAGATACGGAAGAATCTCGTTTAGAGATTGTTCCATCTCTCCGTTCCCTTGAATTACATCAAATATTTTCGCCCGAACGAATTTTTCCATTCCTCGACAACTCTGTTGACTTTCCGGGCATAGTTAAACGTTGAGCGAAAATGGTGAAAAATTTTCTTCTTTGATTTCGCGATTTCGTTTAGAGGGGCGCGGTGAAAGTTGGAAACGAGAGCTCCGCGTCTCCCCACGGTCCCCGAAGGAAACTTGCATTTCCAGCCGCGCTCCTAAGTTACCCGACTTCAGCGAGCGTTACTTCATCCATGTGGGTCAACTCAGGTGTTTAAAGTTGCACAACGCTGTTACGCCGGCTCGTCGATGAAACGCCGAGACTTCATTAAAAGTCCGGATAATGAGGTTGCCTCGTCGGCCTCGGGCGTTACAGATTCCTTAAATTCTTGTTTTCCAATTACTCTGCGCGAGATCGTTTTCGATACCGAAATTGTTCCCTTTTTGTGGAAAAGATCGTCGTCGAAATCACTTTCGATTTCATTAGACGTGGTTTCGCAGTTGAAATTACTGGTATTTTTCATAGAGATCGAGAGTTCAATATATACGATCATTTCACGGAGTTTAGATATCAGTTAGAATCTGCAAATTCACAAATTATTGTAAGTTTATCGTTTAATCGATGAACAAGCGTCAAGAAAATTTGCACTACGATCATTGCTAGATACACAGTCTTTTTTTATTTTATATAGAATAAATGATTGGTTAAGTCATATTAGATGATGTTCATTTCAAGAATAAAGAAACCAATTAAAATCTGCAAATTCGAAAAATAAATCAGAAGAAACGTGAAGAAAATTTGCACTATTACGATCATTGCCAGATACACAGTCTTTTTTTATTTTATATATAAATGATTGGTTAAGTCATATTAGACGATGTACAATTGAAACTACTATTTTTCATAAAGATAGAGTCATTTCAAGAATGCAGAAACCAGTTAGAATCTGCAAATTCGAAAAATAAATCACTATCAAGTCTATCATTTAATCGATGAGCGAAGAAACGTGAAGAAAATTTGCACTATTACGATCATTGCCAGATACACAGTCATTTTTTATTTTATATATAAATGATTGGTTAAGTCATATTAGACGATGTATAATTGAAACTACTATTTTTCATAAAAATAGAGTTCAATATAAGTCATTTTAAGAATGCAGAAACCAGTTAGAATTTGCAAATTCGAAAAATAAATCATTATCAAGTGTATCATTTAATCGATGAGAGAAGAAACGTGAAGAAAATTTGCATATTACGATCATTGCCAGATATCTTTTTTTATTTTATATAAAACAAATGATAAGTTAAATCTGATGAGATCGATGACACGGTGAAAAACCACTGCTACCACAAATCTACGAATTCAGAAATATAGATATACGGAATATAGATATAAGAAACAAAAATAGATCGTAGATCGTAAATTATTCTTAATATAGTATGAGTAAATGCGAACAATGTGTCGACACGATCATCGTGAGTTTCGACGGGAACAAGCGTCTCTCTTCTTCTTTTCTTTCATTTTTATTTTACGTTTCGTAATGGCCTCTTTTGCACGGAGAGAAAACGGGAGAAAAATTCGTGGAGGAGGGGGAGAATAACACGCGAATTCGATCGAAAACGGTATAGCAATGCCGGAGCAACGATCGTTCAAGGAACGTGTATCGTTCAATCGCACGCGTTGCAACGAAATGTTACTTTGACCCACGTACGATACCCGCCCCGGCATTAAATTGATAGCCGTAAAGTGGCGCAGCATTCGGCCCTGCGAATGTTTTATTTCATAGTTGTTCCGATGAAATACGATCCTTACCTCCAGTTTCAAGTGTTATTTCCTTTCCGCCACTAGTTCACAATGCTCAAACGATACTGATAAATGGAATATCTCGTTATAGCGAGGTGAACTTGGCAGAGATATTTCTCCAAGCTGGATGCATAATTATATCTATTAGTATTACGATATTTAGAATTGTGGAGAGACGATAGACGATTGAACGTTATTAATGTAATCTCGATTTGCAACTGCGATGGAACTTTGTCATCGACTCCTCAGAATTTTGATATTGCGGATATTCGTCGAGAAGACGATAATTATTTTTTCTCACGAAATTCTCGACAATTTTTAACGACCAATGGAACGCGATTAACTTTTTCAACGTTCGAAGAATTTCGTTATAGAAACGAACGTTTACTCGCGGAACGATAAAATTGCCCACTTTTTCCCCTTTTAGTGAGTTTGATTGCCGAGAAGACGACAATTATTTTTGTCACGATTCCGCAACAATTTTATGGATATTCAATAGAACCAGTTCCCTTAATAACTTTCCAAATTTCGTTCGAATATTTTTTTAGAAAAAATACAAATTTTATTTGTAATATAGCCACATTCTTCGTTTGTTTGTGGAAGATCGTTTTTTTCTTTTTTTTTTTTGTCACGAACATATTTTCGATACGGCAACGGGAAAAATCACCGTTTCGTCTGTCACGCAATAAAGCGAAATACAAGCGACCAATATGAACGTGGTACATCGTTGTCTCGTAATCCAGCAATTTCTCCCGAGCCCAATAGCCGCCCCCATTTTGCCCCCCGCATCTCGCCTCGAATCCTCTCTATGTGCCGATAAGTCGACGAAACGGCAGAATAAACAGCTTCTCTTTACTTCTTCCCCGAAGAATTATCTTCGGTTTCGTTATTCAGAGGGGATGCTCCGCTCCGTCCTCCACGATATTCGTCCACCGATCGATTTTTTCGAATCTTCTTCGAGTATCTGGAGGAGAAGGGGAAGGCGAGGATCATTGTCTAAAAA
This sequence comes from Apis dorsata, assembly GCF_000469605.1. NCBI lineage: Eukaryota > Metazoa > Arthropoda > Insecta > Hymenoptera > Apidae > Apis > Apis dorsata. Next base: position 804,330 of record NW_006263366.1, read on the forward strand.
TTCGAGAGTAGAGAAAGAATCTGGAGGAAGAGGTCGAGCTAAAGCCGAAAGGAGAAAGGTTTTGGTCGAGAACGAAAAAATAGGAAGATAAGACAAATTCGTTTTACGAGTGGACGTTTCGATTTGGTCAGTCGAAGATTTCGAAGGATGATATTCAAAGAAAGTGTGAAGTTTCCTTTTTTTTTCGTTGCCTTTACCTTACTGCAACGCACCGAGGATGTAATAAATTTCGAGGAGTCGCCGAGGGTGTAATTTATTCGTGACGATGATGGTGCCCAAAAAAGGAAAAAAGGAAAAGGAAGAAAGAGGGGTTGTTTTCGCGGGAAGTTCGGTAAGATATTATCGCCCCTTAATCATTCTTAAATAACGTAACTTATTTTCGAAGGGATGTTGTTAAGCAGAGCTTACTTTATGGAAAGAATCGCGTAACGTCGAGCAGGGAACAAAACTCAAGAATATATATATATACATAAGGATGTTTCTCGAGAGGAGAAAAAAATTGGGGCGAGGGAAAAGGAACGAGTAGTATTCGGCCGTCCAATGTTTAAAATTTATTAAACACGTAATGGAGTTTCGTCGCGGATAATGCTTTGAGTAAATGAAATTGGCAATTAAGAAAAGCTCTCGGTATCAATTTTCCCGGCAATTTCAACGCAACTTTCCCAGCAAATTACTTTCTTCCCCTATTAAAAGGACTTTTATTCTTTTATCCCACTTTCGCCTCCCACTTTTTCAAGGATTCTTCCGTGCCGCTTTCAATCTTACGATGAGATGAAATCGATGATGTAAAACTAATATTCCTTTCTTTTTATATATATATATATATATTTACTCTCATTCATTTCTCGCTAGCTTTCCGATACTTACAAACGAGGATGCCTATCGGAGGAAGAATTTATAATTATATTGCGATCAAAATTGGAGACAACAGATCTCTACTATTTTTCTATATCATCGAAACAATAATTCTTTCTAATTAATTCTTAAAATCGTTACCAAATCGCCTCCTTTCACCGCAACATCCTCAAGACCTCCTCCTCGAGAAGGAATTCGGGGCGAAAAAAGAAAGATTCGAAGGTTGCTCCAAATAACTTGTCCGATTAATTGTTCCGCCGATTGAACATGGCCCGCGCCCCTCGTCCCCGGCTAACAACCCCTCTATCGGTTGTAAACGCCGATCCGTCGGTCGAATCCGAGCGAAATCCCGTGGCAGGGTAGAGGGAGGAGGGCGGTCGATAAATCAAGGGCCTGGATAAATCAAATCGGCGGAAGGGTGGAGAGAAAATGGCGCGGGGTTCCCGTTGCGCGGCCGCATTTTTATACGTCGCCGGCCGGCCGAATAAAATTCAATCAGGCTTGGTTTTCGGGGGGGTGGATTTTATAATGCCCTGTCGCGGATCCAGCCCGCGCGTTCCGCCGATATCCGCTCCGTTTCGACCGATTTACCACCACCACAGCTCGCTCCATAAGCTTTTCCATAACTGATTCCGCCCCTCCCTTCCTATATTTCTCTATTTGCTAATTGAAAATAATCTGGAAGTTAATTATTGAAATTGTTGATTGGACACTTTCCAGTTCTTTTTTTTTTTTTTTCAGAATATTTGCACGAGTTGTTGTTTCGAGAAATGAGAATATTATTTCGTGCAAGATAAATTAAAAATTAAACGGATAATTTTTTTTCCAAAAGTGAATCTGGATAATCTGGATCAAACGGCGAATCGATTTCTACTATTTTGTATTATTTGTGATATCCCCTGGACACCAAATCGAGCAAGATATGTTGAGAGAAGAATACAAACAAGGTCTCGAGAGAAATTCAAGGAACCACTAGTTTATTGTAAATGACGACGCGATTCTTGCAAAAAAGAAATCAAGAAAGTCAACTTCTGAAAAACATGGATCGATTCGTTAACGATTATTTATCCAGTTCTCCAGGTATTTTAGCTTTATACTTACTCTTACGCGATCCGAAAATAAACTTAATATCACAAATCCGAAGGAAGAAGAATTTGAGCAAATATTATATCGAATATCGTCTTAAAGAAGTTATCGATTAGAGATTTAAGAACTGATTATAAGATTCACTTGGATGGAGCTACTTTGTTAAAAGATGGGACAATCTGTTTGGAAAATGGCGAATAGCGAGAAGAAAGCATAAATCGGCGACAGAATTGCGTGGCGAGGGGCGGCTCGATACTTTTCCGGAAAGAAAACCGATCAACTGTGAATCGAGGTATAGGGATCGGTGGATCGCGTCAAAAGGTTGAATTGCCCGTTAATTGGCAGAAGCAGCGCGCAAACTTCTATTTCCAACAGATCCTCTCGATCTGTTGATCGTGGAAAACTGCTAAAACGCGTTTGCGTGTGAGCGAAACTCGAGGAAACGAGGACAGATATAGATATGGATATAACAATGGGCGAAACGATCGAAATCGATGGTGCTTTGCGATTTGCCGTACTTGCTGTGACAAGCGTCCTCGAAACTTTCTTTCTTTCCTTTCTTCTTCACAATCTCGAGATACGTTGCCCGCAACCACTTGCCACGGGAGAAGGGAAGGGATCGCTTTAACGCGATTCGATTTAACGAGATGCTAGCCTAAAAGGATTTCACGCGATGCAACTTGTACAAACGAAAACGTTCGATAACTTTTCCGTCGAGGAAAAGTGCTATTTTATTCACCCCGCGCGTACACCCATTCAGTTATCACGAATGGGTGGATATAAATGACCGTTTGTCCGATCCAATGATTTATCCGTACCATTTGCCACCCGACTAAATAATTTGCCGTGTTATTCGGGAACAAATAGTTGGCAAATAATTGAGCTATACTTGATCACTTGATCGAACGATCGAGAATGTACCATGAATGAAATGCTGATCAATGGCGTAAATATTTGAATTTTTATTTTATTTATTCGATTGTAATGCGAGTTTAATTTTCAAAGTCAACGATATAATATATAATCACATCGACGTTATTTGTCGCGTGCGTTTGTAATCGGCACTAAGAGGGTTAAGGAATTACGTGTTTTCACGATATAGGATTCACGTTCGGATCTCCTCTCGAAAACGTTAATACGCGTAACATCATCGCGTGGCAAAGTACCGTTCATTGGATTGAAAAATCCAATAAATATCGCGCGTGAATTCCGCGGCAAATTAACGAAAGTCACGGCTTTTAGTCAAAAACGTCAACTTGTCGGCCGTTAATGACGTTCAATAACGTAGGCGATTTAATCAGGATTTATATCCGGTTGCTCATCTTTCAATAAAAAACTCGCCGATTTACTCGCTCGAGATACAATGGAATTCCATTATTCGGCTCTTGGGAAAATTGTAAAATATAATTATCCGGTTGATAATCGTCCGGGTCAACAAGCGACGCTTTAACGAAGCGGCCGGCTAATTACCGACGATCCCCGGCGATTAATGATTCGGCATAGGCATATCGAATATTGTTGCCCCGGGTTCCATTTTAAATATCCGCGTATGGACGATGATTATTCTGATTTTTTCCACCGATAAACGGGATGTCTTCGGGTCAAAAATCAATCGAACGAAACGTTTTTAACCCTCGAGCGTCACGGATGCAGGAGACTTATTTCCACGGTATTCGTTATTTCATGTAACTGAACATGTTACATGAGTAGACAAAGAACAATATTGCGTTTTTGTGATTGGTGGGGTAACAAGGATTATGGACTGTCTCGAATTAGCCAACCAATTCGAGTCTGATTTTATAAGATATTTTATAAGATATGATGTTATTTTAATATTTGAGAAAAGTGCAAGAAAGAAAATTCTTTCGCTACGATTCCTGCATCTGTCTCGTTTAAATCTTCACGTCGCACGATGGCTCGAATAATAGGAACTAATTGGACAAAGTTAATTTTTTTCGATTTCGAGCTTACACGGAGATTTAATTTTTAAAAAACAATATTTTCTACTATGATTTATTGTTTCATTAAAAATGTACAGCATAAAAATATAACTAAGTGTATAAAAAAAATTAATTTGCATTGAATTGCATAGAATTGGTATAGAATAAAAAAGAAAATGTATAATGACGAATATACAAAAAATAGATAAAAATACAAATATATAGAAAAATAAAGCATATGATTTGAAATAAAATAGAAAGAAAAATCAATAAATAAAAACAAAATTACATATTTTTTTAAATATGGAATGTAATATTTAAAAATACACTCACAATTAAAAATGTGCTAATTTTATTCACTATTAGAATCTGAATCCTATGACTTGCGTAGGAACAGTGAGATAGGATGGTTTGGACAATTACAAATTGACAAGAGCAGCGATTTAAATTAAAATAGACGTTTTAAAACGTTAAATTATAAAATTGAAATTTAAATGCTTCTTAATACATTTACATTTCTCTTGAAATGATCGATCAGTTATCCGATTATTTGTCTATCTATTTACACGCGTATTTTGTTTAATCCATAAACGTTTAAAAAAAGGATTTAAAATTTTAACGTATAAGAGTTTTGATCGTAATATGATCGTTCACATGATCGTAACATTAAAACAATTATTTTTTTTTTCATAAATTTGAAAGTCAATCTTGCCCGATTAATATACATTATTCGATTCGATCGATTCTTTTTCGAATTTTCGCAATTTCAGTTTAATAAAAGTGGTGAGCTGAGAATAAAAATGGATATACAACGATGGATAACGATAATTAATTCGAATCCGAGGAAACAACGCATTCTAACGTATAGGAGGAATTCGCAATGACGTGAATTCGCGGGGGGTTAATTAATCGGAAGTCGATTAAATCGGGTTTTCTCCTCGCGAAACGGAGCCACCCCTTTAGCGTCTTCAATTACGTAACAATTACGGCTGGCCGTATTTCACGGGGCGCCATTAGCCGATCCAGGATTCCAGTTTACATACGAGGAAGGCGGACAGTCGTGCTCGAGAAAATAGTCATTTACCTGGCGCGCTCGTATTAATTGATTCCGGCTGTTGCTCCCCCCGGGCGGTTAATTAATCGATCCACCCCGATAATCGCTGACGATTTTTCGTCCTGTTCGGAATTCAACCGCGCGCCACCGTGTCCCACCGGCTCTCAAGGGATAGATGGTTATTTGTTCGCAGCTCGGAGGATGGTTTTCATTCAACTAACCGATATCCCGACCACCGAAGTAGAAAATTAAGTAAAAATTTATCGATCGGTTTTAAATAGTTAATAACGATTATTAAATTATAGTTCTTGATCAATTTTCTTTCTTAATTTTTCTCTTGAATTTCTGCTTGAATTTTTCTTTCTTCAACTTATTGATCGGATTAGTTGTCGTGGTATAAAGGTAATATTTTAACGTAGACAAACATTGTTAAGAAAAATATCTAGAGGCGTAATAACGTTCGATCTCGACACGGTTTGTTTCGTTTTTTAACGTAATTCTGCATTCGTTCTAACAGAATATAATTTTATACGCCTGTATGCAAAGGTTCTTTTAGAAGAACCACTCTTTCGTATTTTTTTATTTTTGTAACAATAAACGAATGACGACGTTTCAAAGAGTATTGGTTAAGATAAAATCTTTCGTTTTTTTCTTACAACAATTTCGGAAAGATTGCTTATTATTAATTTTCTTCTCCCTCGAGAATACCACTCGAACAGATAAATTGTCATCAATGGAATGGATTATCGTTTCGGAAGAGAATGGAGGGAGGAATGACAATCGCACTTGAGAGAGAGAGAGCGCGATCAACAAGCGGTCCATTGAGCACTAGATTCGAGAACGAAGGAGGAACAGGTTACACGGCATGATAATTTTCCAGTGTTTTCGAACACCAGGAAAAAGAGGAAAATTGAAAGAGATTTATCGCGCACTTTGCGTCGAAGGGAAACGAACCAAGATTGGAAGGAAAAGAGAAAATGTTTCCTTGATGGGAAATAACTCGCATCATCCAACATCTCTTCATCAAAATTTCTACAAAGATTATATCTACACTCGCGTAGAATCCTTCCGATACATTACTCGCGAGTATTTCCTTTCAACACACGCGCGCGCGCAAGAATGAAATTTATTTTTACTCCGCCCGGCAAAATCAACGAAAGTCGAAAAGCAACCGATCCGAAATTAGATTCTCTAGGAGAGAAACGGGGAGCGAGCGGAAACGGAGGATCCCGCGCGGTAGTCCCGCAGCAGCTTGGGCAATCGAACTAATGCCCTAAAATACTCGGGGTGGTCGCTCCCAGGATTCGGTGCAATTAAGGACAATGGACGTTTGGAGGAGCGTTGCAGCCCTGGATGGTCGAGCCCTGGCACGCTCGACCGGGTCGCGGTCTTATCCAAAGATAAATACGTTATAATTCTCAGGGAAGGGGAATGGATGAAAATCCGAATTAGAGGAAGAAAGGGGGAGGGGGTCTCTAGCTCTCAAGCGGAAACTTGGAGGCAAAGTTCGAGTGGAATACACGTGGAGGCAACCGGAGTTGATACCTCGTTGGTATCTCGAAAGGCAGAGAGAGGGCAAGGCGTTGGAATTTCACGTTGTGTGGAATATCTAGTGGCCAAGAACAACATTGGATTGGCTCCTCGGGGACCTATCCGTGGTTGTTCGTGCAAACAGGAAATGGGAGGTCGCGATTACGCGAATCCGATCACGAAGAGTCCAGAAATTTTTCTTCAGCCTTGGAAGGAAAAGGAGGGGAAGAGGGAGTATTCTCGTCCTTCTGAATCGACGGAAAATTTTGGGACGAGCGTGAAATTGGGGTAATGGAATGGGAGAGGAGATGGGTGTCTCCTGTTTAAGTATCGCAGGGGTATACGATCTCCGCGAGCGATAAAAGGCGGCGAAGACGAAAACGAGGCGTAACGAGTTGCGCCCTTGACACTCACGGTTCCGACCCAGATTCGCGAGTGTCCTCCTTTCTTCCTCCCCTTCCCCATCCGCCATCTCTGTCGCCCCGGAATACCATCCAAATCCAACCAAGCTTCGTCTCTTCTTCGATGATAAAGGCTTTTGAAATAAAAAAAAAAAAAGAAAAAGGAGAAAACGACTCACGACGACATTTCACAAAAACCGATGAGAGATAACCGCGAATAGATGTCGAAATCCAAAGGTTCGTTGGAAATCGTTTCGAAAATGGGTGGATAAGATCGTTGAAGAGGGGATCGTGTAAGGAAGGGTGGCGACTGCGTTGGCATTGCGGCAAAAATCGGAGGCGAGGGAAAAGTGTTGGAAGGAGGCGAGGTCCGGTCGCGGGCAAGGATGTTCGGCCAATCTCCGAAGAGAGTGGATAACCTCGAACCTCGACGCGACGCGACCCACTTTCCATCGAGATACAGAAGAGGAGAGCAAAGAGGGAGGGAAGGGAGAAGCAGTCCACGGGGAGAAGTGCCAGGTCGGCGCGGTAACTTGGCGAATAAATTATCCAAGGAGGTCGCGATGGTATTTATCGCGCCACGTCCCTGCCACGTGTCGCGAAATCGTGGACAACTTGTGCACGTAGCGATCCTGAATCGACGATACCATTTTGAAACGTTCGATTGTTGGATTGACCAAGTGGTCGATGTACGTATAGTTGGTCGTCTCTCAGCTTTAATGGAAAAGTTTTATTGAGAGAGAGAAAGAGGTGTCATCTCCTTTAATTTTGCGAAATCACGACCAACTTGTGCACGTAGCGACCTTGAACCGCCGATACATTTCGACCGTTCTTTGAACCGTTTGATAGTTGGATTAGCTGGTCGTCTCTCAGCTTTCTTTAAAGCGTGGATAAGTTGTAGTGAGAGAGAGGTGTCATCTCCTTTCATTTTGCGCAACCACGACCAACTTGTGCACGTAGCGATCCTGAATCGCCGATACCATTTTGAAACGTTCGCTTGTTGGATTGACCAAGTGGTCGATGTACGTATAGCTGGCCGTCTCTCAGCTTTAATGGAAACGTTTTATTGAGAGAGAGAAAGAGGTGTCATCTCCTTTAATTTTGCGAAATCACGACCAACTTGTGCACGTAGCGACCTTGAACCAATGATACATTTCGATCGTTCTTTGAAACGTTTGGTAGTTGGATTAGTTGGTCGTCTCTCAGCTTTCTTTAAATCGTGGAAAAGTTATATATATTGAGAGAGAGGTGTCATCTTCTGTAATTTTAACGTCGATGTTTCCCTTCCATTCCTTTTTGGAAAGGATGTTGACAGAAATTTGGCTTTATAATTATTTCGTAACATTTATTACGATTGAAATAAGTAATAAGTAAAATTTTGGCCAAATGTCAATTTGGCCAAAATATCCCGCGGACGATCGATCATCAGCGCAGTTTCAACGTTTGATCGTTGAATATCTTCCCTATCGGCGGATATCCTTTGATATCCGTTAGATAATTCTCTCATCTTTAATTAGCCTATTGTGTGTATCCTCGCAGTTGATCGGGATGCTCCTAGAAATTCAAATAGTTCCCTTTGTCGCCGTGTCTCGAGTACGAATTCTCGATTCCAGCAACAAAGCTGGAATCTGGCTTCCCTCCCTCCTCCCCGTTCACTGCGATCAACGATCGTAATCCAATCCTCGAGGACAACGAACACATCATCATCCGGTTGTTACTCGATCGAGTGTAGACATATAGACATGAGGGGCGCGATACGATTTAACGCGAAATTTAATTGAAAGATTAAAAAAGATCTCGATCGAGATCGAAGCTGGGAAAATCTAAGGATCTAAGGATCTAATTTTCTCTTCTTCGAAGAGAGGAAAATCGAGAGTCTATCTATCATTCTAATCAATCCCAGTCTCGCGAGATTATCAGAACGAGTCGAATGCAGGAGAAGAGCGCTCCTCTTCGAACGTTTAAACTCCGCGCGGACCAATGGAAATCGATCGATAACGTATGCAATCCACGTACACGATAGCTCTGGCTACGTAACGGCTCGCGCCCCTCGAAAAAAAAAAAAAAGAAAGAAAACAAAAATTGAGTTTATGCGTTCACTTAACGGGTATTCGATAAGGTGAAGCAACCGGGCGAATGTGCATTGATCCGGATCGGGCGATGCACGCTCGCCAATACCGAAGAGCCGAAATTAATCAAAGGTGGTATAAGATCTGCTAAATATCGGACCAAAACCCTGCTTTCCCCGGAACTTTCCTTTCAAATCATTTGCCGATTGATCCGAGCACGAATAATTCGCTCTCTATTCAAGGATAGAGGGAGCTCGAATCGCGTCAAACCGATTCGAAAGTTTAAAATTGGGGAAAAAATCGATTAGAAAATTTTAGCGAAATTTCTATCTGTCCATCCACGGAGATATCAACTTTCGGCCTGTTATAATTCGCTTCCTAGGAATAACTGCGGAGCAAAGTTGCGGGGATGGAAACACTCTTCCCCGATCCATTTTTAACCTGACAAGCTTCAATTTTCTATGAATATTAATTTATTCATGGAATCTTGGAAACATTAGGATATTACCTCCCTACCCATCAACGTGGCATAGAAATAAATCGATAAAGAAACGTTTCACCTTTCCACGCGGCGGCATTTATTCGAAATCAGATCGAAATCGATATCGCGATTTCTTCTATTCTCGGCGAAATATATCGGGCGTTATAAATATCGCGATTATTAGAATTTTCGTCCACCGTGCCGGAACAGAGGTTTTGCTCCTTTACACGAGGAGAGGTTGTATCGAAATGGCGAATCAGGAAATCGGTTGGGGCTTACGCGGTGATAAGCCAGCGTAAAAGCGGCCTATCATGGTCAATCATCGACGGATTACCGTTTAATTAATCCTTTGAATTCGTTTTTGCGGGATGATCGCACGGCACAATGGCGGTACACCGACCTCGTTTATCCGCGGGGAATTAGCGGCCTCGAAACGAAACCGCGTGCGCACTTGTAATTGCGTTACGCCCGATCCACCATGACACAGTTTTATGGCTTATTATGGGGTTCGACGGGCTTGATATCCCTGTAACAACCAGTGCATCGCCCTCTCTATCCTCGCGTTTATTCTCGTTACAAACCATATTGTTCACTGGATACCAAATTTTTTGCAATTTATTTCAAAAATTCCTTTTTTTCTCTCTCTCTCTCTCTCTCTTTTTTTTAAATTGAGACGATCGACGAGTATAAATAATTCGCCAAAAAGGATAGAAATAATATTTACCGTGGATAGAATAACCTAGATTTTTCTCGGACCCTCGACTTTCCACTTAAACTCATTTTTCGTTTCGTGAAAAACCGACGCGAGACGCGACAAATAAAGGGAAAAATCATTATTCAGAGTCGTCGGGCCGCGCGGAAAAGAGAAACGCTTGGGGGGAGGAGGGGGAAGGGATTAAATGGACAAAGTATAAAAAAAATTCGCCGCTTTACCACGCTTTGAAAAGCTCAACGTTCGAGCCCTTCTCCGCGTAAATTTAACGTCGCGCCGCCCGCTCTTTTATTTTCCTTTCCACCCTCAGCGCGCGGAGGACAACACGCGCGCACGCGACGGTCCCACGACGAATTCCCTCGTGGTTTTCGACTAGGCGTCGACTAGGGGAACGCGAATTCGGCCGTCTTCTTCTTATTTCACGTCGCATCGTTCTCGAGATCGTATATATAAATATATACGCACACACATCCCCCGGAAACAGGTTATTTTGATACCAGATTTTCCACACCGTAACTTCTCCGCTATCTATTTTCTCGTGCACGTCGTTCACCTGTTTGCATTTTTATTTTTCGTACGTATGTACCAGCTCGAAGCGCACAGAAGGTAGTGTGTGTTTTTATAAATCGAGTTCAAGCTCGAGGTGTGCTCTTTTAAACACTCTTTCTTTCTTTTTTATTCCCCCTTCGTCGGATAAATCGATTCCAACTATCCGTTCTACGATTATCTTTTTCGAGCCAATACCGAGCCTTGTCACTTGTTTCCAACCGCCACCGTTTGGAGAAAAGAGAGAGAAAAAGAAAACGAAAAGAAAGAATATTCCTCCTCTTCCTCCTCCTCCTCGAACGCACCCCTTATTGGAAAAACCGACTAGGCTGTAAAACCCCCTCGAGGTGTATCGCGTGCATGCACGGGACAAACCCTAGCGCGAGGGCTAATTCGCGATGTCGTCGTAGCCGATAAAGTCAGCCGATCGTGGAGCTTAAAACAGCTTTTAAAATCCTGAAATTCGAAGCGATATCGGGGAATGCGAATACATATAACTCTCTCTCTTTCTCTCTGGTAGTATCAAGGGAATAAAGAAAGAAGAGCGACATTTCATGGTGAAGAGAAAAAGAGAGGGAGGTGGTTTCGGTTCTGCCTTTCTCCCCCTCTTTGGACTCGCCTTTATTTGCTCGAATCGGGCTCGCAAGTGGATAGCCGGCCGCTGGAACGAGAAAGAACAAAAGAGAATGAACCGGAGAATATCCGAAAACAATACATTGTGCCCGCGATCGACCGCCACCATCCCCCCTCCCCTTCCTTTTCCCAACCGTCCCGGAACGAGCTACATAAATATCTGGCTACCGATGGTATTCGTAGGTATGATGCAGCGCGAGCCTTTAACCGAGGCAAAAGATACCGGCTGCTTCTTGCCAAATATTGCCTTCGTTCGATTTATCTCGTCTTCCCCTTCCCATCTTCCATCCCCTCTTTTTCGATGGGATCGCAGATATTTTTATTGGGCGGAAAATTGCCCGCTCGCATCTGTCGCTCGGTGTGGAGGACGCGATCATTCGAGGAAAGGAATTTTTCTTCTTCTTTTTTAACAAGTCGAATATTTACGCACGAGGGAGAAGACAAAAACTTCCTGTTCTCGACAGGAATGTTGGATGTTTTAACAAGAGTGGTAGGCCGAGTACAGGATAATGTTTGCAGAAGATCTTGAAAGAAGAGGAAAATTAACCTTTGCACTTCAGGCCTATTTCACTCGGTTGAACCAGCAACTATAGACTTAGACCCGTGCATTCGATGCGTTCGGTGGCCTCATAATATAATTACTCATAAGATAAGATTATAGCTCATAAGATTATACATAAATAGCTTAAAAAGTTATTTATGAAGTGATATTCTAAAAGAATCAAACAAAAATAAATATTGTCGCCGTTCGAGTTGGCGCAACAATCCCAGTGGTGCAAGAGAGTCATCGTTGGAGAGCAAAGGGTTAATACGACGCGTATCTCGAAGAAAGGAAAAAAAGGTTCTTCTGAAGCTTGCGACTTTGCGATAATTTGGATCGGTTTTTGAGATGGAAGTAATTGAGCAGCGATCGGGAAAATCGTATAGGGAAGATTCGCGTGGAATTCGGTTCATCTCCGAGCGATGATCCTCCATTCTCATGGGGATAGACGCTAGAACCTGCTAGATTCGAGGTCGAAGTTGGATGGTGTAACGACAGTCGCGCCACTTTCCACCTACTTTATCCCGGGTGGCGAGACCTCGACCGAGGTTTGAAAATCCTTTGGACGAAGCTGACTAAGTAGTTAAGTCGGTTCAATCTCGGACATGAGATTAAAATGTCGTTGAAGGAAAAATGTAATTGAAAAACTTGGTGTCGGGCGTACAATCTTATTAATTACACTTTGAAAATCCCCTTTGACCACGGTTTAATCGTATTCCGTCCCTGCCTCTAATCTCTAACGGCGCCCCTTACGGTGATTAAAATAGAATTAACAGGATTCCCGAGCAGGAGTCTCTCACGATCGAAATCGAACACGTACTCCGCGTCGTTTCCAAAATTAGTTGGATCGATTCCTAGGTGCATACATATTATATTGTTTTTGTAATACCACTTGAAGATCATACAGCGATACAAGAATCAGGTGTTCCTAACTTTTTCAAACTTCTTCAAACTTCTTCAAACATTCTCGATTCCGATACGTGATCGGCCTGTCCGACTAATTGCATTCCTATTATAAACTGGAATAAATCAATGAATTATCGAATGCAGTTCAACTTGTCGAAAGCTATGTCGAAACTTCACCCTTTGCGAGGTATATATGTCCAAGTACTCGAGAAAGTGCTCGATCTCTTGTGGTCACGTGGATTGTTTCCAGATCACAATTGAATTTCGCGTCCGATGAATCGGTTCCGTACAATTCGTACAACGAATTAGGAAGTTCGTCTCTACGCTCGAACGATCGATGGAGGAAGAAGTGGAGGCGATACAGTTCGATCGGCCAGAAACTATTCACCTAACGGACTATCTTGAACAAGATAGATTTTCGATTATGAGATTATGATATAGGAGCGCTCCATCCTGTGTATTTATTTTCGCATGATCGATACACGTGACATAGATCTATCTATCTACTACTTGTGAAAATTGGGAATGTGGGAAACGTTTCTTTTTTTATTTGGCGAACGTTCAGGATCACGGTGACCGATTACAATAATGGGCAAGAGTTGAGAGGATCTGGTGCTTAACCGCTTTGCGGTTGACGGATTTGCCTCGTCCTTTTTCAGCCGGTTCGGTGTTCCACGAATTAGACGAACTTAATGCGCGTCTCGTAACGAAGTGGAAGTTTTCGTTTGCTGATACACCGCCGGGGAAGAGCCATGTTTGCACTGCAAACGGCCCTTTGTTACGCCGTAAGTGAGGAAATATTAGTATTATGTCAGAGTTGTGGTTCTTAACTCGGTCTGTTTGCATTGTCGCTGCGATGTACAGACCGTTCAGGAAACATTGTGTAACTTTGATTAAAAAACAGGGTGACGAGTTGGTGCACGTGGTTTTAATTTATCGACTCGACGGGTCCTCTTAATGAAAATATCCTTCCTAGCTACGACAATTAATCGATTAATTCGAAAGATTTACGAAGCTTTGAACCTTTTAAGATCACGGATGAAACGGCAAACGCTAGATAACTCCAACTGTTACCGAATTCAAAGCGATAAGGGAGTTTTTCTTTTTTTCTGTTTTTTTACATTTTTCGAACCGCGCGCACTCGAATTGCGTGTCCCATAGCGTGAATAATACATGAAAGAAACCCCTGCCCCCCAACAACGTTTGTTGGAATTGTTTGACAAAGTTGAACGCGAACGCGGGGCGAACGTTAATCTATACGACAAAGCGCGTAGAACTCGAAAAATAAATATATATGCAAACGAAGTAAAATTTGATTGGAACGGCAAACGGAAGAGCGGGGAACTCGATTCTTTTGTCCGACGGGGCGACGGTTTCCTTTAAAAAATTCACGCGCGGAACAAAACGCGCGGAATAAAAGTAGATAAAGTGTGTGTGCGTGTGTGTGTGCGTGTGTGTATGTATGCGCGCTCTCTCCCTAAGTAAATTAAATTTCTTTGAAACCAGGAAAAATAAAACGCGTCGTATAATTTCGCCCACGCGTTGCGATGCAGCGAGTTTAATTAAGGGAGCGCGGCAAGTAGAATCAAACCGTGTGCGGGCAGACGGTTCTTTTTTTAATTCTACGATACTTAAGGTAATTATTTTAACTCGATGACTGAGCTGTAAACTGGACTCGTAGGAAGATAAAAGATAATATTTCTCGTTCAAATAGATCCAACGATATTTTAATGGATAATTACGCATTCGCAATTATCGACAGAATAATTTATACATATATAATTAAGGAAACAAATTTTGGTAATTATTTTTAAGAGATCGATAATAAGTGATGATAATCCGTTCGTTTATTAAGCGAATTTTCAATTTTCAAAATGATAATACCTGCCTCGATATTAGCAATAAAGGAGGGAATTATGCATCCCTCGAACAGTGGAAGGAATAGTGTAATTTTAAGAAGACGCGGCGCCACGATCAAGGATAATTAAACGCATAACTCGTCCGGCATGTCGACATGGCGAGACGTGAATTTCGAAGCAGGCAGGGATAATAGATCTTGAATTATTAATTAGGGGCCGGTGAGGCAGAAATCGAGACGTTGTATTAGCGAATTATAGGGGGGAGGAAGGGGGGGAGGGATACGCATGCGCGAGAATTGGAGCGTGAAAGGTAACCTGGCCTCCCTCCGTATGACCGCATCGCCGTCGCCTGCGTCGAATAAATTAGTCGTGTTGTTCCTGGTCCAACGTGGCTCCTACGACAAATCTCCCGCATGATTTGTGCGTCTCTGCAAAGAGAAAACCGCGCGGTATAAACGTAAAAAGATTCGTACGATTTCGTAAGGGGTTTGGTTCGGTTTGGTATGCGCAATGCGGTACAATTTCTATCGTTTCCAATAAATTTTGTTTGGAATGACTTCTTTAATGACTTTTGGAAGATTTATCTAAACACTCTGATACAAGGGGAGGGGATCGTATATAGATTTCTTTTCTTTTCTTCTTTTTTTTTTAAATCAAAAGAAAAAGGAAATCGGTTAAAAATGTAAATTAAGAAATTGAATTATCGTCGAAAGGGTCAAAGTGCTTTCAAACTGGCTTCGAAATAATTTTGTTCTACTTTTCGATAGCGCGAAGACACACTTTCGTGGATACATGGTCGAATATCGGGTCGAAGGCGACAGCTTCGTATTTTATGCGTGGCTCTCCTCGTTCGCGGAGAGATTCACTCGCGCGCGTTATCGTCCAGATATTGAGTGGTTTCCGTAAAGGATCGTGGCTGGCAAAACTGTCTTGCCAACAAACTTGTCGAGTCTCCTTCGTAGGGCTGCCAATTAAGCCCGGCGATCCCGATAATATTGTACGTCGAGGGGATCCATTAGAGCTTATTCCATAGGGAGCCGTTCATCCTTCATCCCTAAAAAGAAAGATATTTTGAAGGAAGGGAAAGGGGTTGAAGATTGAGGAAGTTCTTTGGTTATCGAGCGAGAGAACGATTTCAAAGGGGGTAATCACTCTTAAAATAATAATTAAAGTGAAATTGTTTCGGGGGAGGGAAGGAAAAATCGAGGAGAAAGAATAGTGAAACATTTTTTTTTAGACGATTATACAGTATCGTTTCGCGGAAGATTAATATCCATTTAGATTATTCTCCAAATATTTGTTATTATCGATTTATACTACTTCTGCAGTTATCATTGTTTCGTTCCACTTGTCCACGCATATTATTGACCTGCAGTATTATTCCGATTCTGATTCAATAAGTAAATGGAGGATTGCGAAGAAATGGATGGCAAAATTGATAGAAAATCATTGATCAACAGGGGAAAGGGGATTGGAGGAAAGGGGAACAATGATTGGATGGATGCGAAGAAGGGAATTACGCAACGCGTACGTCACATCATTTATCGTTAAAACAATAATACTGGCGAGCAATGCCGATAAACTCAATTTCCACAGATGTCACGGAGAGTTGGTTGGTCGCGGATGGGATCGAGCTTGTCGAATAGCACCAAACGGATTCCATCTCGAAATCTCGACCGCATACGTTAACATAATTAAAAACGACGAGCGTCCAGAACTCGCCGGTATAATTAATACGATTTCACGGCTGCTAAGCGGTCAAATGAAATCCCTGGCCGCGGTGAAATGGTTCCAAAATGGAGAAACGAACGGTCTGCTGCACGAGCGGACGACGTTCGTGGAGAGGGGGTGAAGTAGCGCTGAACGAGAAAGAGAGAGAGAGGGGAGAGAAGAGAAATTTCAATTTCACCGGTTAATGAACGAAGGTGTTTTGATAATTAGCAATGATTTGGAGAACGATCGAGAAACAGAGCAGGAATGCTCGACGCACTCTGTTAATCCACCACCAGTAGGTGGAGTAGGATCGCGTGGTGGTATCCGGGCATTAATGTCACTGGCGGCGTGCTAATTGATGACATCATAATTATTATGCACGATTACGTAGCAGGAACCGACCGTGCACGGCAGAGACATCAAGTTGCGGACTTTGGCGATATACTGTCCCCCTGTCGCCGGCCTCCACGCGTGCACCTCTCTACGAAATTTCAAAATATCCAATTTCCACCAGCTCTTTTTTATCCCGTTTCAACCCAGACCGAAGTCAATCTCGTTTCTTTTAAAATTTAATCGATATTTTTCCGATCTCTTCGTGCAAAAATGTCATTATTATTTCTTCGAACGATAATTTCGAAATTGCGTAGAAAGATTTACGATATATCCATTAAATATGGAATACATCTAAGTTTTCGAGTATTTTTGAAAGAAGGATTGGCGAATTCGATCGGAGAAATGAGTATAGAAATGGCCATAATGGTCGAATTGATACGTAACAGAGAGAGAGAGAGAGAGGGAAAGAGGGAGGGAGGAAGTGGAAACATCGAAAATTCACGGGTCGTCCACACGCAATGATTGCGACGTGTATGCGGCACACAGAAATGGTGCGCGTGGAACGTGACTGTGACACATTGGGCAGACGTACGTGCGAGACGCATTACGCCTCGTGGTGACGATCCGAAATCGATCGTCTGTGACCTAGAAGGATGGTTAATCCCGAATCACGTATACCGGCCGCCATTAGGAGACCTTTGGAATGTCGTATCGCGCCCCCTTTTCCACCACCCTATCGTGACAAATTATTCAAGGAACGAGTGTTGAGCCATTTCAACGTCCACACTTTACCTTCGAGTAATTTATAACCACGTCCCGACGTTACGTTTCTATCGCGGCGACGGTAAGGCTAATTTAAAATAGGTCGCTTAAATAGTTAAAATCGGTGCCAAACTTACTTGGCTTCGAG
Source organism: Apis dorsata (assembly GCF_000469605.1). Classification (NCBI taxonomy): domain Eukaryota; kingdom Metazoa; phylum Arthropoda; class Insecta; order Hymenoptera; family Apidae; genus Apis; species Apis dorsata. Next base: position 821,899 of record NW_006263366.1, read on the forward strand.
GATTGCATAATTTTATAGAGGGGGAGGACGTGGAGAAGGGGGGTATAAAGGTCAACCTTGTTTTTATGGAACGATGTCTTTTTTTTTTTTTNTGTAGCGCAACATTTTTAAACAATCGAACGACCCGGTGGTCGAAGGTCGCG
>NW_006263366.1:822252-825598 GCF_000469605.1 Apis dorsata
GAAAATATCGTCCAAGGTTATTTAAAGTCAGCCACTCGAGGGAAAATTATCTGCCAACCAAAGTGAGTGAACAATTTTCTACAATCTTTTCTTCTTTTTTTTCTCTTTCTGCTCTTCCTCTCTCCTGTATTTTAATCCGATTGACATTTAAGCCTTTTGTGAAAAAAAAAGGGGTCTCCCTCGGAACTTTGTCGTAAAAATTACAGCTTCAACTTTAACCGGAAACTTGCAATTATCGATAAATTTGTTACGTTTATTATATCCTCGAAGAAAATAAAAAGAGACAGAGAGAGAGAGAGAGATAATACAAAACGACTTATAAGTAACCATAAAGCATCAGCGAGGCGTGGGTATTGACTTCCTGATGGAATGTGTTTCCAGTGAGGGAACAAGGGCCTGTAATTACTGTTACCTCGGCCGAGTGGTGGTCGCGCGAAGAACAAACCGTGCCGCAGGCCGCCACGGGTAACTGAAACTAAATGAATTTTGAAGCGTCGTTCAAAGGCAGTGGCGGCGGGTGGACGCGAGCGCGAGTGAGCGAGGGCTGATGCGCGCGCGCGCGCGTACACCAGAGGAGGAGAGAGTCGACGGAGGTAGAAAGTTTAGTGACCGTAAGCGGACGTCGTGACTCGGCTGGACGACCTAATTCGTGGACGACACGGAAAATAACGAAACGCTGAGAATTCAATTAACGGCGAGTTACCGCTTCCACAATTCGCCCCCCCAACTTTTCCACCCTCTTGTAAATTAACAATAAGCCGAAAATCACGTGGCTTTCCATCCATTTAATTACCATTCGTACCACACGCTTTTGGCAACGGAATGAAATGTTTGAATTTCCCTGATGCGTGGATATATATATATATGGATTGTATTAGACACATTTTATCTTGTTCGCCAAACGAGATTCCAGAAGGATTCCAAAAAGAAAAGTTCGTGAAATGTCGTAAAGTAGCGCGTGAGAAATATTTTCTCGGAAGTAGTTTTCTCTCTCTCTCTTTCTCTCGGGAGAGAGAAAGAGTTGGAATAATTCATTTGGGTTTGAGCGGGGAACGTAATTAAAGAGAGTGAGATTTCAAAGTTTAACTGGAAGGTATCCTTATCGGAGATAATACGGCGGGTGGAGTGGTAAAACGGTGAGCTTCGGTCAATATTATCTTAGCGAGACGTCGAATAAAAGGCAAACACGCTGTTTACATGCAAATTGCGATCGTAAAGTGTACGATCGGTCTGTGGAGGGATTGGAGGGAAAGACGGTGAAAAGAATTTCCAAAGGGGGATGACGCGTTCGTCGCGTCGATTTTGACTTTCTTTTTCCCCCCTTTTTAACGCAATCCTCGATCTCTATCCACTCTTCTTTCCCTATATCCCTTCTTCATCGCTATTGAAAATAGCGTACAAAAGGGCTTGAAAGAATGTCGAGGAACCGCGTAATAAATAAAAAAGAAAAACGCAACCGTAATGAAATTTGCCGCGATTGAAAGCGGCCTCGAACGAAAAATCGTCGATAAGAAAATCGCTTGCCACGATATTAAAGAAATCTATTCTTCACCCCGCGCTGAACGATGCAAATTAATACATTCTTCGGTCGGCTGCTCGAAACAATATTCACGGCACGCTGGAGGGTGGCGGGCGATTGCTACGCGTCTCGCGACGACGCTTTGTCGTCGGTAGGGAAAACAGGGCAGAGGGATGAAGCGAAAGGGAAAAGGGGGGAAGGAGAGAGGGAAAGGAAAAAGGAAACGAAGAAAAAATGAGAAGAGAGAGAGAGAGAGAGATCTCACGTAAAAAGAAAAGAAAGAATAGTAATGGCGGAAAGTGAAAAGGGATTAAAAAGAGTGGAGAAAGAGGAAGAGAGAGAGAGAAAGAGAAATGAAACGCGAGGGTGTCGGTTGAGAGAAGAGATAAAAAAGAGCGAGAACAGGGCGAAGAGGTGAAATAAAAGCATTGTTCCGAATTATTATCGCGAAACAGCGTGAAGCTGGGTCTACACGCGTCTCCAGACGAGCGCTCGAAACAGCCGACGGTATATTACCTTCATTATTCAACACTGACCCACCCTCGTTATTGTTCCAAGTATTCTTTTCTCTTTGTCGGCTCGAGGATACCTTTTTACAAGCTTTGAATTCCGAATTAACCGATTTTCGGCCTTGAACCGCCACGATAAAGGAGAACCGTCCTTCGATACATTCGATCGTTGATTCGCTTCGTACCGCATAAAAATGCGCCCCGAGGTCCCGTCCGTTCCCTTATCCCCACCCTGTTTTTCTCATTTTTACGCGTCAATTTTTGATACGCGAATTTATGGAGAAAAGCCCAGGATTTATGGACCGAGCCCGAAGGATTTCGATACGCGTCCGCTCTCTCTCTCTCTCTCTCTTTTTGTTTTTAATGTGCAAGGAGTTGGTATAAATGATCGGCAGAGTTGTATTATCCGAATAAAAAGCGGGAGTGTTCGGTCGCTAATCCGCTTTTCATAAGAGCGTAAAACATTGGAGGGCAGAGAAACTTGCCAATATCGTATAGCGACTCCCGGCTATAAAACAGTCTGGAGCTCTCAGCCTATCTTTATTACACAGCTTTTCCCTTTCCTTCGCTTCTTTTTTCTCCCGTGTTCATCCCTCTACCTTTGCAATCTCCCTTTACGATATTTATTTTCCTCAATACGATACGTATCTCGTGCGCGAAAAACTTTCGAAAATTACTTAAGAAAACTTGAGAAAGAAACATGTATACATATATATAGAGTACATATATTGAAAAGCTATAAAACGATTCCTGTACCCGTTAATAATTCGTTAATTGGCACATTGGTAATCCGACCGTACGCGGGCTTTGATCAGGGGAGGAAGGACGTAGGCCTGTTCACCGGCGTGTAAAGTGAGAACGATCGGGATGGCCTTACAAGGGAGGGGGTGGAAGGTAGGGTATAGCGGTCGAAGCATGCATCAGCGCACGTCATCGGGTGCTCGCATTTCGTCGAAATGAATATTAATCCCCCTGTGCCGGGTACGGCCGGTTATTCGCGGCAGAGTGTGTACGCATCCACGACAGTCGACACTCCCTGTCTGCCCTTTATTGCCACTGATACCAAGCGCGCAGCCACCGCCATCCAGCCAACGGCACGGCCATTCATTCGCTCGGACAAAGTACTGACGCCGCTCTAAATATACGGTCGCATAGTGCCGCGAGGCTTCGACGCGCGTCTGTAAATGGGCACACGGACGTGGGGCCGTGTTTGGCCGCAAGCACAGCTTCAGTTGCATCCATTCGCGCGTGTGCGTTCGCAGAGAGAGAGAGAGAGAGAGAGAGAGAGAGAGAGAGAGAGAGAGAGAGAGAGAGAGAG
>NW_006263366.1:825859-829713 GCF_000469605.1 Apis dorsata
GTCCGTGTCCACGCGTTTGTGTGCGTGTGTATGCTAGCTGCAACAACGGAGGGCGATAATTCCTTGGAGCTGGCGAAGGACGAGGCAGAGGAAGGCTGTTACCGGGGTTGTTGTCAGTGGAAAAGCAAGAGGTGAAGAAAGAGAGAGAGAGAGAGAGAGCATAAGGAATGTTCCATCCTGTGTGTGTTCGCCATTAATTCTAACCCGACTTTCCGTGGCTCCCTTCCACCGCGTCTTCCTTTGCGTAATCGTCAAGCTTCACGGTTCATTAACTGTTGTTTTCCACCCTCTTTCGCCCCGCCTTGCCTCCGCGTTTCGAATACGCGTTTCGAATACGAACGCGAATAGATACTGTACTTGCTTTGTATTATTAGCGGGGAATAATAGCGGGGTGGATACGACGATACGCAACGCGCCGTTTCAATGCCTTCGAATACTCTTCACTAGGAATGCTGAGATTTCTTTTTATTCCCCCCTATAATTCGAGCATCGCCATACAATACCACTAGTTTCTTCGTACTTTGTCGGGAAAGATTTTTTCCCAAACGTCAAATTACTTTGCTTTGACTTCGAATTATTCGACAAGATTTTGTTTTCCATTCGGCAATAGATCGACAATAGTTCGAAATAAAGACAAAGTTAAGAAACACGCTAATTTAATTTGTTCATAATTTGCTGTAAAAAAAAGTAAGCGACACGAATCTCTCTTTCTCTCTCTCTCTCTCTTTTTCCAATCGAACCACTGCGAGCTAGATTGTAGATAGAACAAACACCTCGAGGTTTTCCCATTGGGGAATACATATCCATCTATATATATATATATATATATATATATATCTTCCATCCAAGAAACTTCCCCTTAAGAAACTTTCGGCCAACTCGATCGCATTGAAAATTTCCACCTTTTAAAAATTAATCCACCTCTCTCCGTCATCCGTCACGTTCTCTCGGTTGGAAACGTTAGACTTCCTCCAAACTTGCTCGCCCCTTTGGAGCGAGGCTCCTCGGCCTCCCCTCCTCTCCCCTTTTCTACCACGTCGAATTTCAATCGAAGAAAAAAAAAGAAAGGACACGGGCCGAGTCTTCGATAATCCAGGTCGTGAAGCTGTAATTCACTCCGCTCTGCTAGTGGACGAAACGTTTCTCGACGGCGAAACGCGTCGCGAAGACGTTTCTCGCGCGAAAAATTCGGACGGAAGAGGGAAAGGCAGGAAAAATAGGGAGGAGAGGAGAGGAGAGGAGAGAAGAGGCGAGCAAGTTTCTCGAGAAGGGGAAAAGGAAGGTAATGGAAGTGGAGAAACAATGGAGAAGGTGGGCGGGTAGGGGGCGTCACTCGACCCGAAATAAAAATTAGACTTCATCAAACGACTCGACTGGTGGCTGAAGCGTCGGATTAAACATTGTTCCTTTGAGCTCGGCCAGTTCCTTTCGGCCCCCTTTCACGGGGGAAGTGGCAGAAACGTATAAAATCTCGAGGGAACGCCATTGTTTCTGAGGCCCGTGCCAGCGTTGGAGGCTTGGAATTACTGGCTCGCGTGGGGGCCGAGAGAACAGATTCTTGCCCCCCTTTTTCCCTTTCTTTTTTTTTTATCATCTCGTATTCCGGGATTATTAGTTTCGCGATGAACGTTGAGAACTTCAGCCTTGCCCCCCTTTCGCTTCCGGTAATACGCGTTTCGGGCAAACCTTCACTTCGTTTGATCATTGTTTTCTCCGATGAGAAGAAAGAAAGAAAGAAAGAAAGAATAAAAATCGACTTCGATCGGGAAATTCAAACGCAACTTCGCAGAAATTGGCTTTCAATTCGTGGATTTCAATTTAAATTTTTTTAATTTCAACTCGAAACCATCGAGCCGCTTTTCATCACAATTATCTGGTAAAATTTTTACGTTTGTAACGATGGATTCGGGTGGAAAGTTCCATTACAGTTTCCAAATATCCAAAACGCTCGCGAAATACTTTATACTCACGGACGTTGGAATCTTTCTTTCTCCTCGAGCTTGAAAATGAACATAATATAAAATCTTACGCGCTCAAGATTTCGCATTTCCACTTTACGTCGTAAGTGGTCGAAGGACGAAAAGGGGGAAGAGAATAAAATTCTCGAGAATTTTAATTTCTAAAAGCGTGGTGGCCATTGATCTCGGCGAGCTCGGTCCTTACGTAAACGCGTATGTTGGCCACGCGGCCCGGATTCAGCTAATCCATTAAGTTTCGCGTACGGGATGGAAAAGGCGAGCAAGCCTGCAACGAGTCCGATTTCCTATTTCCTTGCCTGCTGCGCCAATAACGACTTGGCCGATATCGATTCGAAGGCGAAAAAACGAAAAAAAAAAAGAACTCCACGGAAATTCTCCACTATTTCTCTTCTTCGAATCTCGTACTCTTACTAGTTTTTTCCACTCGCGTCCATTTCCTTTCTTTTGCTTTCTTCTTAAACGGTACAATTTTTGCAAATTTGTATAATTATAAATTTAAACGGAAGAGTTTTCTAAACTTCATACAATACGTTTGAGTAGACGGTCAATGAACCGAAATGAGGTACAATAAGACGATGACTGGTCATGGAATAAGTCATAAAGGGTCAAGGAGACTTCAATTGTCCGCATTAACTAGCGCGTTAAACGTTCTCGCGTTCATGGCTCATAGCGTAAGTCTTAAAACGTCGAAATTGCACGTAATTGCGGTAAATGCTCCACCGACAACCCTTATCACTGACCATTTCTTCTTCCCTCATGTTCCGCCGTAGTAATTGCGTGCGATGAGAAAGAGAAGAGAAATGAAGAGAACGATGAAGAGAAAAAAGGAAAAACAAATATACCAATCGACCGATATCATCATTTTCAACCACATTGCAAACAACGAAAAAAACAAAATGTGAGAAAAAGAAGGAATAATACGATTCTCAAAAATTAAAAAGAAAAAGAAAATTACTAATCGACAATCCGATGAAACGATAAACTGGGGAAGGCTCGACTTAAGAGTTCGATCCAATTCCTGGGGAGGAATTCCATTTCAATCAGTGGAAACGCGATAACAGGAATCCGGTGACATCGGCGTGAAAACTGCGGCGTCAATTTCGATATCGAAAAATCTTGGTGGACGTGGTGGCCAGGCTACGTGTGTCGCGATGCGCAAATCTGTGCACACAGATCTGGGCGATGGTGGATCGAGAGAGGGGGGAAGGGGATAGCCTTTTGATTTCGATTGCGCAGCTGTCCGATTTCCGACCGAGCCATCTCTCCCCCTCTCCGTGAAATGTAAAACCGCCTATCCCCTTGGAAATTTCGATCGGATTCTTGTTTATCGTAGCAATGTTGTTTATCATTAGCCTCGTATAAAGATCGCTTTCCCCTTTAATGGAGAAAGTCTTTAAATCTCTCTTCCGTTTCTTTCTTTATTTTCGACAGAATTTCGTTTACGTTAATGATAGACGCATTTCGAATGCGAAATAAATTATGCAAAATTGCGCAAGGTGGTGAGGGTCAATGTCTGCCAAAAAAATAATTACACGTGTTTTATTACTTTTTAAAATAACAGTTTTGTCATGTGTTCGTAGTATCAAATTTTTATAACCGTATCAAAATATCGTAATATGTCAATATGTTAAAATATAAACGCGTAATATTATTTTTTTTTAGTCACTGCGTATAAATAAAATAATTAATTTATCAAGGAATTAAATATTGTTCAACTTTTTAAAAAATTTATTTCTTAAAAAATAAAAATAACGCATCAAATATTAAAGATAATTGGACACGTACGCTTTGCTATTAATATATATTTCAAACTCATCACTTTCACTTTCACACATATAATTTTTGAAAAAAAAAAAAAAAAAAAGGAAAAAAAAA
>NW_006263366.1:829890-834533 GCF_000469605.1 Apis dorsata
CAAAATTTTTACGACACGCGATATTAAATGATTAATCCGCTCCTGACATGATCGTTAATAAATTTGTCTCGCGCCCACAAATCCCATTTTTTTCTCTCCGCCAAAGAAAATTAGATGACGCGAAAAAAAAGTAAAGAAAAAAAGAAAAATATTACAGCGACCGAGAGGAACCGGTGAATTTTTCAAAGCTGCAAATGAGCTCTCTTGCTTATCCACGTCGTTCCATGCCCTGAGGGAGGAAGTGTTTGGTCCCCATAATCAAGTATTTAACCACGCTTAATTCACAATGTGTGCATAAACTGTGCAGTTTCCCAGTGAATGTTTGTATTTACAAACGAGACAGGTTGCCTTGTTTCTAAATTGAATTTATTACTTTAAACGATAACATTTTGAAAATATTTCGAGATACTCGTCCGATAAATTTCCACTCTTTTTTACGCTCTTTTCTTGAAAACTCTTCGCCTCTTTAAATTTTTATCTTGGGCAAAAAGAGGATCGTATCAAAAATATCAGAGGAATAACCGAATGTCTCTATTTATCGATCGCTAACCGACCTCACCCGTGAATTAACGGATACTCGAATGAATTCCACGTTTCCAAGTAAACCAATTACATTTTTCGCTTGGAAATTGAAGTTAAATGGAACGGATCCGCGTGCGACAAATTTTTCATTATTTTTCATGCTGTGAATTCGAATATCCGAGAGGAATAGGTCCAAATTCTGTAGACGTTTATACGCGAAATTTCTTGCTTCTTCCAGGATCTAAAGGATCTTATTTCAGGAGCAAGTAAAAGTTAACGCAAAACATAATCAAACGAACGACGAAGATTAGACAATTTTCTAAATAAATCGACTTTCGAAACACCTTTCCTTCGCCCTTTTCCCTTCGTCCCTCTCCTTTTCTTTCCGCATCTCTGACTCAATCTCCAACAAATATTCGCCAGCTATGATTGATACACACAGTTTTTGAAAGAGTTCTCTAGAGCGACAATCGCCTTAGGATTTGTATAATCTTTTTACGAACACGGGACGTTTTCGACTCCCCGATGACGGGCTTCGATGAAAAATCAAACTGAAACAAAGTCTCGAATTGCGTTTTCGAATTTTGCGTCGAAATCGGTTGTTCGAGGCACGATATTTTCGCATATCTTCGATAATCTGATTCTTTTTTCTTGTCAATGTCTTTTTCACTTCTTTTTCACTTTCTTTCAACCGCGATGCTGGCGATTATAAAACGAAATTTCTATTATCGAAAGATTTTAATAAATATGATCAAACGACTTGGAATTCAAAGAGAAGAACATTTCTTTTTCTTTTTAATCGAAAACGTGGAAGACGTTTATAAAATTTTATGTACCAGCAAGGAATATATAGAAGCAAAGATAAATAAATGGAGGAGTTCTTCTTTTTTTCTTACAAACGAAAGAGATATTAGAGAGTTAACTCGAGATATACGCTCGATGAAACAGATCGTCGACGATCTGTTAAATCGATCATAGTATCGCGTATCGACGCGAATATGGAGCCGCAAACCATCCACCTAACCGTTATAAAAAAAAAAAAGCTGGGGGATGGAAGATCGATCGATTTCGAATAGCCGGCCAGCATGAATGTATTAATTATTCTTCTTTTTTTTTCTCCGACTTTTTTAAAATTTTTTTTATTTTTTATTATTATTTTTTTTTAACGTTTTCCGTCTACCACCTGAATATAAAAGATTTCTATAGGAGAAAGGAAAACTTTGATGAATGGATGAAATTTCCATCCTCGATCGGGGGAAAATTCTATATATTAAAATAAAAATATATTAAATAGAGAAACTCAAGGCTGTGTTAATTAAAAATTTTGTCCCGCGATATCATTGTTCTCAATTATCGATTCGACCGTGTCCACTTGAATTTCTCATCACGTGTATATATATATATATGTATATGTATATACATTCTATATATACGTTGATCAAAGTTCCTTCGACGACGAGAAACTCGGTAGCCGGTCCAATTATGCGCACGTCTGCCAACAATTTCGCGACACACCGCACGATCAGAGACATGCATCGTATTCGCTGCTGAGCAAGAAACTCGGGTTGGAAAGGTTTTTCCCCCGTTCTCTTCCCCTTCCTCATTGTTTTCCATTCCACAGATAAGGAGGCTGCTTTAAATATAAAAGTAATCTTGTTTCTTCTCTTCGTTACTCGTAGCTTTAAGTTTGCCGAGGGAAAGGAATTTTCGTTCGGATATAAGTTTGAAGAAAATAATAATTCCAATGATTCCAATTTCCAGATTAATCCAGATTGATTTCGAATAATTTTTTTTATTCGTGTATTTATATCGAGAATAACGCGATATACATATTTATCGCGTCGATCGAATTATGAGGACGGAAGAGAAACGTTTTTTTAATAACTGATATAAATTTCAACCATCTCCATAATTTAATGCCGTAGTTACAATTTATTTAAACGAACGAAATTAAAATTTATTTATACGTCGATGTTACATATGTATGCGAGTTTCATATTGTCGAAAATAAAACTCGGCTGGCTGATTTGCATAACTGTCGAAATAATAAAAATATTTCGCGAGGCCAAGGAATCGAACGAGATCACCCCTGGAAAAAGGGGTGAGGGGAAAAAATGACGCGTGCACTCGTCGTTGGAAATTCCGTTTTTTAATTCACGCGCCGGTAACTCACCGTTGGAGGGGAAAGATCGAAGCTATTATCGAGGGATGGCTCGTGTTCGATGAATCGTTGACGAGGCGAGAACGAAAGAGATACGGAATCGATGAAACTTCTCCGTGCGTTCGACCGTGCGTTCAATTAAAAAATAAATGCCGGAAGTCGCGAGCACGTCTCTCACGAAAGAACGAATTTTCGATTCAATTTTTTTCGCTCTTTTTAGTTCGCTTTCCTCTACTTTTTGCGCATTTATATGGTTTGTTTCCGTGTGTTTCTCGTTTTTATCCCCCTTTCTTCTTTTCTCTTCGAACACTCGTCCGACAGAAGAAGAGAGAATGTCGTTTAAAAACGAGATTAATTTTTGATCGGTTTAAATCGTTTTCAACGATCCCCAAATTTCTCGTACCTTTGATTTCTTTTATACAACGTATAACAAGTATAATCATTTATTAAGATACAGAAAAAGAAGAAACAGTGAATTTGTAAAATGTTTCTTTGTAAAATTATTTGAATCTTCCTTTGAAATACATCTAGTCTCTTGAATTGAATTAAATATATATTAATTAAATATACCTTCTATCTCATGGAAAATTAATTAACAAATTAATCATTTTCTCGCTCTAATAATTTATCACAAAGAAAACAGCTTATTACTTCTCGTAATAAAGTTTCGTTGAAAAATTAAAATTATCCAAAGATCCATAATAATTTTTATCGTCTATGTCGAACAAAACGAACGAATAATAATTTTCTCCGCTTTTTCTAGACAATACGTGTAGCTTTTCGTTTGAAGAATCAACGGTGTCGATGATAACAATGAAATGAGCTAAAAATTTATGTCAAGGAAACAGCAATCGAACGGTGGAATACCGGTAATCTGGTTTCACGTGCAAGCATTTGGAAATTGCTTTCGAAGCCGTGTCCAAGAACTTTGAATTCGGTTTCGAACACGAGTGGAAAACGTTGCCGCTTAAAACGCGTTGGAACGCGCCAACCTAACTTTTCAGCTTTTTCTCCTCCTCTTTCCCTCTCTTCCCTCTTAGTTTTTGTTCGTAGAGAGGGAGAAAAATGACGAACAGCCTTCAACCTAGCAGTAGGTTAAACGCGTGCACGAGCGGCCAAGTCCTTTTCCAGTTTTTCCAACCCTTTATCCTCGACGAAAGTTCGTTAAATAGGGGCTATTTAGTTTGAAAGAAGTAGGGTAGGATGTTTAGAATTGAAAGGCTCTTCACGGTTCCCTACCCTGCCTCAGAATCATCGAATTTGAATCCACGTGCTTCGCGCAAATTCGTTAAAAATGAAATTTTTTTCAACGCGAGATAAATTTTTCCTCTATCTCCACCCTTTCGCCCTTTCGTGGTTACTGAAAATTTTAAATCACATTAACCATCCATTTTTCCACGATTTTAAATATCGAAATAACGGAATATTTCAACGGTAAAAGATACATTTTTTTCCATTTTCTTTTCCTGTTCGGTACCAAGAATTTTAATTAATTACGATCTTTAATCATCCTTTTTGTTACAATTATTTTCTATATATATATAATTAAAATATATAAGAGGATATATAGGAATAAGAGATATCTTTCAACTCGACACAAATTTTTTTCTATACTTTTCTACCATGCTAAGGCACGTGATCGAAATTGATCAATAAATATTACGAATAGCCTCTTCCTCTCTTTTAAATTTCATTTCAATGAATGTCAGTGACATTTTTTTTTGTTTAGAAACATCAGTCTCGAGTCCATCGATTTTATGTCTTTATTGCCTACGCCGCTCAGCATCCTCACTTTTATTCCTACCCCAGGTCAGTGACACTCCATTCTATCTCCTCTGGAAGACAGAGTTCACAATTTTCCAATTCTTCAACCAATTCCAACACCCAGCGAAAGCTGTCAGTCTGTGTCACGTCTTTTGACACTTATTACACATACCTCTCTACATATATATATATATAT
>NW_006263366.1:834794-843781 GCF_000469605.1 Apis dorsata
AATAAAGAGAAACTTTTATTGCATTAGCATTTATGGTATCATGGTTAATAAATTCATTTTTTCTAAATAACTTAGAGACGAAAAAAGATTCTCAAACCAAAAAAATTATCAAAAACATGATCCAAAAAACGCTACGCACTTATTACCCAAAAAGTCATAATCTCGTCGACGAAAGTTCGTAATTAAGGAGAATTTGTATACCTACCTATTCATCCAACCTCGAGATCGACTTTCCACGAAAGAATCTCGACGGAATCTTTCTCCGTTCGAGTCCTTGATCAAGGGTAACTCCCACCGTTTCCTCTTTTCAAGTGCTACTCATTCTCTCGAATCGATCGAACGCCGCTTTCCCCGTCGAAAGCTTTTCACCCCCAATAGGAAGGGTGCTCGCCGAAAAAATGGGCGAATTACCGAAATCGTCCACTTACCCATACTTTCATACTCATCCGCTCCCTCCCTCCCTCTCTCTCTCTCTCTCTCTCTTCTGTGCAAATGTCTCGTCGGATAGGATATTCGTTTCGCGGCAATCGACTTTCCCCAACTTTTTACAGTCGCCCAAGACGAGTTCGGGAACGGGTATCGGTATGGACGGATTTCTTTCAGATCTGGAAAAACGTAAAACTGCTCTCGAGATCCTCGCTCGAGATCTCGTCTTCCACGTGTCCATCACGTATCCGGGATGAGAATTTGGTCGACTTCGTATTTCCAAAGTATTCGAAACGGTGTCGCGCGAGCAACCGGGGCTGTAGCCCTGGCTATCGATTTTACACAGCCTCCACGTTGGCCGAGGGAAGGGACGAGGGGAGGCAAGATGCGACACCGAGTCTCTCGAGATCCGATTACAGATCTACTCTTCGCGCTCACTCTTGACTCGTCGTCGCTGAACGAAAATTAACCGGGCCATTTACAAACCCCGAGATAATTGACGGGGACGACCTCGTCGAGGATTTGTTTCCAGACGTTGATCATCTTAATCCCCTTCGAAAAACGAATCTTTTCCATTTGATTCGAAGGCAATCAAGCGATTAACTTCTTAAGCAATTTTCGAATTCGTCGAATCGAGCTCGAATATACTTTTCTCGATCGATTTATTTATTTATTTATTTCGTTTCTACGCTATTTCGTAAAATAAAGCGAACACGATTATGAATAAGAATTCTTCTTTATACAGATTGTATAAAGAAAATATTAGTCTCCATTTTCTTTTGATTCTCGATAGATCGAGTATACGTTTTCTAAGTAAAACGAGTTTATAACGTTCATAAAAATTGACTTTTCTGTGTTCGCAAGAAAAGGATTAAAATTAATGAGGATACTCTTCCCTGATTCGATAACATTTGTCAAAAGTCCAAAGGTTAAAAAAAAAAAAAAACCATTCTCAAAACCATTCTCAAAAATGGATCTCACGGATCTCTCTTTTATTCCAAACAAGTTATCCGCTCGCGGATCTCTCACCAAGCCGATCTCTCCCATTGCATTCCCATTCTTCCGGGACCGCGCGCGCGAGCGCAAATACCAATCCACACACGTGGATCCGTCTTACCGTTCGTTCGTGCTTATTGTAGTCGTGGAACACGGTCAGGTTGGCTGGAATACATTATAGAGTGGGAAAGCGAGTCGGAAATGAAGGCGAAACAAAAGTGTTTCAGTGACCGGAACGGGAAATAGTCGGTAAGCCGGGGATTGCAGGAACGGGGAGGAGGAGGAGGAGGAGGGGGAGGAAGAGGAGACTGGTTCGCGCAGATATTGTCCAGGGATCGAGGAAACGCGTTTTCCCTCGCGTGTATCGATAATGCGCTGTCTGAAACTCTTGGATAGAGAAAGGGGAGAGGGGTTGGATCAAGGAACGCTAATGTCGCGATTCTTTTTCTTCTTCTTCTTCTTCTTTTTCTTTTTCTTCGTTCGACGAGCTTTCGCTCGGAAATGGAAATCGACTTTCCAAGGATTTGTACACCGATTGCTTCTGTCGCACGAGATACAATTTACAGATCGACGATATTCGATTTCTCGTGATGCGTTTCACGCGGGTTAATGGGGAATACGAGCTAATTTATGATACGAGGAATAAATTTGTCGAGATTTACCGAGGATTTCAATCGTCGGTTCGCGCACTTTTCGATTTGAATATATTCATTTTCGAGCACGATTTTTCTCGAACGTTCGCGAATAAGCTATTTCCAATGTTATTAATTTATCGAGGGTGCAAAGCCTCGAAGCATTGGATTTCGTGTAATTTTCATCCGTCAAAGTATTCGAGGTAAATTCCCGATGTCATTACGTTTCTGATGTTCGAACTCATTAAGCGCGATTCCGCAAAGTCCGAGAACTGGGGGAATTGCATATCCGGGGTTACACGTTTCAAAGCTCTTTCCCTTTCACCTCGAATTCGAGTTCGCCGCCTCGACATCGTTGAACGAGAATAACTCCGGTTCGGAATATCCCCGAAAAGCCGTGGTAACGCGCGAATTTTATTCCATTACCTTAAACCATCGGCGTGCCCGCCAGAGATATCGCGTCGAAAAGGGCGTAACGCGCCATTTTATTTCGAAGAGAACCACCTTCGTGATCTTCGTGGACCGACGAAATTATCGCGTCGTTTCCAACCAATCGCGACTTGAAAATTCGGATCCCTTTGAAGAATATTTTTTTTTTAACGAAACGAGAATTGGAAGAGGAAATTGGGAGAGCGTTGTGAGTTCATGGAAGACGTTCGTCTAAGAAGCGTCGATGGCCGGTGGAACGGCAGCTTCCGTGGGCTCGGTCGAGCTGGCCCCGGAAATCGTGTGAAAGTTGGACGAAAGGCGCGAGATCCGGTGTCCAGGACGATTAAAAAATTTTTAATTAAACTCGATGCCGACGTTTATCTTTCGCGGGTTTCCTCCATTTTTCTTTGCGAAAGTTGGCGGAAGCGTTGCTTTTATCGGCGAACGCGTTTCGAGAATGTTTGCGGCCTTAATTAATCCTCCGCCCGCGAAATTCCGGGGCCACGTTTTCAGAAGATTCGACGGTGAAACGGATCAAAATTGCGACGCCATTTTGGAATTTCTTTAAATTTGGCGAAGAATGCAAGAATAAAGAAACTATGCGATGCAGATTGGGATTATCTCAGATCAATGAATCATCGAAATAAGGGAAACCAATGTTCTAAATTCGATAATATAAAAATAAAAAAACTAATAGTGTTGGGATTAGCATTACTAGATCAATAAATCATCGAAATAACGGAATTCAACGTTTTAAATTCGTTTCGATGATATAAAAATAAAGAAACTACTGGTGTTAGGATTAATATTACCTCAGAATCAATGAATCATCGAAATAAGGAAGATCAACGTTCTAAATTCGCTTCAATAATGTAAAAATAAAGAAACTACTGGTATTAGGATTAATATTACCTCAGAATCAATGAATCATCGAAATAAGGAAAAGCAATGTCCTAATTTCGTTTCGATAATCGTGAATAACGAAGCTATTACGACTCTCCTTTCCAACAGGACTTATGCATTCCCTTCTTAAGGATTAAAATATTATTTCTTGCGAATCGTCAAAGAAGCTTGGTGATTAAATTTCTTCAATCCTACCTTTCAAACTCCTCTTTCCATTATAATACTCGAACGGAGAGATCCAAGATTCCGACTCTAATAAACCCAATCTCATCCCGGTTCACCGCGAAGCGCTCCATCCTGGACTGACGAAATCCTTTATAAATCAAGCCGAATCCGTACAATTCGCAAACCTGTCTCCTTTCCAAGTCCTGTCTGTTTTTCATCCGTGCCGGTTCGCGGGATTCGACGCAAAACAGACCGGGCTGTCCCTCCGTCCATTTCTTCGCTGGGAGAGGGAGGGGCGGAATTGCGGCGAGAAAATAAACGGCAAGTTTCCTACAGATAATAATCTCCGTTCCCCGGCTGTAGTCTAAGACTTTAATTAAAATTAACGACAATTCCTTGTCCCGATTTAACCCGGACCGAGTTAGGCGAACGCCTTATCATGATTCTCGAGCAAGCGGAATTGTCGTCGAATCGCGTCTGGATTTCCGCGATACGATTTCTTATTTTATTGGATAAACATACTTTCCAACGTGTTACGCTTGATAATTAATTATAGTTTTCATATCTACAGTTTGCGACGATACGCGTACAATCTTTGGATAGTTTAGAAACGTTTAATTCTAGAATTATGAAAGTTTGAAGTGGCCGCATGAGTCGAGCGATGTCACGCCTCAGAATATTCGGTAGCTTCCGCTACTGTTCTAATTTCACCTGTCTACGATTCCGCTTTAGAGACTTCTCGTACATCACTTCCCTTTCCTATCTTCCTTTCCGAAAAATCACAAAGATTCGAAAATTTCATCGAGAGGATTTTTTAGCCATCAGTTCAAAGATATACACTGATCTAGACTATTACTCGAAATAATTACCGTAAATCGAGCTCTAATATACTTGTAATTAACAAGAGTTATCGATCGGAATTACGATAAATTGTACAACGGGAAATCCTACTTTTTATCAAAATGGAACGGGAAAAAGAAACGGTTTTTGTATCGTTTCCTCGAGGATCGCGCAATATTGTTTCGTCAACGTCCACCATAGGCCCTCACTTTCCCTGTTGAATCGGCGTCAGGATAAATTGCGATTTAAGGAACAATTACTCGCAACGATCGCGCGTATTGACGCGATACTTTTGCTCGAGCGAACAAAAAACTCCGGTGTACGACAATGGACGAGTGGGTTGGTATCCGCAAACACAGGACGAAAGGAAAGAATGTATCCGTCGGGTGAATGGTAATTGCGAAAATAAAGGGTGGAAAGGTTTCCCCTTCCCTCCTCCCCTTCCTCGAGAAAAGATACAAAACGCGGTAGTCCTCTTCATTCTTGTCCATATCTCTTGTTTCTTGCCGGGGTGAAAGCCTCTGTCCTATCTTCCTCCTGTCCATTTCAAACAGGATGATTCGAGATCCCTTTCCTCCCCTCCCCTCCGTTTTTTTATTACGATATATTCACGAGCCCCCCTGGAACGAGCAGTTGCGCCGATCTTTTGTGGATAACTCTCTGAAGAGGCGATTGATCGGCCCCGATTTCGAGCCGGAAGGATATCGATTTTAAGAACACCACGACAGATGGTACGGACACTTCTTTCCAGCCGAAAGTTAGCCCCCTTCCGGCGAACTTTTGGATTTATTTCACGCCGATCGGGCCGAGTCGAGTGGAAACGGAGCCAATCCGGACGATGGCTCCGAATCTATGACCGATCTTTCCAACATCGGTTGAATATGCGAACCAAGATCGATAGGGGAAAGAAATATCGCAGAACCCGCTGCGAAAGGAACTCGACGATTTTTCATTATGGAACGAGTCTGAGTATCGGGCCGAGAAAAGAGAAATTCCGAATGAATCCTCCGGCTGATGCTCGAACCGGTAGTAGATCGGGTCCGATTCTCGACTTTGCAACTCGATACGAGTAAGGAGCGAAATGCTTTGGACTGGAATCGGGAGGGTAATAACGTGACTGAATACTAATCACGGATCGTTTTATCCAAGGCCACGTCTTTGAATAAAGCTATATCCAGCAGCTACTCTCACCCGATCAAACGTACGAAATCTAGATTCCTCTTACGTCTTCTACGATCGTACACCAGTCTTCTTGTTTCGTTATCCGTATAATCTCTTCTCCTTCGGCAAGATCTCATCTTTTTACCCCGTTTTCTCTTTCTCCTTCTCAGGAGAACTTTGTCATCGGGCCACAAAGAGACAAACCCGCCTCGCCTTTCTTATCGAAAGGAAAATTTTCGCCGGCCCTGCACCGAATACAAAAGGTAAGAAGATCCCCCTCTTGGCCTCGCCCCATTATCCGAGAAGACAGAAATTATTCAGAATTTCTTAGCCGTAGAGCCGAATTGGGGGGGAGGGGAGGGTTGATCCACGGGGGTCAGGGAAACGGAACACCCGTATTTTTCGGTGAAATATCATCGGGATCAAGTATTAATGCTAAGAGCCGGCGGCCAGGGAAAGCCACGGATATCAAGTTTGCTCGGATCGTTTCCGACGAGGGCTCGTGAAACGATGGTGCACGTGGAACGACGCGTCCAACATCCGAAACCGAGTATATCCGAAAACGAGCGGTCGTAAAGGCGAGCAGGGGCTGCCTATACGATACCTAACCGATCGATCTTAGCCTCGTAGCAGTAGCAGAGCTCGCCACGCTTCTTTCCGATTCCGCCTCGATATCCGCGTATTGGTTAGTTGGATAAACGAATGCACACCTGTATTTCCCGTGGAAAATGCTTGCGAGGCTTTAATTTGAAAGCGTCTATTGGGGAAAGTTGGGAATAGAAATTGTGAAGCGATTCGATGCAAAAGTGATGGTAAGAAAGGATATATTTAACGAAGGGAAATAGGAATGAACTGCGTTGCATTCGTTCTGCTACACTGAGCCGTTTTCAAAAAGGGGAAAAACGGAATCGATACACAAGATATGAGTCAGAACTTTACATATATAAACTCTTTCGATCCTTCGAAAGACTCTTTTATCTTATCCACGAAAGGATAATTAAAATTCTTTTTCGAGTTCTTTTGAAATTCTTTTGAAATTGATTAAGCTTGGTGGGATATTTAATCGTCTGGTGGCGATGTGTTCTTTCGATGAATGTTTAAGAATATTATTCGTATGGATGGAATTGATTCTGTATCACGAGCTAGTTTCCAGTAATTACCATTTGGATAATCGTAAAAACGATAAGTAACTTGCACGATTGATTAGAATCGTGTTGAAAATTATTCTGGATTTTCCACTCGTCTCGAATTTTGTATCGTACGAGTCTCCTGATATTGCACGCAATATGACGTAAATCAGAGAGGCTGTGTTGATGCGTGATTTATTAGTTTCATTAAAGGAGGTGGTTAACGTCGCAATTATTAAGGAAATTGTGACGAAGCGGAAGACAAGATGAATTTGATTTATGCTCGAGACAAAAATCTAAACTACGATCACAATGATAGATGCCATTCTAACGAATTATCCTCAGGTTATTCAACTTAGCTACCTTCTTCCTCACTCGTTAGCGGTTAAATAGCTACTGTCGTGTCGTTTCGCAATATTAAATACCGACGTTTCCAATTAAAGGTATCAGCGCAGCCTCGTGCACACGCCTGCACTTGCCAAAGTTAATTAAAACGAACTGGACAATGGAAAAATGTGTTCGAAGAAGCGGATCGTGAAATAAACTTTGAATCATCGCGATCGTTAATTCGACTATTTGAAATGAGAGTAAGAAAAATAAGAAAAAAAAAAAAAAATACGTATAGATTCAAACAATTCGTCTCTCCTTTCCATGGAATAAACGAAAAAATTAATCTGCTGTTGCTCGATTCCAAACTTTTAATTAAAACCAAACCGATTCAAATGTTCGAAATATTATTTCTAAATATATTCTATACATTTTCGATATCGAACAATAGAAACATGTTCAAACTTTGGCCGCTAATTTATCGAATATATCAAATCCCTCAAAATTTGCACGAAAAATTTGTTTCAACTTATCGTAGGTTTCCCTTCGATTGAGCAGAATAAGAATAAATTCGAAATCGAAGGAACGCGGCTCAATTTCCTCCAAGTTCAATCCTCGTCTTCTCGAAGAAAGTTACTCGTCGAACTAATAAAATTTAATAACTCCTTAGCCACGATCGTAAAATTCGCCGCCGTTAATATCTTCCCGACGTCTATTATTATTATTATTATTATAAATAGAAAACTATAACTCATAGTACTCAGCTGTCGGGGAAGAGACGATTGGACGATTTCGAACGTTTGCCGAATGGATGGGACGCGAATTATCGGCCGCGACAATTGCTCTAAAGGTTTAACGCTACGTCACGATGAACGTGGAAAAAAAAAAGAGAGAGGTGAGGTGGTGGGTGAGAAGTGGGGTGGGGATGACTCGACAGGATTCACGTCACCCCTAATTGTTTTTCGGCTGATGGATGGCTTCCGGTGTAAAATGTTGATCGACGCTATCAAGACGTCACGGACTGCTTTTCCGGCCTGCGATTCGCCGAGGTATTCGCGACACACGGCCATTGTGGCGCCACAATGCGAAAGGGTAGGGGTTCTTTTTATTCCAAGCTGAACCCCTTCCAATAATGGTCCAAGTTCCCAAGGATTGATTTAATATAATTTTATAACGATTATGCGGCAATTTTCGTTCATACTTTTTTGGATTTTTAAGTTTCATGGAAAAGGATGAAAGGATGAAAGGATGAGAGGAACTATTTTATAAATAGATAAATAAATAAATAATAGGAGGAGAATTAGAGATTGTTTGCATGTTGGATGAAGGAAACGTTGATTAAAAAAAATAAACATCTGAAAAGCGTTAATTGACCGAGGCCAACAAGTTTATCTTTTCCATCCTGATTCAAAAAAATGTTACGTACAAAGGGATCACGCGGAGAGATTTCTTTCATTCTTTTTTTTTTCAAAAAAAAAAAAAGAAAAAAAAAATATTCATACACCTCCCTCGCTCGTAATACAGGCGGCCCCGGTTCAAATTTGAAAGAATTCAAATTATTTTAAAACTAACGAGGTTCCGCAATTAGCGCTGTGAAATTTACACTCGCTTACTTTGTCAAAGAGAAGAACGATTTACATAGATTATCATATATATTAGGTCACATATACGTATCTCAACTTTTTCTACTCTACGCTCTGTTCATTTTGAATTTTAATTACTTTTCAAGTTTTACTATTTTCAACGCGTTCAATTTTTATTAATTTCCAAATATTACGGAACGTATTTCTTTCTTTCTTTTTCTTTTTTTTATTCGACGATACACGTTCGATCAAATCTCTCGCGTGTTTAAACATTATTTCAAATAACGAGTAGGGGAACCGTTGACTAAAATAATTGATAGTTCTCGATCGGTTTATCGATCTTTGAATATCAAAAAAAAAAAAAAAATATTATTTTAGAAGGGGGGAAAAAAAAAAAA
>NW_006263366.1:844008-857321 GCF_000469605.1 Apis dorsata
ATCTTTGATAAAAACTCACAGAGTTTATCGTGTGGCGTGCAAAAACCAATAAATATCGGCAAATATAATATCCAACCACCGCGTGTTGTACACCCTCTTTTCAGACGGAACAGCCGATGAAAAGAGGCCGCGAATAATTGTGATTAAAATTTACGCTTCCCACTTCTAATTGAAATTCCTTCGCGGCATCGTGTATATTTACGTTGGCGCGAAACCGTTTGCGCTTCGTAATTTCGCACACGTGTACGCGGGGGAGGGGTTCGTGCGAATTTCATTAAGGGTAACAAATTTATCCATTCGAATGATTCGATATCCGAAGAAGCGCGAGGAGTAGAAAGGAAATATCGATGGTGAGAAAAGGTCAACTTTGATCCACGTAAAAAGAGAAGGAAAGGAAAAGAGGGAGGAAAGTGTACGCATATGGCGAGACATATGACGCCTCGATAATTGAACGAGAATTTCCATCGAAAAAATGGTCCTCGTTTCGTTCGATGCCGCGCGTACGAGAGCCCTTATCCTCCCTTTAGGACAAATTTTTTGCCAAACGACCGGAGAAAAAAGTGGGACCGTGATAGTAGGAAAAAGGAAAAAGAATTTCGACGAACAACCACGCGATGACGAACAAGCTTTAGAAGGAATGATTACCATTTTTGTGAGAGGATCCCTGTGTCTCCCCTTTTTTCTTTTTCGAGAAAAACCCTCTTCACGATTCTCGACGATTAATCCGAACGGACGACAAAAGCCGGTTTGTAACCTGACCAAGTTCTTCCTCCGTTTCACCAAAAATCCGCCTTATCGACGCGCGTGCACGCGGCGGTAGCCCCGATTAATCAAATTCGATATTAACGATCGCGTTAATTACAGGAACGTATCGACTCTTTGATTAATATGCCCACTTCGTCAAGCGTATCGATCTCTCCAACTTTATTATTACGGCCCTTGGCGACACCTCTCCTCCCACGATTTTATTATATATATAACGTTACGAACGTTATTCGTTCCCCGTTTCAATCATTCTCGAGCGTAATTGGTATTTGGTCGCATAGAAAAGTTTGAAGTTCAATTCGTAAAATAGCAAATGGAGGGACAATGGAAAATAACCTCTCCTTTAATACTTAAACAACGATTTTTATCCTTGAAATTTCCTTTCAAATTATTTTATCAGAAGTTAAATTAGAAAATATCCTAAATATGCAGGATATTAAATCAATTCTGAATTTAGGTGAAGGTTAATCAAAAAGTAGGAAAGACACGGATGCAATTTTCTTCGACTTTTTAAAAGGAAGAAAAAAAAAAAAAATTCGATACGATTCCATTTGATCCATTTTCTCGATTATCTCCCGCTCGTCGAAAATTAAGGCGGATCTTCGTGGAATGATGATTTATTCTCAGGTCAACGTCATCCTCACGACTTCTTGTACCGGCAGCTTGTGCTGCTGACACGAGTTACTCCTGACAGTTACAGCTGACAGCTACGTATACATATGTCTGACTGTCGTGCGCCGCAGCTTGAGACGATGACTCGCCTAATGCGCCGTTCTTCATCGTCTCCGCGACCCTTGCAATATCAATGGACCTCCGGTTACCGTTACCGGACACCGAAACACGACACAGGAAAACGCAATATCCCCTCCTCTCCTCCCCCCCCCCCCCCCCCCCCCCCCTCTCCGTTGTCGCTTGGGAAATTGAGCAGCTGCACGGTTAATTAGACTAATAATTCTCTTCGAATTTGAATCGAGGCACAGTGATTTATATTGTTCTCGATCCCCAATACGTTTGATTTATTTGATTTATTGGGAATAACCGTGCACGAGAATTGCCCGTGTCCGTAAACGCGCGATAAATAATATTTCGAACGAACGTTTACACGTTTATTAAAAATGTAAAACTTTGTTAAAAAGAAAAAAAAAATTACTCGAAAGCGGTTATCGAGGGGAGGAAAAAATTGCATCGATTCGATTTATTAATTTACCAAACGTTTGCATTCTGCGAATATAATAAAGAGTTGGGAATCCGTGTAACGAGTAGTGAAGCAATATCGGTGCTCGATATTCATTACCGATTTTTATGTTCGATCGCGAAGGAGGTGGAAAAGAAGAAGAAGAAGAAGAAGAAGAAAAGAAACTCGTCGAAATAATGAAAACATAAAAGTAATAAGTGTAGGAGCAAAGTGTTCCTGTAAAACCTGTATTAATAAAATAATAAAACAGGGCGCAACAAGGGTTCGTTAACCGTTGTCACCACAGTCGAGTGAAAATAAAATACTTCGATATCGAGTAGCGAAGCAAGTGGCAGCCGATACAAATATATTTCCGAACAAGAGGAGGGGAAAAGAATCGATGAAATATTAAATGAGGGATTGATGAAAAAGATGGAGAAGCACGAAATTAAGCGCATAAAAGCCGCTTGAACTTGCATTAAATTAACAACACTCGAGAGTTCAACGCTGGTGTTTCGCGAAACTCATGGCCGAACCATAACTTTGAGAGGACGATAGAGAGAATAGAGAGAGAGAGATTTCGTTGAACGAAAATTAAAAAAATTCTTCTTCGATGATACCAAATTTTCTTCGATGATATCAAATTTTTGCACAATCGTCATTTAATGTTAAAACTTAATTCCACAATTCGTCAATCTCGTTAAATTGGAAAACTGCCATCTACACGATCGAGAATAATTTACGACTCGAGTTGCTCGCGAAAATCTCGAAAGACTTTTCCATATGTAAGGAAAGTAAACAGCGAGGAGTAGGATGACGAGCAACGGGCCAATCGAGTCGCACGCGTTCAAATTAATAATTCAGGCGGTCGAGGTAGCGTTAATGCACATTTCGGTCTCGTCGCAAACAGTGTCGATATCGCGGCCGCACATAGAATACACATAGAATAATTTACCGTTCGATAATTCAGCAGGAACGCGCAGTAAGGATCATTCACCCGGTAGGGACACTTTATTTGTAATAGCCTCTCCTCCCCCCTGTATTAACCAACGATGGAACGCAATCCGGCCATTGCCTTTGCAACTCGAATTCGACGAGTGGTTTACACGCGTGCATTGTCAAGCATACTGATGTTATTAATTGGCCGATGTGTTATTATCTACTTTGCATCGTTCGTGAAGGTTGTACCTTCAAAGTGATACAACGATCGGTTTGTAACGTTTATCGATCTTGAATTCCAACCGCGTGGCGGAAAGTAGGGCGGGAACTCGGCACGGTTAATCGTGTAGCTAATCCGCTTCCGACCGAGGCTAGTAACTAATTCTATTCGGGACGATAAATTCCAAGGAACGAAGATTGATTCGTAGGAAGGAAAAATTGATAGTTTTTGTCTTGGGACGATACGAGAAATTTAAATTTTTCTATCCAATATTATTTGATTCCTTGATACAAGATAATTGGAAACCGAAATTCGTTCGATGCTCTTTGAATTGAATTTCTTGAAAAGAAAGACGATTGGAAATATACGAAACTTGAAAATTGAGATCGAAATTAAATATTTCTATGCAATGTTATTAGATTCTTTGATACAAGATAATTAGAAGTCGAAATTGGTTCGATTTTCCTGAATTGAATTGAATCAGAAGGACGATTAGAAATGCACGAAACTTAAAGAGTGAAATAGCATTATTAAAATAGCTTTGAGATCGAAATTAAATATTTCTATGAAATATCATTCCTTGATACGAGATAATTGGAAGCCGAAATTCGTTCGATTTTCCTGAATTGAATTTTTTGAAAAGAAAGACGATTAAAAATGCACGAAGAAGAATGAAATATTATTATTAAAATTAAAAAGCTTTGATATCAGGAATCTTGGTAGAAAAAATGAAACGAGAAATTATTGTTTTATTAATATTTTTAGATTCCTTGATGCGAGATAGTCCGAAACTCGAATCGATTATTTTTAAAAACTAATGTTCCTAAATTGAACTTTTCAGAGAAGCATTGGAAACTCGAAGGGTGAAATCGCATTATCAGAACATGAATAGTCGAAGTTTGCAGACGAATTAGAAGGCAGTATGATTTTCGCACGATTTCCGCTATTAACCGAGGGAGGCTGCGGCCAAGTTCATGTTGGAGTCGGATTGCTCTGAACTTTCCTCGGGATTTGCATGAGTATCGTCTCGATGCGGTTTGACGCCAGCAGACACCGATGGAGACAGTCATAATTGTGAGTCAAATCTTCGAATCGATTCCAGTCTTATTGTCCGTAAAATTACTAGACCATCCTCGAGTTAAATTGCATGGATAAAGATTGCGATTTTTTTTTCTATCTCATTTTTTTTTTTTATGATTTCATTTAAACAAAATCAAACAAAATCATTAATGGAGGGTAAATGTAAATGAAATCATGTTTTTTTAATGCATAATATAGATATTTTTTTTTTTAGAAGAAATTTTAAACTATTTATAACAAAATTTAGTTTATTAATTTTGAATATATTTAATTTTTATTCTTTTAATCCAATTACTTTTCGATTTGGTCTTTTTCTATATACTTTTTAGATATAATATACGGAAATATTATGATTCTGTTTAAAAGAAAATAAAGTTGAGCTTCGTAAGTTCTTTATCTGCATTCACCTAAGAAAAAATTAATAACGTGAGTATAGCTTCTTTGAAATCATTCGTTTTATTATTTGATATCTAACATATGATATCTAATATATTTTCAAAAAAAAAAAAAAAATGCCGAAGAAACGTTCAGAATTTAAAAAAAATTCTTATATAGCTAAATACACAAAAGGTAAGTATTTTTAGAATTAAGAAAACTGTTGAAAAAAAAATAATTAAAAAATGACAGCTGTAACAGGTAAGTATTGCAAAAGGTAAGTATTTAATAGGTCAGTAATAAAGTTTAATAGGTAAGTAATAAAAAATTTTTGTTTTTAAAGCCACACTTTGAAACCGAACTCCGAAAATATACAAATTTTCGAAAATTCCAAGAATTTGACGTCGTTTCCAAGAATTTTCTCGAGAACCAAAACAAACAATATAAAAAATGTAAATAAACAGACCAATGTTTGCAAACAAAAGAATATTTCAAGTTTCGAGTCTGAAATTTTTAAAAATTTTCGAAAATTTTTGTAAATAAACATTGAAAATGTAAATAAACAGACTTTTGTTTATAAACAAAGGAAAATTCCAAGAATTTGACGTCATTTCCAAGAATTCTCAAAATTCCGAGAATCTGACATCATTTCCAAGAATTTTGAAAATTCTAGGAATTTGACGTCATTTCCAAGAACTGTCAAAATTTTTCTAATCCCTTAATCCGTGAGTAATTTGTAAAATAATTTTTCGTCTTTCTCGTTTCGGAATCGCGATACTTACCTTTATACTTACCTTTATATCTATTTTTTCAGATACTACACTTTCAAAAAAAAACATTTTTTCATCATTTTAATAGTAATTATGAAATTTAACTTGCTTACTTTTATATTTTTACAAACACAATCCTTTAAGCTATCATAATGCCTCATAAATATATTTTCATATTTATCTGAAAAATATAAAAATATAAAAAGTATACATAGGACAATGTAAAAAGCTAATTTATATATAAAATATATTTTTCGATATTTTTTTTTCCTTGATTTTAAGAGATTCAAAAGAATACCAGATATCGCATGTGACTTTACATCTGAAATATCTTGTTCGTTTTCTATTATATTGAAAAAATATATGCTTCGAGTAAAGCATCGAATGAAACATATCTTTTAATATTTGCAGAAGGTAAATCAGATATTTGGCATAAAATTATTCGATATTAATTAGGTATAATTTTGCAAACGATACTTTCGATTTATTCTCGATATTCGAATCGAATTCGAGAATATCGAAACTTCCTCGAGTACGCACTTGTTACACACTTCCTGTACACGATCAGTCAAAATGTTCCACAAAATATTGATTGGCTATGCATGTTAACGAGCAAATATTAATATATTCTATTACAATTCAGCATATATGCCATGCTTTCTGTTCACGTCATAATTGACGATTATTTTCTCTCTCTTACACACACACGCACACAACAGTTCCTACTATTAATAGTTTCTACTATTACAACTAATAATGAAATTATTAATATATCGTTAGATCGAAAATAATAACGAGGAAAACTAGATTAGTGAAAGCTTCGATTCGAGTACTTAATCTACATATTTTTCCCCATTAACGATCGATAAATTACAATTTGCATATTTATTACATATCAATACCTCATCTTTGATGACTAATTTGTTTCGTTAATATTTGGACATTAGCCGTCAAGAATAAGATCGAATTCTCGACATCGATCCACGAAGAAAAACTTTTTTCAAACCGAGGAGAGAGAAAAGAAGAAGATGACTAAAAAGAAGAGAAATGAAACGAGAGATAGCCGGGGCTAAGAGAAGAGAGAGAGTTAGATTAAACGGTAAGCCAAAAGGGAGGCAGGCGAGAGGAGTTGAATGAGCGGTTACAAAGGGAACAAAGGGAGGGGGAGAGAAGATAGAAGGAACCGCGCAAGAAACGAAGAAAGAGAACCGTGTGTCACGGGGGGGAAGTAACCGAAAGACATCGGAGGAAATAGCGAAAAACTTTTCGAACGACAAAGAGTCTTTCTTTTTAGGGAACGAGGAAAGAGATATAGCTTCAATCTGATTCTAGAAAACACATAATTAAGGATAAACCGTAATAAGTTCATTTCTTCTCAGAGATATGACGAAGAGATACGTTTTATTCATTTTCTGTTAATTTTCAGATTGCCAAGGGTCAACGTTCCGATCTAATATCGCTTATATATCATGAAAACAAACTTGGTAACTCGACTTGATTTCATTTACTTGGTATTTTGCGGAATAACGATTGTTTAACTGTGGATGTCTGAAAGGATGACGAGAAAAATTCGTGGAGAAGAAAAAAAAAATTCTGAATATTTAAAAGTTAATAATAATAATAAAACTATCTCCAAATATCTGAGAATTAATAGAATTAATAATTCTAGTAAGTGAAAGTTCACGGTGTGTAAAATTAAGAGATGAGTTGGACGGAGGATCGAAGCGAGGGGTGATAATATTCGAAAAGAAAAATATTGGGGCAGAGAAGAGGATGGAAGGGGTTGACAACACGAGCAGGTACCTACATAATTTGTCTAACTGAACTCCCACGCTCTGATGGTCAGCTGGATTGGCGTGGGTGTAATTCGGTAACAGCTTGTAGTGGTTCCGACTCCTATTGCCCGGTCGTGTACCACTGTCTGCATCCCTCTGCTAACCATCCCCCTACTCACCCTCGTCCAATGTCTGCTCGTACTGCGGTATAGCTAATAATCGTTAGTGACAGAGACATCGTGGGCCGTGTGTCACGAAGATAGGCTAATTAATGACCGCGAGAGAATGGACGAGAGAATCGGAAAGATCGGGACGAGTATTGTAGTTTATCGGACGGATCGGCCGTTCAGTTTCGTCTCGAGATCGATCGTGTCACTGGGACTGGATAACTCGATGGAATTAAAGTTTTCTTTCGATGGAAAACAGTTGTCAGTCGTCGTAATTCCGTTCGAATCCGACGACGTTCAAAGGATTGAATCAAGCGAATTGGTGAATCAGAAATTAGACACGTTGATTCATCATCAACTCTTTTCATCTCTATTTTTAAATTTGTAATTGATTCGCAAATGATTCTCAATTCTCTTTATTTAATCTTGAGTTAAGTTTGTGGAAAACTTTTAAATTACGTGCATCATAAAAAAAAAGGAGAGGAGGAATGTCATTAATGTCATCTGCTGCTAAAAAATGAAAGAACAATTTTGCAAGGCCAATCGAAATGAAGCTGCGGTGACGGGAATTTGTTAGCGAAATAGTATTGGATCGACGATAATATCGGCAGCACGTGCACGGTCAGACAATATACGCGGTTTACCGCGGCGCTTCATTAATTAATAATTGCGTAATAAGCACTCTGAACTGCTTGATTACAAGTATTACCGGCAAACTCAATCATCCGGCAATCATCTTAAATGCAGTTTAAATGCACTGGCGTACAGTGGTATCGATTTTATCGCGTTACCCCACTGTTCCGTTTCTCTTTCAGATGCAAATGAAAGGCTATTGCGATACTTCTATCATAACCGTTCGACACGATCTGTTGAAATCCAGCGGGAAGGAAACCCGGTCATTAAAATCCCCCTCCTCCTCTGCAAAGATATCCCAAGACTCTTCGAAACTTTCTCTTCCAAGAGCGGACTATTAGAGACTTGAACGATCTTTTGAAATCCTTCTCTTATTATTATATAACGAATAGCGAATAATCTTATCTATATTATAGAAAAAAAGATAAAAATAAAAATAAAAAAGCTCCACCAGCTCGATAATTTTGACAGGAAAATTTCGACAAAAGAGGCAAAAGAAATCGAGGATTCGATGGAGCGCGCGAGATTGAATCACGGAGGAGGAATCGTGTCTCGACCGGTCGTGGATCGACACGGAATGCTGACACGGAAACTCTAATGGGAATAAAGCTCCTGTTTCTCGATCGCGTTCCAAAGAACGAGGAAGGGGCCTCTTGAACGAAATTAAAGGGAATTGGGTGTGCCGCCTAACCGAGCAACTAGATCGCCGTTAAATTAAATCCTCTCCCCATCCTCCTCCCCCACCCCCTTCTACCCCCGGGTGAAAATTAGCAGAAACTTCACGGCCGGTTGGACAGCTCGGTTGACGTTTAATGATGGAGCTTGAAACTGGATGCTCGTGGCAAGCTTCGCGGTTCGTTTGTCGCGCTGTTTGTTGCACAACGCCCGTATATAAACTCGGGCATACGCGCGAGCTCCATGGAAAAAAACGTTCGAGTCCAACCAACAATCTATATATATATATGTACAGTATATACATCACTGTTCGTTAACACGTTCGAATATCAGGCTGAAAAATTTCAGCCTCTTTCGATTTTTATTCCGCCTCGAACAGTTTATCCTCCAGACGTTGTCCTCCTCCTTTGTTTAAAACTCGTTTCTTGCTCGAAGGAAGCGTCGCGACACGCGGCGGTTTCTTGGTGATGGTTTTTCGAGGTGGGGGAGGAGGGGAGGGGAAGGGAGAAGGGGCGGTGGCGCGCATATTTCTCTCGACGACGCTCAATGTGCCGTGAAACGACGCGGCTACGCTTGCGACGACTCGGTTTTGCCGCCGATATACCGAGAAAACTCTCGTCTGGATACCGATACACCGGCGACCCATTGTCATGCAGGATGTCACTGCTGAAAAATGAGGCTCCTATTTGGCTGGACCCGTCAACCGAGGAAAAGCGAAACCGATCTCCTTTCGACGACTTTACCACTCGGCTATCCATTGACAAATCTGATAAATCGCGATTGAGGAAATTTTTCTCACGGATCCGTCGAGGTTCGGGGAAATCGATCGAGACGTGTACGATGTAATTTTAAAAATGTGGAAAATTTGCGAGGGATAAGGAGAATTTATCAATTCTTTTTTTGATTTCGTTACGATTGTAACGATCGAGTTGATTTCCAAGAGTTTTGATTCACTTACGCTCTCGCAATCTGTCATATTATACACTTTTCGTGATATTTCTCGTTCGAAACGATCCTTGAAATATTTAACCGACAAGACTCTCCCGCGAAGCGTATTTTATTATAACAACAAACGACGGGTAATTTATGCTCGCAGAACTCATAAGCTTTGAGAAAATAGCCGCGTACAGGATGTCTGATGGAAAACTTGGCTAATATTTGAGTTCCACGTGAGAATGCTCGAGCAATATTCTAGCTTCAGCTCCCCTGGAAAAGGATAGCCGTCGACTGTTAAATGGGAGAAAGACAACGGGTATATGGACACGTTCCAAGTTTCTCGCAAATAAACGTTACTTAGTAGCGCTCGAGAAACGGAAAATTCACCCCGTGGGAGTTCCTTTTTCCTTTGGTTATGGTATTCGAAGAAGGGAGGGCTTTTATTCTCCTCCACGTTAGCTTACGTAGAAGGAGAATTCAACTTCGTGCGATTTTTAAGTCGCGGGATTATAAATGTATGCACGAAGGAAATCTGTTGTCCCTTTTCCACCCTCGTGGAAATCTCGAGAGAATTTTCATTCGCAGCGACCAACTTACGTCCTCTCTTTATCACTCGATCTCCGCGTCGAGGACGATCTTTTCGTGTAATTTGCTAATAAAATTTCCAAGCTATTCCTATCTATCCACTGGGAGGGATGGGTCGAGGATTTTCGATACTTGGAAACATTAAGGCGGAACAACGAGTTGAAAAGTTCCGTTTGAAAAAGTTTAAATTAGCGAACTTGCGTACGAATTTGCTCGATCGACGTACTCCACTTAAAGGCGATGATTCAGAATGGCAATATCTTTTTAATTGAAAAGAAATAAATATTCAAATGTGAAATCACTATACGTTCGAGATGTGATAACAATGATAAATTTTTGATAATCGTTTGTTATAAAGGAGGAGGGGGAGGAGGAGGAGGGGAAGGCGTGGAAATGGAAAAGTGGTCGCGATTTTGAACGATCGCGACGCTGCCAAATGAAAGCGCAAAAGTTGACTGAAATAATATTTACGGATCCTCCATCATCGATTTTCCAACGCCAAAACAATTTCGTCGAACGAGACACGTTCAAACATAATACGGCCGCAGACGGTTAATTTCAGCTAAGTAAATATCAACAGATGTCTGCCGCGTTATTTAACCATTGGCCGGAATTGCGCGGCCATTGAAGCTGCAGAAAATAGCGCAACCTATTTCTCTCGTTCCTGTCATTTCGCCCAAGAATCGAATATGACGATGAAACTTGCCTCGAGATACACGATCGAGACTTCCTCTTGATCGATCATCTTAAATTATTTTCCATATATAAATCATACACGACGACCATTTATTCTGAACTCGTAAAAAAAGAACCTTAATACATTATCGAAAAATAATTCTTGAAATTCAATCACATGTTCTCCTTTAAAAATGGAGAATCTTCCTGAGAGTTCTACAAGAAAAAAAATAATCCTAATGTTCAAAAGGTAAATACACTTCTGCATAATCGAAGTAATTATATTCCTATCTCGAAGACACGAGTTGCGTACGAGTTACGCATTCACTTACGCCAAGGACGAGACTCTGCAATGCATACACGACGACCGCTTATTCAACTGAACACGTAAAAAAAAGATACCTTAATACCTTATCGAAAAACAATTTTTAAAATTCAATCACATGCTCTTCCTCAAAAATGGAGAATCTTGTTGAGAGTTCGCTCTACAAGGAAAAGAATAATCCTAATATTCAAAGCCAAGGTAAATACAATTCTACGTAATCGAAGTAATTATATTCCTGTCTCGAAGACATGCGTACGAGTTATGCATTCAGCTATGCCGAGGACGGGACTCTGCAATGCAGAGTTAGGAAAAGGGTTGGCTCCCCTCCCATTCGATTTGCACGGGCCATTGCCGGCCAAGATAAACAAGATAATTAAAAGATAATTAACGAACAGGGGCGACGTACGTGACCGGGTTGCCTTCGTCGAGATAATCTCGATTCTCTTTCGCGACTTGAGAGGGCTGGGGATGGGGGGTAGGGGGGATCGAATGGGACCGAGTGAACAAGATACGGAGACAAAGGATGCGGGGAGGGGGAGGGGGTGGACAGGTAGCCGTTGGGGTGGATCGAAGAGAGAGAATCGAGGGCGGAACAGGCGAGAAACAGATGGAGATTAAAAGGAGGGAAGGGGCGCGGCCGATAGGATTAAGCGTGGGGAGGAACGTGGAAGAACGCGATGAGAACAGATAAAAGATAATTGAGGAGGGGCTTGGATGAAATTCGAACGGAGAGAAGAGAGGGATATTTAGAGAGAACAAGGGAATGTTATATACGAGAAGAAAAATAGGGGTGGAGGGGGGAAGGATAAAGAATGAGAAGAAAAGAGATCAATCGAGAGAAACGGATAAATATGGAAAAGGAAAAGGAGGAATACGGGGAGGAGAAAAAGGGAAGAAATATTTAATAATGGAAAGGGATGAGATGGAGATAAAAAAGGGAAAAAAGTTGAACGAACGAAGGAAGAAAACAAGTGGAAAGATGGAGCAAAAAAAAAAAAAGAATAAATAAAAGAAAAAGGATTGGGCCTCCGGCGATGCGTTTCATTCATTCGCGATAAAACCGACGAGAGAGGTTGTCTCTATTAAGCATCGCGATCTAAAATAATCTAATATATGCGACGTTGAGTTTCCCTCGGCTAGAATAATGAATAAAATTGCGTTTCTCGTGATACGGATTTTGCACCCTTAGGTTTGTCGTCGCTCGAATCGAACGGAACGGAGAATTTAAAAAATTGCGGTGATCTTTCAATTCGAACGAAAACACCCTCTTCCGGACGATCTCCTCTCCCTCGATCTCCTCTCCTCATTCTTGGACGCGTTTTCGAAACAGTTCAATCGGTTGACGAGCACTAGGGGAACCGAGAATCGGACGCGATTTTCTAGACCGTCACGTTTCATTGGGGGCGTGAATCAAAGTTTACAAGTTCACCGGCCACGATAAATCGTGTCGTTTCTCCGTCAGATTCAATGTCAATAAGATGACGAAGCATGGGGACGAAGCGGGAGGATATGGCGAAGGATGATGAATTTTGGCAATCAACGATGCCATGCCACGATACGGGGAACAGGGGAGGAATAGGGAACGAAGCTAGGGAATATCAGCCGTTCCTATTTTGGAAAACGCGCACGATCGAGTTGAAAGTAGATCGAACGTGAAATCTTGTTAAGTTGGAAATATTCAGAATAATCCATGAAAGAAGAAAAAGACATTGTGCAGAAGAAATGTAGAAATTCAAGAACAATTGAATCGTTGCAAATAAAAATTCGTATCGTAATTGTTTTTATCGAATCATATCATCTCGGTATTTATGTATATTATGGAAATGGATATTTGGCGCAAAAAGTATTATCGCGAAAGCTCAATTGAAGTATTCAAAACATTTCAATCATATTTTCGCGAGTGTTTGAATACGGAGCGTTTCGATTAAAAAATATTATGAATACGCATATTTCGATATATGTACTTTTTTGATTCTCTCTCTCTCTCTCTCTCTCTCTCTATATATATATATATATATATATATATACACATATACGTATTATATTTTTACACTTTTATTGACACGCGTTTTTATCCTCCCTAAAACTACACGTCTAAATGGCACACATCCATTTTTCGTTCACAACGCATGAACAATGTAAATAATATTATTGAAAGTTTCTCCTATCTTTTTAAAATGAATTTCACGAGAAGAATTTTTTTTTTTTTTTTTTTTTTT